>NW_024429203.1:16831055-17431055 GCF_017639785.1 Mesocricetus auratus | reverse complement strand
TGCAACATGGGAACTCACAGTGTCTGGACCAATAACCAAGAGCCTGCATAGGACTGACCTAGGTCCTATGCATATATGACTACTGTATAGCTTGGTCTATTTCTGGGACTCCTGGCAATGGAATTAGAACTGTTCCTGATCCTTGTGCTGGCTCTATAAAACCTCTTCCTTATGCTGTACTTCCTTGCCCAGCCTGAATAGAGAGGGAAGTCCTTAGGTGTATGGCATTTTGATATGCCATGCTTTGCTGATGCTCATAGGAAGCCTGCCCCTTTCTGAGAGAATACAGAAGAGCAGCAGACTGAGGGGGGGGATGGAAGGAAGGTAGGGGGGAGGGAGTGGAGGTGTGGAGGGAGGGGAGGCATTAGGGATGTAAAATAAATTAATTAGTCAATTTTAAAAACCAGAGACTTAGAATGTCTTTGATTCTATTCATTGGAACAGTGGATGTGAAATAGTTCAACATCTCTGACCCCAAGTTTCCTGGAAGTGTGGTGAAGAGGAGGGGTTATTAGAGGGGAAATATGTGAGGAATGTTGCTAGGGAAAATAGACAGGAAATCATGCAAAATAAAAATGTTGGCTGAATTTACCTAATCTGGGAGCTGTAGTTTAGACTCCTAGGCCCTGCCCTGGATGATGACAGATTTTGGAGATCCCCTATGGAAACCCTCATCCTCCCTGGGGAGCGGAGTGGGGATTGGGTAAGGAATTTGGGGGTTGGGTGTCAGGGAGGAGGAGAGGGATAGGGAGCTGGGATTGACATGTGAAGCAAGCTTGTTTCTAATTTAAATAAAAAAGAAAGAGTAAGTCCTGAATGGTAAATTCTTATGGCAAAATAGCATTCTGTAAAATGTTTTATTTAAGCCTCATTGTAATCATAAATGAAATACAAATATAAAAATACTCAAAAAAGCCCACAGTTATTTGTAGCTCCAGATCTAGGGGTTTGCTGTCCTTAGTGGATATACACAACCATATACAAATAGGCAAACATATAATCAACTTTTTAAAATCTTTATTTTAGAAAAAAACATCCTGATCGAGGTAACCCAGACCCCCCCCCAAAAAAAACAAACATAGTATACAGAGGAACTAGGTAACAAGGGGGACCTTAAGAAAGACATACATGGATCCCGGGGGGGGGGTGTAGAGACAGGATCTCTTGTGTAAATTGGGAGCATAGAAGGAAGAGGAGGATAGAAGGTTAAAACTAGGAAACAGAGGAGGGGAAGAGGGAAGAGAACATGAGGGAATGTGATGGTTGAGTTGGGGGAAGGACAGAGGGATAGCAAGGCAAGAGATATCTTGATAGAGGGGGATATTATGGGATTAAAGAGAAACTTGGCAGTAGGAAAATTCCTAGGAATCTACAAGGATGACCCCAGCTAAGACTCTAAGCAATAGTTAAGAGGCCCGAACTGGCCTTCACCTGTAATCAGATTTGTGACTTCCTTAATTGTCATCATAGAACCTTTTCCAAGTAGTTGAAGGAAACATGTGAAAAGATCCAAAGCTAAGCCCTGGACTGAACTCTAGAAGTACAAAGAGAGGGAGGAGCAAAATATGAGTAAAGGGGTCAAGACCCTGATGGAGAAACCACAGAAACAGCTGACCTTAGCCAGTTGGAGCTCACTGACTCTGTACTGACAGCTGGGTAACCTGAATAGGACCAAACTAAGTCTTCTGAAAGTGAGTGACAGTTGTGTGGCTTGGGCAATTTATGGGAACACAGGCAGTGGACTAGACTTTATCTCTGGTGCATGAACTGGCTTTTTGGATCCCATTCCCTATGGAGAGATGTCTTGTTAGCCTAGATACAGAGGATAATGCCTTGGTCCTGCCTCAAAGTGATATGACACACTTTGTTGACTCCCCATGAGAGGCCTCACTGTCTCTGAGGAGCAGATGACAGTGGGGTGGACTAAAGGAGGGAAGGGTTGGGAGAAGGTGATGGGAGCAGGGAGCAGGAATGGGGAGGGAGGGGAAACTGGGATGGGTATGTAAAATAAAAAAGATTATTTTAAATTAAAAATATTTATTTTTAAAAGTCAGATTATATAATTTTACAAGCATCTCTGTTAAACTTGTAGATCTGCTAACTACTTTCATTGAAGTAGCTACATAAAAACTTATCACCCTCAAATAACTTTCTTCTTTATATACAAATAAGGAACTTACTTACCAGTAAAGAAATTAGGAAAAATTCTCCATTCATATCATCTTCAGAAATGCCTAGGAACAAACATAAGTGAAGACATAAGGATCCCACAATTGAGACTTTAGAACTGTGGATGAGATATTAGAGGATGTGATGACTAATGTTCATGGATTAGAAGAATTATTATCATCAAAGTGGTTATGCTACAAATGAGGATATGCAGATTCAATGAACCTATCATAAATTCTCAATAGTATTAATCACAGAAATAGAAAAGTCCTAAAATTAGTAATGAAACATAGGAGACTCTAAATATCCAATGAAAATCCTAAAAAGATGATGCTGATGGAATGAGAATACCTGTTGTCAGTGCACACTATAGATCCACAGGAACAAAATCATCATGGTACTGCACAAAGGCAGATGCTTAGAACAATGAGATAACATGGGTAACTTATCTCTAGGCATGTGATTATTGACAATAATGTCAAACACATTGCAGAAAACATGGTCTTTTCAACACAATGGGCCAGAAAAATCGCATATTTATATGAGAAAGAGTACATCTTGATGTCTTTCTGATACTTCTTAGGAAAAGCAAATTACTATGAATCTAGACTTTAATGCAAGTTCTAAAACTTTGATGTTGATTGAGGAACAAATAGGGAAACTATAAGTGTGGTGTTAAGGACTCTGAAAAGATCTCTGAGAATGTTAAAACGAATAACAAAGATAAAGTGATATGACTGCATGAAATTAAGTCTCCTGCCACAGCAAATGATCAACATAGTGAAGAAATAGGCTACAGAATGGGAAAAATCTCTTGTTCTAACAGGACCTTGATATTTATACTGTGTAAAACTGCAAAACAGTTAATGTCAATGCACAATTATTCATTCAATAAATGGATAAATGTATTAAACATTCAATTTTTTCACTCCAGTCATACAGATTTTATTGCCTTAATTCCCTGGTACTAACTCAGAAAAGAGAGCACACAGCATAATGTGAATGACAGAGTTTAAAACACAGCCAGATTGGGTATTCTCAAGGGATAAGAGTGGGCATTGATCAACATGACCACTGTAGAACAGAGCACTTATAGATGGGAATGTAAAATAGTGAGAGACTGCTGTACTGGTTTGTATTTTAGGCATGCTGTATTTCTTCAAAAACTTCTAAGGCAGACAAGGCATTTTCCTATCCAGATAATTGGCAAAGTACTTGGATTAATTTTTATGTGATGGGACAGTGATATACCCCTGTTTTCCATCAGAAGGTTTCTCACTGGACAGAAATAGTATGATCTTATGGACAATTATAATGTCAGGTACCGTCCCAGGCCATAAATATAACTCGAGTTTCAGTCAGATGACAAGTTATCAGAGTCCTGTAGTTTAAATTTCTAATTATAGAAAATGTTTATTAAAAAAACATCCAAGCCTGCTAATACCTAACTAGGGATATAACATTCCTTTTTATATATTCAGAAAAATCAAAGATAGTACCCCACCTAGCACTTTGTACATCCAAGTTTACTACAGTACTAGTTACAAAAGTCAACAAATAAAACATGCCCAGATGCCCATAAGTGGATGAATGAATGCAGAATGTGTAGTATTTATAAATTCAATGGAGCTAATTAACTTTTAACAAAGAACACTATGTTATCTGCAGGAAAATAAGTAGAACTGGAAATCCTCTGCTTAAGTTAAATAAAGGAGACTCGACACTTCCTGTGCTCTCTGCTCTGCTACTGTTCACTGCCCACAGTGGGCCTGCTGCAATCCAGCCGCATCCTCTCCGGGGTGGCTGCCACCTTTCAGGCAGGCATTGTGGCCACAGTCTCTGCCAGAGCCAGCTCCTGGTGGACCCATGTATAAATGGGATCCCCAGATCCCATCCTGGGAGTTACTGAAGCCTTCAAGAAAGACACCAACAGCCAGAAAAAGATGGACCTGGGAGTTAGTGCCTACCGAGATGATAATGGGAAGCCGTATGTGCTCTTCAGTGTCAGAGGCCCAGATTGCTGCAAAGAATTTGGACAAAGAATACCTGCCCATCGGGGGGCTGGTGGAATTCTGCAAGGCTTATGCAGAACTGGCCCTGGGAGAGAACAACAAAGTGTTGAAAAGTGACCGGTTTGTCACTGTGCAGACCATTTCCGGGACTGGAGCCTTAAGGATCAGAGCCATTTTCCGCAAACATTTTTTATGTTCAGCTGAGATGTCTTTCTGCCCAAACCATTCTGGGGAAATCACACGCCCATCTTCAGGGATGCTGGCATGCAGCTACAAGGTTATCGATACTATGACCCCAAGACTTGCGGGTTTGACTTCTTAGGAGCCATAGAAGACATTTCAAAATTCCCAGGGCAGAGTGTTCTCCTCCTGCATGCCTGCGCTCACAACCCTGCGAGGGTGGACCCGCGTCCGGAGCAGTGAAAGGAAATCGCAGCAGTGGTGAAGAAAATGAATCTCTTCGAATTCTTTGATATGGCCTACCAAGGCTTTGCCAGTGTTAATGGTGACAAGGATGCCTGGGTTGTGCACTACTTCATCGAGCAGGGCATTAATGTTTGTGTCGGCCAATCATATGCCAAGAACATGGGCCTATATGGTGAGCGTGTGGGAGCCTTCATCGTGGTCTGCAAAGATGCGGATGAAGCCAAAAGATTAGAGTCGTCGCTGAAGATCCTGATCTGCCCCATGTGTTCCAATCTACCTCTCAACGGTGCCCTGATTGCAGCAACCATTCTGACCTCCCGGGACTTGAGAAAGCAATGGGTGCAAGAAGTGAAATGCATGGCCGACCGCATCATTAGCATGAGGACACAATTGGCCTCCAACCTGAAGAAAGAGGGGTCCTCCCACAACTGGCAGCACATCACCGACCAAATTGGCATGTTTTGTTTCACTGGCCTAAAGCCTGAGCAGGTGGAGCTGCTGACCAAGGAGTTCTCAGTCAACATGACAAAGGATGGCAGCATCTTCGTGGCAGGGGTCACCTCTGGCAATGTGGGCTACCTTGCCCATGCCATTCACCAGGTCACCAAGTAATTACCAGGGTGCAAAAGAACACTCGGGAGGCAGAGGCAGGCAGATCTTTGTGAGTTCGAGACCAGCTTGGTCTACAGAGCTAGTTCCAGGATAGCCTCCAAAAAAACAATACAGAGAAACCCTGTCTCGAAAAAACAAAAAACAACAACAACAAAACAACAACAACAAAAGAACAGAGACCATCCTTCCTCCAGCCTCTGCTCTCATGAGAGTCGCATGCGGGAGAAGGCGTGGCGGGTGGTGGTGAGCAGGTAGTGTTTCCAACCACAGTGCTTAACGCCCAGTGACTTGAATGTGTTCCTCGGGAAAGAGGTAGGGCAGAGGCTTCCACGGCTGGTATCTGGAACTTTGGTGGCTCTAAACCAAACTCTCCCTCATCCTATCGTCTCCCACTTTTCTGAAATAGTTTACACGTGCTAGAAAATCACCACCAAAAAAACCACCATCCATGGCGTTGGAATAGAGGCTTTACTGAAGCATCCGTTGGTATCAGGGGTTCCCCTGTGGACCCAGCTGAGACCACTCATAGTAGAGGTTGTGAGAGGAAAAAACCTAGTTCTGTCATCAACAGTTGTCCTTGTGTTTGTTCTTCCAGTATGGAGCAACTGTGTCAGCAGATCACATTACAGAAATTACGCTTTACAGAAACCAGCGAGTCTGTTGCTGTTGCCATTTCAGCGAGGACAGTAAATGATGTTGTGTCTGGTCAGCCTGTCTCCTCTTGTCATTACTGTTCTGTAGAGTTTCATCCCGTTCTGCTTGATTGACCATTAACCTCATCCTGTCAGGACTTCCATAAGAATGGACAACATGGTTTTCTGCTCATGCCAGAGCCTCCTTTCTCAGCAAGGAATCCTGGAGAGTGGGAACCTGCACTTTATCGCAGTGTCCCCTTCAGTGATTAGTTGGCTCCTACTGGGATGGGGCCTCTGCCAAGCTGGGCCTCTTCCTTCCTGGTGGCTGCACAGCCTGTCTCCTCACATGAGTCAGACAGTGCAGCGTAGGATCAGGAGATATTCTGGAGTTTGTGTGCTGCCAGCCCGGCTCAGACTCTGCCCTTTGGAAAGATAACAGCCATCTGCTCTAATCATGTAGACTTACTGGCGCCTGGTTTCTCTGTTACAATAAAATTACTATAGACCCCAAAAAATAAATAAATAAAGGAGACTAAGAACAGGATCTAGGCCCAAATATATAAGACATGAAACTGAAAGAAACGGTATATGAGAGAGAAAGAAAACTAATGGATTGGGGCAGAAGAGGAATGGAACATAATATAAGGGAAAAGAAACACAAATAGCATCCTTTTCCTCATTTGTAGAACCTAATATTAAATATATATGTACCCATATATTGATGCATGAAAATTCCATGACATCAAAGATGATAGATGGCTTTATTAGGGACAATGCTGACTAGCAGGAGGAGAGTACAATATGTTTATGAAAATTAAGTAGTTTAAGCCATTATTTTGTTTGTTACACAAATAATGCAAATAAAATAAAAGTATGGCTATTAATAAATGATACACTTGAAAACTCACTAAACATATTACTTTCATATGAATGATCAACTATAAACACAATCATAATTATCTTGAGTAGGTAGTCAAAATGTCTCTCTGGGAGGAAGTTGTTTTTAGTTAAGTATCTCCCATAAAAGAAACTATAATCATAGATAATATTGTTGGTAATTACATCAAATGTTTATTATTTAAGTAAAAGTCTTCTACAGTTGGTATGCAAAAAAATGGAATCATCACATAGAGCTGATAGCTCCCTGACAGAAAATAATATAGACACAGTACTCACAAGGGTTAGGATTCTACTTTTGCCAATAGATCAGGTAATAAATAACAGCTATACTGCAAATGAAGCAATAAGTAACTCCTTTTAATTACTTACAGTTTATTAATTAATTAATTTTATATCCTGGTTCACGGTTTCCCATCTCGTTCTCTCAGATCCTTCCCATCCCCACCTCTCTGTTCCCACCCCCAAAACCATTCCCTCTCTGTTTCTGTTTAAGAAGAGGCAGGTCTCCCATGAGTATCAACAAAACATGGCAAATCACTTGCAGTAAGACTAAGGCCTTCCCCATGTATTAAGTCTGGGCAAGTGTCCCGAATGATGAGTAGAGTCCCCCAAAAAGGTAAAAGAGTACAGACATCTGCTGATCCTGCTGTGAGGAGTCTCACAAGAGGACCAAGCTACACAACTCTACATATATGTAACTCTTTCATAACAGCAGGTATGACACAGAAGATGTACTCAAAAGCAATCCTCCTTAAAGCTACTATGTAACATATAATTGTGCCATATTTATTATGTATCATTTAACAATTTGCTGCTGTAACAGAATTACATAGACTGAACAATCAGCAATAATCTTGAAGACAGCAGCTGCTAGCTCTTAGTGCTACACCATCCACAGTCAAGCTATTTGAATGTGGTCACAGTCATGCTGCAGCAGCATCTAAAGTCAGAAGAAGGCATAGAGTCTGAGAGGCAGTCATGACACAAGGAGGAGAATGAGCAGTGGAGGAAATCCACTTTTGTAAGGAATCCACTTTCATAAAAATGAATCCAGGGAGGAGGAAGAATCAGGGAGAACAGGAGGACTGAGACAGGGGAGGAATACAGCAGGGCAAGAAAGGAGATGCCTTGATAAAGGGAGCCAGTACAAGTTTGGAGAGAGGTCTACTAGCACAGAGGAAATGGTAGGGGATCCACAGGGATAACTTTAACTAAGAATCTAGGCAGTGGTAGAGAGGCTGCTTTTCATGCCCTTCCCCTATAATGAGATTGATAACTACATTGGTTACAGTTCCTATAGCCTTGGCCCAGTAGCTGATCGAAACAGAAACAGGCACCCACAGCTGAGCACTAAGCCATTCTCCTGGAATCCAGTTGTGGAGAGGGAGGAGAGATGAGCAAATAAACCAAGATGGAACTGGAGATACCCACAGAAACAGTTGACCTGACCTAATGAGAGCAAGCAGACCCCAGTCATAAAGCAAAAGAACCAGCACTGGACTGAGCCAGCAGCGTTATTTGCAATATCCAGAACCTAGAAGCAACTTAGAGGCCTATCAACCAAATAATGGATAAAGAAAATATGATACATTTATACAATGGAGTAATACTTAGTGGAAAGTGGATGAAACTAGAAGAAACCGTTCTGAGTGAGGTAACCCAGACACAGAAAGTCACAGTATGTGCTTACTCATATATGGATATTAGAAATAGAGCAAAAGATAACCAGACTACAGTCCACAACCCAAGAGAAGCTAGGAAACAAGGAGGAGCATAAGAAATACATACATGATGGGCTCCCTGAGAAGGAAACACATAAAGTCTCCTGAGCAAATTGGGAGCACTATGCGGGGAGGAAGAAAAAAAGGAGGGGAGAAAGGGGTGGAGGAGAGGAACATGAGGCATCAGGAAGGTGGAGTTGAGGAAGAATAGAGAAGGAGAGCAAAGAAAGATTATACCTTAATAGAGGGAGACATTATAGGCTTAAGGAACTCTTCAAGGATCCACAAAGCTGTCTAAGAATCTGAGAAATAGTGGAAAGGCTACCTTAAATGTCCTTCTCCTATAATGAGATTGATAACTGCCTTAAATGCTGTCATAGAGCCTTCATCCTGTAGGTGATGGAAACAGAAACAGAGATCCACTGCTAAGCACTGAGCCGAAGAACTCCTGGAATACAGTTGTAGAGAGGGTGGAGTGCTGAGCAAAGGAGTCAAGACCATATAGGGGAAACCCACAGAAACAGCTGACCTGAGCTAGAGGGAACTCACTGACTCCAGACTGATAGCTGGGGAACTGGCATAAGACCAAACCAGGCCTCTGAATGTGGGTGTCAACTGGGGTACCTACGCAATCTATGGGGCCTCTGGCAATGGAACCAGTATTTATCCCTAGTGTACAAATGAGTGTTGGGAGCCCATTCCCTGTAGAGGGATACTCTCAGCCTAGATTCATAGGGCAGGGACTAGGTCCCCAAATGATTTGACAGACTTCCATGATCTCCCATGGGAAGCCTCACCCTCCCTAAGGAGTTGATTGGTCTGGTGGAATAGGACATTGGTGGGGTGAATGGGAAGACAGAGGGAGAGAGAACTTGGATTGCTACGTAAAATAAGCTTGTTTTTTATTTAAATAAAAAAATTAAAGAGTGCATTGTTATTAGAAAGTTGAGATTCCTTCAACTTCAATGCTGAATTCATTCAAAGGGACCTTCCCTATGTCCTTAATAGTCTCATTTGAAGGGGATAATGTACTTGCCTCATATTGATGATGACTAGCAAAGTAATTAAAGATAATTTTATGGTTTTTAAGTTGTGTATTTCTGTATTTATTTATTTTTATTTAAATTAGAAGCAAGCTTGCTTCACATATCAATCCAGCTCCCTCTCCCTCCTCTCCTCCCTCGCTCCCCACCCCCCCCCCAATCCCATACCCCATTCCCCTCCACTCTCCAGGAAGGGTGAGACCTTTTATGGGGGATCTTCAAAGTATGTTGTTGGGGAAGTCCTGTGTCAATAAAGCACTGCTGGCCAATAGGAAGCTAGGTAGGTAGGACTAGGGGTCCAGGAGGACTCTGAGAAGGAGAAACACAGAGAGTCGAGATGTAACGCCATGGGGTAGGAAGCCCGGAAACTTCTCTGGTAAGAGACATACTTAGATTAACAATTATGGGGTAATTACTTAAGTCACAGCTAGCCAGTAAGAAACAAGCAAGGCCAACAGCTTCATAATTAATATAGCCTCCTGTGTGTTTATTTGGGACTGATACGGATCTAGAACCAGACTGGCGGGAAGGCTTCTCTCAAGGAAAAGGTTTCCCTTTACAGTATGTCATATCATTCAGGGCAGAGTCTAGGACCTCCTTCATGTGTCCAGGCTGAGAGAGTTTCCCTTCATGTGGAATAGGCTCCCAAAGTCCATTCAGATGCGAGGGATAAATACTGATTTATTACTCGAGGACCCATAGATTGACAAGGTCTCCTCACTTACACCCATGTTCAAGAGACCTAGATCAGTCCCATGCTGAGCTCTCAGTCATCAATCTGGGGTGCATGAGCTTCACCTTGTTTCTGTGGGTTTCACCAGCCCAGTCATGACCCCTTTGCTCATCACTCCTCCCTCTCTGCAACAGGGTTCCAGGAGTCAAGTTCAGTGTTTAGCTGTGGGTATTCCCCTCTGCTTCCATCAGACACTGGATAAAGGCTCATGTTTTTCTTTTTTTCTTTTTTTTTTTTTTTGACTGGGTTACCTTACTCAGGATGGTTTCTTCCAGTGCCTTCCATTTGCCTGCAAATTTCAAGATTCCATTGTTTTATTCCTTAGAATAGTACTTGATTCTGTAAATGTACCACATTTTGTATATTCATTCTTCAGTTGAGGGGCATCTAGGTTGCTTCCAGGTTCTGGTTATTACAAATAATGTTGCTATGAGCATACTGGAACAGATGTGCTTATTGTACAAATATGCATCTTTTGGGTAGATGCCAAAGAGTGGAATTGCTGGATCTTGTGGTAGACTGATCCCCATTTTCTTGAGGAATCTCCATACTGATTTCTAAAGTGGCTGTGCAAGTTGGCACTCTCACCAGCAGTGGAGAAGTGTTCCCCTTTCTCCACATCCTCAAGCATAAACTGTCATTGGTGTTTTTGATTTTAGCCATCCTGACAGGAATAAGATGGTATCTCAGAGTTATTTTGATTTGCATTTCCCTAATAGCTAGGGATGTTGAGCACTTTCTTAAGTGTCTCTCAGCCATTTTAGACTCCTATATTGAGAATTCTCTATTTAGTTCTGTATCCCACTTTTTAATTGGATTCTTTGGTGTTTTTGAGACTTGCTTCTTGAGTTCTTTGCAAATTTTGGAGATCAGCCCTCTATCAGATGTGGGGTTAGTAAATATCTTTTCCCATTTTGTGGGCTGCCTTTTTGTCTTGTTGACAGAAGGGGAATGGGACAGAATCTCCTGAGTGGACTGGGAGAATGTGTGAATGGGAGAGGGAGCTGGGACAAAGAGAGAGGTTGAAGAGGGCAGGAGAGGAGGACATGGGGGAGCAAGAAGTTTGAGTCATGGAAATAATAGAGAAGAGCAGGGAGAAAGATGCCATAATAGAGGGAGACACTATAGGTTTGAGGAGAGATACAGCACTACTGAGATTTCAAGAAATCTACAAGGATGACACCAACTGACAATCTAAGCAATGGTGGAGAGGCTACCATAAATGTCCTTCCCCAATAATGAGATTGATGACTACCTTGCATGCCATCTTAGAGTCTCCTTCCAGTGGCTGATGGAAACAGAGGCATACATCCATAGCTAAACATTGAACTGAACTGCTGGAAATCAGTTACAGAGAGGGAGGAGCGATGATCAAAGGGGTCATGACTGGAAGGGTGAAGTCCACAGAAACAGCTAACCTGAATAGGGGGCTACTTATGGACCCCAAACTGATGGCTGAGAGGCCAGCACAGGACTTATCCAGACTCCCTGAATGTGGGAGTCAGTAAGGAGGCCTTGGCAAGCTTTAGGGCCTTGAGTACTAGATCAGTATTTATCTCTGGCATCCAAATGGACTTTAGGAGACCATTCCACATGGAGGGATGCTCTCTCAGTCTTGACACACTGGTGAAGGTCTAGGCCCTAATCCAGACAATTTGGCAAACTTTGGATATCCTCCATGAAGGGCCTCATCCTCCCTGTAGAGTCGAGTGAGAATTGGATGTGGAGTTGACAGGATTGGCAGGGGTTGGGGGAGGAGGGGAGGGAGAGGGATCTGAGATTGACATGTGATGCAAGCTTGTTTCTAATTTAAATAAACATATAAAAAATAAAAAACAATATTCAAAAGAAATAAAAGGTAAAATTTTCTCAAATGAATATTGGTTAATTAATAACTAATGAATAAGATGTATCAAATGTACTCATCCATTTAATTTAACAAAGAATAACGCACAACTCACTGACATATTCTATAATGGATGAACCCTTAGGATATATCTGTTACAGTAAAGATAATAATCATAAAACTGAACATGTGATGTCATTTCACTTAATGAATTTTCCATAACAATAAAATCTATAAAAATAGAAAGGATTATTTTTTCTGGGTGCTGGGTGTAGGAATTGGAATCAAAGAAATAGAATTGGCTGTAAATATATCTAATATTTACTTTGAGTGGTGATAATACTTGGGAGGATGTTTAAAGGCTGCTGTATGATTGAATATGGGAAATAATACACAGCAGATAGTGTAAACCTGGTTCAAAGCTAGTATCTGGAGAGATTACAGACCCTATAGGCAGAATTTATTATTTGTATTTTGATAAATGAGCATCTCACCTGTAATCTACATGTGTGTATTTATGCCACTAGAATAGTAATACTCTCAGCCTTATTGTAGAGTGTGGCATAGTGATGACATAGGGAAAAGAAGAGAGTTTAATAACTAGGGAGGGTTGAGAAAGTGAAACACAGGACACTTAAAGTCATTTCCAATCTTGACTTGGCTAATCTTTTACCAGATGGTAACTGGTCATAGTCATATATGACTAATATTATTAACAGCTTACTGATAGAAAAATCTATTAAATTAATTTAGGATATGACCATAACATTTCTATTCTATGTTCACTAGGAAGATAATTTTTCACTGTAATATGAAAGCCTAAACTTTCTGGCTAATGCATAAACATCTGTTTTCTCATAACTGGCAAAAATGAATTCTATGACTTCTCTTTTAACTATCAACTGTGTAGTCTTCAATGTGGTTATGTCTCTCATATAGTAGTGACAGCAGCAGCAGTAGTAGTTTTATGAATAAAGGATAACTCTGCTTTGTATGTAATCATCCATACTTCTTTAGACTCTAATTATAAATGTTAATAATGATCAGGGGGAAATGGTTCAGTTGTTAAAACACTTGCCTTGGAAGTAAAAGAACCACAGCTATATTGCCAGAACCAATGGGTAAATGCTTGTTGTGGTGGCATGTGCACTCATAACTAGCACTAGGAAGGTAGAGACAGGAAGATTCCTACAGTGCCTTTGGATACCTAGTATAGCATTATTTTATACTAAAGAACAATGAGAAACCTTGACTCAAAGGAGGTGGTTGGACTTTGTTAGAGAAGGTAGACACACACACACACAAACACACACACACAACTAAAACAACTAAAGTAAAAGCAACTAAATATTTTAGTTTGTCTTTTCAAAGTAAACACATTATTGTTTCCAAAAAGAAGTTTAAGTGCACTGTATCACAGCTGTGATGTGATTATATTTAATAATCAATGGTGAAAGAATGGGATCATGGAGGACTGTTATATCAGAATGACATATGGTCATCCAAGAAAGGAAAAATGAGCAGAGACAGACTATTTGATTCACAACTGAAAATAAAAATGACAAATAAGAACTGCCCAAAGTTATGCTGACATTTGCTATTTTGTAATCCTTTTTAGGATTTTTTAGAAACATTAATACTTTTGAGGATGCAGTCTAATGACAATTAAAGGGGGAACATATTCATGTACTCTTGTTCTCAAATTGCTAAAATACTGAAGGACAAAGAAAACCTAAGGAAAATAAAACAGGTTACAAATTCCCCTCCATGATAGAAAAAAATGCAATGAATACTACAGGAACATATATTAACTAATTTATACTAACTCTTGATGCTATACCTACAGGTATAATGATGCCAAGCTGTGATTAAAACTTTCTTTTGGTTAGAGTTTTCTTCAGAGCAATTTTGACATCATTGTTCCTAAGACTGTAGATTAATGGGTTCATCATGGGTACCACAATGTTATAAAAGACAGAAGATATTTTTCCCTGATCCATAGACCCAGCTGAGGAAGGTTTTAGATACATAAATGCACATGATCCAAAAAACAGAGAGACAGCAATTATGTGGGAACTGCAAGTGCTGAAGGCTTTGGACCTACTTTCAGTGGATCTTATTTTGAGGATGCTAGAGAGGATGAAGCCATAAGAGGTAAAGATGATGACTGTGGGCACAATGATGTCTTTTCCTGCTACAATGAACAGCTCTATCTCATTGACATAGGTGCTCGTGCAGGAGAGCTGCAGCAAAGGGAGGAGGTCACAGAAATAGTGGTTGATGGTGTTTCTATCACAGAAGGTCAGTCTCAGGACACATCCGGTGTGGATCATGGCACCAGAAAACCCCATCAAATATGAACCAAACATAAGATAAGAGCACACCTTAGGAGACATGGCAACATTGTACAAGAGTGGATTGCAAATGGCCGAATATCTATCATAGGCCATTGCTGTTAGCATGTAACACTCAGAAATGACAAAAAAGCAAAAGAAATAGAATTGAGTCATACATCCCTCATAAGAAATAAAGTTCTTCTTTAGTGTGAAGTTCATCAGCATTTTAGGTGTTATAACTGAACAATAGCAAAGGTCTATGCAGGACAAATTAAAGAGGAAAAAGTACATGGGGGTGTGAAGGTGAGGATTAAGCACAATTAGCACAATCAAAGCCAAATTTCCCATTGTTGTTATCATGTACATCACCAGGAAGAGGAGGAACAAGGGTATTTGAAGGTCAGGCTGGTCTGTTAACCCCATCAAGATGAATTCAGTGACCAGTGAAACATTTTCCAGAGCCATTCTTCTGCAAGAGAATCTGTAGAAATCAGAACAACATCAAAGATGAAATCAGGTGACATAATAGAACCCACCACCAAAGTTTCTTCCACATAAGTGAGGTATCTAGTAAAAACGTCTGAAAGTGATCAGTTTGAAACCAAGGAGCTCCCTTTACGGTACCACATACTTAATGTCATCATCTTCCCAGGTCAGACTTTAAACACTGAGTACATAACAGAGCATCAGCAACAGGGCATACAAATTGCCTGCAGTACTGTCATGCCCAATATGACTACTGGAAAAACTAAGGGAGAAGAGAGAAAAAGGTTGTGTCAAGACAAATTGCCCATTCTCTTTTTACTATTGTTTCCCTGACTCAGCTTCTGCCTTAGGCTAGAAGAAGCTATAGCATGTTACTGAGCTTCATCTAAATTGGACCCTTGTGAAACTAGAAACAAACAAAAGAATCCAATTCTAGGAATCCCTAATGTAGTGGACTCTGTGTCCTCTCTTGTGGTTTAAAGAGGACTGACAGGTGTTAGTGGATTAACTTCTTAGACAAAGTAACCAATGGTTTATTGAGTATAGCAAGCCTAGACAGGCAATGCCTAGAGAACTACCTATTGCATCAACAATGAGTTAAAGGGATCACATTTTAAAGTGCTTTTAAAGTGTGGTTAAGTCTGTCTGTCCTGTCTGTCTGTCTGTCTGTCTGTCTCTCTCTCTCTCTCTCTCTCTCTCTCTCTTTCTTCTTTCTCATTTCTCTGTGTGTGCATGTACATATTTGTGAACAGGAGCATGCACGTATTTTCCATGCACCTGATTCATACCAAAATAAAGAGGATAGGCCAAACTGAAATGTGAACAGTTTCGGGAGGTTAATGTGAACCACACTGCAATTAATAATCTCCAGTTGAATTATTTCTGTCAAGCAAATAATGACCATGCTTATAAGGGTCATCTAAATAAGGACTCTTGTGGCCTTGGGGTCAAGTACTGGGGCTAGGCTGTAGTTCCTTGAAACCAGCAGCAGCATCCCTGATGTTAAGTGTTTGGGACTCATTGTAAAATCTTCCTTAGAGGGAACTACCTTCATTTTCTAATCGTTTATTGATGACTCCCTCTCTAGTTTAAATGCAGCCTTCTCACAAAAACCATTAATTCAGAAGTGAGATGTATTTGTTGAAAGAAAACTTGTTGATTATGACATCACAAGCAATTCCTGTTTTAACTGACTCTACAAAAATCTTCTGCCCAGTTTTCAGGACATTTCCCAGTGAATTTTGGTGAAATTTTATGACTGCACATATTGGGAAAGAAAGGAAGATCTTGGATTCTGGGCTTCAGCTCAACATGAAGCCTTTCATATTAAGATCAAAGCTTAAACTAGAAAACCTTTATGAACTTCATGATATGTGCAATCTAAAATAGTTAAAGCCACACAAATAGAATGATGTTTACTAGAGAAAATGAGAGCAGAAATCAGATTTTTAATTGCTAAAGAAATCTTAAATGTCAATGTATAAATTGCTGAAAACCTATAGAAGAGTTATAGATCCAAGATTTTGGTTTTAAACATACAGGAACTATATTATAAAAAGAAATACATTCAACTGGAGAAAAAGTGCCTAGACCTGGAAATCTACTGTTCAACATGTTAACAGAAATAATGGCCCATTGTGAATCTGAATTTGTTAAGGAGTTATATCTCAGGGTCATCTTCTCATTACATATATACACATTGAAACCAAGTAAAAGTAGATCTGTATGCAAGAAAGCCATATTTGAAGTAGCTTCATTGTTGGGCATTTCTCACATAACACATGGATCAGAAAAAACTTCTTATATTATCATATTACAGTTTAGACATACCTCAGCTACAGGCCCAATGATAAAGTAAAATATCAACATAGAATTCAAAACTTACTCACTTTTGGTGAGAAAACGTTCTTGCTTATTTGCCAGTTTTATTTACCCTGAAGTCCTGAAGAGGACTTAAATCTTCTTCCTGCTTCCAAGGTATTGAAGCACAAAATTAATATCCTATATTCTTTTGAAATTTTTGAATTAGTGATCATAACACCATGAAGAATCACACAGGGAAACAAGCAGCTTTTCTTTTTATCACACTGTCCACTTCATGAGACACCAGAACATTTGACGTAAATTATTACCATTCAAAATGTATCAATGGGAAGGTGCTTTTTTCTCTTTCACAGAGGCCAGCTATAAAGGAGAAATAGGGTTACTTCATTTACGTGCTAGGCATTAATGTATGTCTAGATCTTTAGGGACCATTTCTCTATTCAGGTGCATCTTCTTCTTTGGGGACTGTGCTTCCTCCTTGATTGAACCAATAATGAACTCCCATCTGCCAGTCACCTTACATCTCTCAAGGGAAATCTCCTGCTTTTGTCATTTTTTCTCTTAGTTCCCACATTCTTCCATGGTAATGTACCACAGAGTATACTTCCATTATCGTCTACTGCCTAATTATTTTTTTCAAGGAAGTCACATTTTTTGAAATTATTTTTCTCATGGTCTTGTTCTGTTTTTAAAAATCTGAATCAAACTGATTAAAAGTTTATATTAAGTAAATTCAAGGTAAAGCCACCAAATCTCCCTTGTGTTTTTTAAGATGAATACTACTTTTCTATGCCATTCTATATGCCCAAGCCCTTGTATTGTGTTACAAGCATGTCCCTTATTATCAGGTGGAACAAGTGAGCCCTATGCATTACTTCCCGTTTAATTCTTAGCTGTATTAACTGTGATAATTGCATCTCTCTCTCTCTCTCTCTCTCTCTCTCTCTCTGTGTGTGTGTGTGTGTGTTCATTTGAGTATTGTTCAAATGTATGATGTATGCACATGTGTACCATGAGAGGGTTTCAAGTGTCCTGCTTTACCACTCTGTTTCTAGGTTTTCAGATATAATATCTTACTTACTAAGCCTGGAGTTGATATATAGCCAGCACTATCCAGCATTCCTCCTGTCTCCACACATACTACAGCTTTTGTGTTATAAGTATACATGTGCCAAATTGTGGCATTAATTTATTGTTAGTGCTGAGCTGCACACTTAGACTTATGCTTGCACAGCAAACACTTACACAAAATGCAAGATCTCTCCATTCCCAGTTCTTAGTATTTTAATAACATTATAACTTTTTCAAAGTTCCCCTCTGTAAAGAAAATCAAGTAGGTACATCTTAAAGTTAATAACAAAAAGTTATCAGCTATATCTTCTCTAATAATTTTATTAAGACTTAAATATAAAAATTCATTATTTAAAACTAATTTATTCCCTGAATTTCCTTAAGTAACAAGAACTCATCAAAACATATGTACTTTTCTAATATAAAAACAAATTTTATTTATATTTTGAGATTTGTTGCATGAAAACTTGGCAAGATAATTTAATATGTATATTCCAATTAGTGATAAAATTTATAAAAGTGCAGGTGCATGCCTACTCTGAAGAATAAGGAAAAATAGAAATGTTATTTGAACATATGTAAATATTGTCCATTCTATTAGAAAAGTCTTTTATAAAAAATAGGAAAACTACTGGTGAAAGAAAACCGAAAGAAAGGTCAGCTGTTTTACATAAATATAAATTTTGGAATGAAAAGCAGTGTTGCCAGTGGCCAACATCTAATCATAATGTACAAAGCAACAACTGTTTATACTAAGTTTCACAACATTTAAATACAAAGTTACAATAAAAACACTAAAATAGTGGATAATTTTGTAGCACAAAGTTTTCTATTGTTCTTTGATTACTGAGCCTGTGTGCAAATATCTTTTGGTCAGTTTCAAATGAAAAAAGAATGAGACCTCCTATTCTAGAAAAGAAATAAATTGATTTTGATTTGACTACAAAATTTCTTGCAAATTACTTGATTTATTCATTTGTTCAACACTTGGATGCTTAGATTTTTTTTCCTGCTCACATAACAGATTTTAATGATTATAGATCTAAACAGAATTAGCAAATACAAGTTTAGAGAACAGAAAACTTTATCTGTCCCCAGATATTCTGACCTATAGAAATTAATTCTTCTTTATGATTAATAGTTTAAACCTATCCTGCATAGGGAACTCTAGAAATTTCAATACATTTAATACCTTTTAATTTGGAGATTTGAATAGCAGTGTGCTATAATTTTCAAAATTCCTAAGTTAAGGCTTCAGTTATCATTCCCTTTTTCTTAATTAATTAATTTGTTTGTGTGTGGTGTGTGCAAACAACAGTGCATGTGGGGAACTCAGAGCACAACTTTGATAATCATCTTTTTTTCCTCTATCATGTGGGTAGTAGGAATTGAACACAGGTCCTCAGGCTTGGCAACAAGAGCCTTTACCTGATGAGACATCTCATCTGACCACTGTTTAATTTTTGTCTCTACTCAAATATTGCCATTCCCTCCTCACATGCCAGCATCATTAACATATGCCCATTGTGAACTGTAGCTTTTCCCAGAACTTTGAAAGTGGAAATTAATGCAGTATCTCACTGAGACATGTATTTACATTGAAATATGTCTTCTAAACGCTGTTGGAGAGAGAACTCATGTAATCTGGCTTTGTATCTGTTAGAGCATGGAGGAATAGTGTTAGACTCCTTTCTTTCCTATACTGTTATTCTTAAATATAACGCACATGAAAACATTTAAAATTCATATTTTTATTGTTTTTGTATAAAATCTGACTTTTTTGACTGATCAACTCTAAAATATCTTAAAGCACAACAAAAGGAGCCACTAAGTTATTTTGTGTTGGAAAGTAGGTCAACATTTACCTTGGGAAATGTTTTAATCATATAAAAACAAAGGCAGTCAGTTTTCAAAATAGAATTTTTTTCTTCAAATTACTGACACAAAATTACCAAATATTAAGTGCATTCAAAAGTAACAAGAAAGCACCCTTTAGCTTAAGGCTTCTTATTACAATAGCTGTGATACTTTAATTATAAAACTTGTTGCACGTTAGTATACTACCCAGGTTATAAATATATAAGATAAATCTAGTGTGGTTTTTGGTACAATGATAAGTATAAAGATATATAACAAGAAAGCTCTACATGTTTAAAACAAAAAAAATGGGTTGTCTCCAATGGTCTTTGTGGAACTTTGTCTATATTGGAGATTATTCATTTTGAAGTTGGGTGAAGGAAATTAATGATAGAAGTATTTTCATTTGTGTGTTCAGTGGAACATAATAAAACAATCACGTCATTCCTTAGAAAAAATCATCTTAGCATTTCCTTGATAGAATAATGAATAATTTACCTTTCCTAAAAATACAATAATGACAATAAAATGCATTAGATTAACTTTATTGTCATGATAAAACATATGTACTAAACAATGAGGATAAAGGAATAGCTATTATTAACAAAATCTGAAATCAAATTGAGAATATACATACTAATTAATAATAAAATAGGAAAACATATATCATCTACTATTTTAATAAATAAAAAGATAAACTTTCACATTGTTACAGACAAAGAGATAAGCTGTTTCTATCATAGTTTCCACCTGCTCAGGGTTTTTCTGAGGGCAACTTTAACATCTTTGTTCCTCAAGCTGTAGATTAAGGGGTTCATCATGGGAACCACATTAGTATAAAAGACAGAAGAGATTTTTCCTTCATTCATAGACCCAGCTGAGGAGGGTTTAAGATACATGAATGCACCTGATCCAAAGAACAGAGAAACAGCAATTATGTGGGAACTGCAGGTGCTGAAGGCCTTGGACCTGCCCTCAGCAGAGTTGATGTGGAAGATGCTGGAGAGAATGAAACCATAAGAGATAAATATAGTGATGCTGGGCACAATGATGTTGATGCCCACCACAATGAAAACCTCCAGTTCATTGACATAAGTGCTTGTGCAGGAGAGCTGCATCACAGGGAGGATGTCACAGAAGTAGTGGTTGATGGTGTTGGCATCACAGAATGTCAGTCTCAGCATGCACCCCGTGTGAGCCATGGCACCAGAAAATGCCATCAAGTATGAACCAAGCATTAGATAGGAACAAATTTTAGGAGACATAGCAATATTATATAAAAGTGGATTGCAGATGGCCACATACCGATCATATGCCATCGACATTAACATGTAACACTCAGAAATAACAAAAAATGAATAAAAATAGAGTTGGGTCATGCACCCTATGTAAGAAATAATATTCTTATTTAATAGGAAGTTCAACAGCATTTTGGGTGTAAACACTGAAGAGTAACAGACATCTATCAAAGACAAGTTAAAGAGAAAAAAGTACATGGGAGTATGAAGATGTGAATTCAGTCCAATTAGGATTATCAAACCCAAATTCCCCATCATAGTCACCATATACATTACAAGAAACAGGAAGAACAGAGGTAGTTGGAGATTGGGCTTGTCTGTTAAGCCAATTAGGATAAATTCAGTCACAAAAGACCTATTTCCAATAGCCATTCTTTTTCATTTGGAATTTGAAGGCACTGGACAATGTGTTACACTGCAAAAGAATTTAGCTCTTCCTATATCATATCTTTTGCCATCAGCTTATAATCACACGAAATTTTCAAGTCCACCCCAGTCTCAGCCTGTAGTATCTTCCTTCCTCATGACAGTGAGTGTCCTTATTACATTCTTTCCAAGATATGCATGTCAAAGTACCTCAGCTTCTCAAATACTCAATGAAGCCTGGATTATTTCAGGTAAAGTTGACTATTCACAAACCAAGGAAGGTGTGTGTGAACAGGAACATCTTTATCTCATTACTTCTTCCTTTACTTGATTAACTTGCTTTCTATGAAAAAAATAGTATATTTTACCATTAGCATTGTACTCTGTTCAAAAGAGATAGTCATGGAAAGGCAATCAAAACATTATCCATTCACAGATGAAGGCTCTGACTACTACAGGCAGGGTTACTAACTCATGTATGTCACAGAATCAAACTTCTAAGTCTACTTTTAACAGTTCAGTACTTGATGAAGGAATTTATTCATATCGTGTTTTTAAAATATCTCTACTTTGTATCTGGGACATATTTATATCAACTTATTTTTTCAGGGTTTAATAAATGGGAAATAAAAGGACCTGTTATATATCCCCAAACTTCCATCATAAACAAAGACACTAAGGTGCATAAAGCTCATAAACTCACCATTGTTGAACCAGAAAACATTGGTGTTTGCTTATTGTTGCTTGAAATGAAAATTTCAGGATTTGTATTTTATGGGGTTTTGTTGCTGTTGTTATTAAGAATTAACTTCCAAAGTGTTTTGGATATATTTTCGAATTATAGCTTACATTTGCTGATCATGATCTTTTACTACTTATTCATAATGATAAAAGTCTTCATATTGCTCTATTTGTCACTTTATAATATGGGTATGTTTCGATGTGACTGTAGTGATGTTAATATATCAGGCTTTAAACAGAATGAAAGCTTGTTGGCTCTCATCCCTTGAGAATAGAACCTTGGTGTAAGAAGGGAGTAGAAGTATTTTATTTACACACTGGACTAAGATCTCTATTAACTCCTAAGGGACTCACAATTTTACTGAAGTTTTTCATTCACCTTTGGGCTTGTACAGTTCCCAAGACAAACCACAAAACAAGATCCCATCTCCATATTGTTTCCACATCTGAAGGGTAATGTGTTGCATTATCTCATTTCCACCCACACCATAAGAAAAAAATGTTCTCATATATATTTCCTACTTCTGTTGTCTCAGATATTTCAATAATTTCAGTAGTACAGTTCAATAGTATTTCATTTTATAAAATTTCCCCCTTCCAAAGTTTTTACTTTTATAATGATTAGAAATTGTAATCTGAAGGTCCTCCTGAGGATTCAATATAATTATTCTATCAAACTTCCTTTCCTTTGTGATCACAATTTACAAAGTAATGATGGTGGTTAAGAGCACATATTTCACCAGGTGTCTATGACAGCTAAATGAAATACTGTAAGTAAATTTGTGATAATGTGATATCACATGGCAAATATCTAAACAACAAAATGTATTGCTATTGCTCTTCGTGCCCAAACTAACCAGGTAGAAAGATCCTATATCTGAAGAATAAATTTTAACTGAAAGACATAGAGAAATCAATCTTGAGCAGAACAAGATACTCTAAGTTTTTAGGTTTCAGAGTACTGAGAAGCACTATGCAGGATGATAGATATAAAAAGGCATTAATGATATTAAACACTGATGGACCCTGCATACAGCAATTTCAACCTGCAAGGAAAGATGTCCCCACTGCTGGAATAATGAAAAAAACTGTTCAAGGATGTATTAGTCAGTCTTCTCTAGAGTCACAGAACTTATTGAATGAGTGTGTGTGTGTGTGTGTGTGTATGTGTGTGTGTGTGTGTGTGTGTGTGTGTGTGTGTGTGTGTCTAATTTAGGGTTATTATTGCTTTGACAAAACACCATGACCAAAAATCAAGTTTGGGATGAAGGGGTTTATTTGGCTTACACTTCAAAATTGATGTTCATTATTGAAGGCAGTCAGGACAGGAACTCCAAACAGAGCAGGATCTCAGAGGCAGAAGCTGGCACAGAGGTCATGGAGGAAAGCTGTTTACTGGAGTGCTACTCATGGCTTTCTCAGACTACCTTATTTTTTATAACAATCTTACTTTACATAGCAATCTCACTTCTCTCTCGCTCCTGTCAACCCACTCCCCACACTATCTCCCTATCCAACTTTCCATCCACTCCTCAAAGAAGGTGAGGCTTCCCATGGGGAATCATCAAAATCCATTACACCATTTGGGGAAGTACCAAGGCTTTTTCCCTGTATCTAGGCAAGGAAAGGTAAGTCTCCGTAAGGAATGGTCTCCAAAAGGCCAGGTCATGCACTAGGAATAAATACTAGTCAATGCCAGTGGCCTCATAGACTGCCCAAGACCCCCTACTGACACATACATTCAAGAGACCTACTTAGGCCTTATGCAGATTCCCCAACTGTCAGTCTGAAGTCAGTGAGCTCCTACTTGCTCAGGTCATATGTTTCTGTGGGTTTCTCCATCATGGTCTTGACCCCTTGGCTCATCACTTCTCCCTGTCTACAACTGGGCTTCAGGAGTTTGGCTCAGTTGCTTAGCTGCGGATTTCTGCTTCTACCTTCATTAGTTACTGGATGAATGTTCTGTGGTGGGATTTAAGGTAGTCATCAATCTCATTATAGGGAAGGGCATTTAAGGTACCTTTGGGTATATATCCAACAGTGATATTGCTGGGTCTTAAAGTTCAGCCCATCTTCTTATAGAACCCAGGGCCAGCAGCCCAGGGATGTCACCACCTACTATGGGCTGGACCCTCCTCAACTGATCACTAAATGAGAAAATGCCTTACAGCTGGAATCTCATCAAGGCATTTCCTCAACTGAGGCGCCTTCCTCTGTTGACCCTAGCTGTGTCCAATTGACACACAAAACCACATACATACATACATACATACATACATACATACATACATTGAATTTATTGGAATGACTTATAAGACTGCAGCCCAACAATGGCTAGCTAGGAATGGTAAATCCAAGAATCTAGTAGTTTCTCAGTCCTGTGAAGCTGGGTGTCTCAGCTGGTCTTCTGTATATGCTGTAGTCCTGAAGAAGTAGGCTCCATGAAGAATTAACATGGTGACAAAACAAGGTCAAACAGGCAAAGAACGAATAATTCTTTCCTTTTTCCATTGTCCTTATATAGGATTCCAGCAGAAGGTGTGGCAAGATTAGAGATGTGTCTTCCTGCCCCACATCTGTACTAAGGACAAGTGAAAGCCCCCTCAAGGTTGAAATCAAAAGCCTGTGTATTCCAGTTTCAAGATCCAGATTGAAGGAAGACATGTTGTCTCCCTGCCTCGAGATCTGGATTACAAGTATGCCCACTATTTCTGGATTGTAGTTCACTCCCAATACAGTCATACTGACAAGCAAGAATAGCCATCACAAAGGGTGTAATCAATTGTTCACTTCACAGGATTTGTGTACTGTTCCATAGGATAGATTTCTTTTTTTAATTGAATTAGACAAAAAATTTAATTCCAATTTCTTTAAAGATTATTCTAAACATTAACTTTCATTCTAAATGTATCCCCAATTAAATCAACGGTGCACCACCACAATAACATGCTTGTGACATTAATTTTTTTGTTTGCAATAATTTCATTTTGTGTTTAACCAACTGCAATGTTCTGAATGTAGGTCACATTTTCAACTTTTTTAAAGGCATAAGCACATTTTAAGAGCTACAAACACAATTATAAATTGTAAACTAAAGGAACTAAAGAAATATCTAACTATCCTCAAGAAGGCCACCCTAAAAGTACATCAGTTCTTTCAGTTGGCTAAGGAACTCTCCTAATTCTACTGTCTAAGAAAGATCATATCTCATTAAGGAATGAAACTGTTTCCTTAAAAAATCAGGATGGCAAGTATTCCCCCAATTTTATACTTTGTTGTTATTTAGTAATTATAAATAATTTTTAAAATAATATTTTATGTAAATTAAAACACTATTATTTTACATACCAATCCCAGTTCCTTCTCCCTCCCATGCCCTCAAATGACCCCCCATCTCACCCCATTCACACCTCATGGAGGGTGAGACCTCTAATGGGGGATCATCAAAGTCTGTCATATCATTTGGGGCAGGACCTAGGCCCTCTCCTGTGTATCTAGGCTGAGAGAATATCCCTCCATAGGAAATGGGCTCCAAAGCCCATTCGTGCACTAGGGACAAACACTTGTTCCAGAGGCTCTGTAGACTGCCAAGGCCTCCCAACTGACACCCACATACATGGGACCTGGTTCAGTCCTATTCTGGCTTCCCAACTGTCAGATTGGGGTCCATGAGCTCACACTTGTTCAGCTCAGCTGTTTCTGTGGGTTTCTACAGCAAGGTCTTGACCCCTTTGTTCATCACTCCTCCCTTTCTACAATTGGATTCTAAGAGTTCTGCTGTGTGCTTAGCTGTGGAGAGGCTACCTTAAATTCCCTTCCCCTGTAATGAAATTGATAACTACCTTAAATGTCATGCTAGAACGTTCATCCATTAGCTGATGCAAGTATAAGCAGAGATCCACATTTTATTTATCCATTCTTTGTTCAAAGGGCATCTATGATATTTCCAGTTATTGTCTATTAAGAATAAAGCCACAATAAACACAGTTGAGCAACTGACATTGTGGTAGGAAGCAGTGTCTATGCACAAGAGGTATATGGTTGGGACTTAGGGTAGATCAATTGCCAATATTCTAATGAACTGCCCTATTGATTTCTGTGGTGGCTGTACAAGTTTTCACTCCCACCACCAGTGTAGGACTGTTACCCTTGCTCCACATCCTCACTTGTATGAGCTGCCATTGTGATATTGATCTTACCAATCGTGAGAGTTGTAAGATGGAATACAAAAATAGTTTTGATTTTCATTTCCCTGATGGCTAAGGGTCTTGAACTTTTCTTGAATTGTTTCTCAGACATTTGGAATTCCTCTATTGAGAATTCTGCTGACATCTGTTCCCTGTTTTCAACCGGATTATTTGGTTTTTATACCTTGTTTCTTGAGATTTATATATATATATGTATATATATGTGTGTGTGTGTGTGTGTGTGTGTGTAGTTAGTGAAAAAAATTCATATTCTATAGCCCAATATTTTATCCTGTTGACAGTGTCCTTTGCCTTACAGATTTTAAGTTTCATGAGGTCCTGTTTATTGAGTGTTGTTCTTTATGCCTGCACCTATTGGTGTTCTATTCAGAAAACAGCTCCTGTGTCAAGGAGTTTAAGACTGTCCCTCAAGTTCTCTTCTATCAGGTTTAGTGTATTTGGTTTTATGTCGATGTCTTTGATCCACAGGTGTTTTGTGATTATCAGCTGCATGAGTTCCCTGTAGGAATTTTTAGGGTCAGTAACATACACTACCATATCACCTGCAAATAACAATACATTAAGTTCTTCTTTTCTAATTTGTATTCCTTGATCTACTTCAATTATCTTACTACTCTAGCTAAAACTTCAAGTGCTATATTGAACAGAACACATATTGAAAGAGTGGACAACCATGTCTTGTTTCTAATTTTAGTTGAATTGCTTTGGGTTTCTCTAATTTTATGTTGGCTTTAGGCTTGCTTTTAATTACCCTTATTATTATTTCATAGATCCCTAATCACTCCAACACATTTGTCATTAAGGGGAATGTGATTTTGTCAAAGAACATTGCTGTATCTAATGAAATGATAATATGTGAATTTCCCTTTCATTTTATTTATATAAAAATTATATTTACTGATTCTTGTATGTTGAACTATCCCTGTATATCTGGTATGAAGCCTACTTGATCATGGTGGATGACCATTTCATGTGTACTTGAATTTAGCTTGCAAGTATTTTATTGAGTATTTTTGCCATCTATATTCATAAGGGAAATTGGCCTACAATTCTTTCTTCACTGAGTTTTTATGTGGTTTGGAGATCAGGGTAACTGTGGCCTCATAAAATGAATTGTACATGTCGAATCATGCCTGCGTCCCTGGGATTAAGCCTACTTGATAATGGTGGATGATTTTTCTGATGTGTTTGAGGATCCGATTTGCCACTATTTTATTTAGTATTTTTGCATCAATGTTCAGGAGGGATATTGGTATGAAGTTCTCTTTTTTCCTTTTTTTATTTTTAAATTTAAATTAGAAAGAAGGTTGCTTAACATGTCAATCCCAACTCTCTCTCCCTCTCCCTTCCCTCTTCCCATGACCTCCCACCATCTGTCCATCTCTCTTCTCCCAATCCCCCTCCTTTCCCTGGGGAGGATGAGGCCCTCCATTGGGGTGTCCATAGTCTGTTATTTCATTCATGGCAGGGCCTAGGCCCTCCCCCAGGAGTCGGGGCTGAGAGAGCAACTCTCATTGTGGCATGGGCACTCAAAGTCCATTTGTATGCCAGAGATACAGATCTACTTACTACCCAATGCCCCATAGGTTGCCTAGGCCTCAACACCGACACCCACATTCATGGGGTCTGGATCAGTCCCATGCTGGAATCTCACTCATCAGTCTGGAGTTCAAGAGCTCCCCCTTGTTCAGGCCAGGCTGTTAAACCCAGTCTTGACCCCTATGCTCATCAGTCCTCCCTCTCTATCACTGGATTCTTGAGTTCAGCTCAGTGTTTAGCTGTGGGTGTCTGCCACTGCTTCAATCAATCATTGGTTGAAGTTTCTGTTTCCCAGACTCTCTGGCAGTGGACGTAGGCAGGCACTCCCCTAATCCATGTCTAAAATCCATATATGAGTGAGTACATACCATGTTTGTCTTTTTGTGACTGGGTTACCTCAATCAGGATGGTTTCTTCTAGTGCCATACATTTGCCTGAAAAATTTAAAATTCCATTTTTTACACTGAATAGTACTCCATTGTGTAAATGTACCACATTTTCTCTATCCACTCTTCAGTTGAAGGGCATCTAGGTTGCTTCCAGGTTCTGGCTATTACAAATAATGCTGCTACGAACATAGTGGAACAGGCATCCTTGTTGTATTAATGTGCATATTTTGGGTATATGCCTAAAAATGGAAGGGTATATGCCTAAAAATGGAATTGCTGGTTCTTGTGGTAGGCTGAGTCCCATTTTCCTGAGGAATCCCCATACTGATTTTCAAAGTAGTTTTACGAGTTTGAACTCCCACCATAAGTGGAGGAGTGTTCCCCTTTCTCCACATCCCCTCCAGCATAAACTGCCATTGGTGTTTTTGATTTTAGCCATTCTGACAGGAGTAAAATGGTATCTCAGAGTTGTATTAATTTGCATTTCCCTGATGACGAGGGATATTGAACACTTTCTCAAGTGCTACTGACCTTCTTGAGTTGATCTTGCATCCTGTCACTTTGCTGACAGTGTTTATCAGCTGTAGGAGTTCTCTGGTAGATTTTTTTTGGGGGTCACTCATGTAAACTGTCATATCATCTGCAAATAGTTAAAGTTTGACTTCTTGCTTTCCAGTTTGTATCCCCTTGACCTCCTTTTGTTGTCATATTTCTCTAGATAGAACTTCAAGTACAATATTGAAGAAATATGGAGTAAGTGGGCAGCCTTTTCCTGTTCCTGATTTTAGAGGAATCACATTGAGTTTATGTCAATTTAGTTTGATGTTGGCTGTTGTTTTGGTGTATATAGCTTTTATTATGTTTAGGTATATTACTGTTATCATGGATCTCTCCAAGTTCTTTATCATGAAGGGGTGTTGGATATGATATCGTCAAAGGCTTTTTCAGCATCTAGTGAGATGATCATGTGATTTTTGTTTCTCAGCTTGTTTATATGGTGGAAAACATTGATGGATCTTCATATGTTGAATCACCAATCACCCCCAACCCCCTACCCAATTCCTATCCCTCTCTACAGGAAGGGTGAGGACCTTCATGGGGGAGCTCCAAAGATCATATCATCCAGGGCAGGGTCTAGGCCTTCCCCCTCGTGTCCAGGCTGAGAGAGCATCCCTTCATGTGGAATGGGTTCCCAAACCCCATTTGGATGCCAAGGATAACTACTGATCTAGTACCTGAGGCCCCAAAGATTGCCAAGGCCTCCTCACTGACAACCACTCTCGGGGGTTCCGAATCAGTCCCATGCTGACCTCTCAGCCATCAGTCTGGGGTTCATGAGCTCCCCCTTGTTCAATCAGTTGTTTCTGTGTTTTTTACCCAATCATGACCCCTTGCTCATCACTCCTCCCTCCCTGCAACTGGATTCCAGGAGTTCAGTGTTTAGCTGTGGGTGTCTGCCTTTGCTTCCATTAGTCACTGGATGAAGACATACAAGGTAGTCATCAATCCCATTATTGGGGAAGGGCATTTAAGGTAGCTTAAATTTGCCAGTTGGTGTCATCCTTGTAGATCTCTGGAAATCTGATTAGTGCCAGATCACTCCTCCTCAAATCTATAATGACTCCCTCTGTTATGGTATCTCTAACACTGCTCTCCTCTATTCTTCCACCCACTTAAACTTTTTGTTCCCCTTGTCCTCCTCTCCCCTCCTCTTCTCTCCCTCTTTTTTTCCCAGTTCCCTCTATCCTCCCTCTATGCTCTAGTTCACTCAAGAGAACTTATCCCATTCCCCTTTCTGGAGTACCATGCATATCTCCCTTAGTGTCCTCCCTGTTTCCCAGACTCTATGGTAGTGGAATTGTAGGCTGGCACTCCCCTGTTTTATATATATCATGTTTGTCTTTTTGTGACTCAGCTACCTCACTCAAGATGGGTTCTTTTAGTGCCATCCATTTGCCTGAAAATTTCAAGATTTCATTGTTTGCAATTATATTAACATTTTGTTCACAATCATGAAGAATACAGAAAGACTAAAGGTTGAAAAGGTATGCATTGCTTAAAAGAAAACATCTAATACCATGAAAATGTATATTGTCCAAACAAGTAAAAAATTAGTCATTTTGGTGATTTCACTGAAAATGGCCCCATAGGCTCTTAGGAGACAGTACTATTAGGAAATGTGATCTTTTTTTTTTTTTAATTTTATTTTCCAGTTTAAATTTAGATAAGAAACAAGGTTGCTTCACAAGTCAGTTCCAGGTCCCTCTCCCATTCCCTCCCTTCCTCCCGTGCCCTCCCCCCGTTATCCCCTCATTTCTCCAGGGAGGGTGAGGCCCTCCATGGGGGTGTGCATAGTGTGTCATTTCATATAGGGCAGGGCCTAGACCCTTCCCCAAGAGTTCAGGGTGAGAGTGCACCTCACATTGTTCTATGGGAGTCCAAAGTCCGTGTGTATACTTGGGATGGGTACTGATCTGCTGCCCAAGGCTCAATAGATTCCCTAGGCCTCTTCACTGACACCCAGATTCAGGGGGTCTTGATCAGTCCCATGCTGGCTTCCCAGACTAATGCCTGGGATTCAAGAGTTAACCTTTGTCTGGTCAGCTGTTTCTGGGGGTTAAACCAGCCCAGTCTTAATCCCTTTGATCATCAGTCCTCCCTCTCTGTTACTGGCTTTCTTGAGTTCAGCTCAGTACTTAACCAAGGGAGTCTGCCTCTTCTTCGATCAGCCACTAAATAAAGTTTCTGTTTCCCAGACTCTCTGGCCATAGGATTGTAGGCTGGCACCCCCAGATCTATGTCTAAAATCCATATATGAGAGAGTACATGCCATGTTTCTCTTTTTGTGACTGGGTTACCTCACTCAGGATGGTTTCTTCTAGTGTCATCCATTTGCCTGCGAATCTCATGATTCCATTATTTTTTCTGCTGAATAGTACTCCATTGTGTAGATGTACCACATTTTCTCTATCTACTCTTCAGGTGAGGGACATCTAGGTTGCTTCCACGTTCTGGCAATTACAAATAAAGCTGCTATGAACATAGTGGAACAGACATCTTTGTTGTATGAATGGGCATCTTTTGGATATATGCCTAAGAGTGGAGTTGCTGGGTCTTGTGGTAGGTTTATTCCCATTTTTCTGAGGAATCTCCACACTGATTTCCAAAGTGGCTGAACCAGTTGGCACTCCCACCAGCAATGGAGGAGTGTCCCCCTTTCACCACATCCTCTCCAGCATAAATTGTCATTGGTGTTTTTGATTTTAGCCATTCTGACAGGGGTGAGATGGTATCTGAGAGTTGTTTTGATTTGCATTTCCTGGATGGCTAAGGATGTTGAGCACTTTCTCAAGTGCCTCTCAGCCATTTTAGACTCCTCTATTGAAAACTCTCTATTTAGTTCTGCAGCCCACTTTTTAATAGGGTCCTTTGGTGTTTTGGAGACTTGCTTCTTGAGTTCTTTGTAAATTTTGGAGATCAGCCCTCTGTCAGATGTGGAATTAGTGAATATTTTTCCCATTCTGTGGGCTGCCTTTTTGTCTTGCTGACTGTGTCCTTTGCCTTACAGAAGCTTCTCAGTTTCAGTAGGTCCCATTTATTAATTGTTGATCTTACTGCCTGTGCTACTGGTGTTATGTTCAGGAAGCTGTCTCCTGTACCAATTCGTTCAAGGGTACCACCCACTTTCTCTTCTAAGAGGTTCAGTGTGGCTGGATTTATGTTGAGGTCTTTGATCCATTTAGACTTAAGTTTTGTGCATGGCGATAGACATGGGTCGATCTGCATTCTTCTACATGCCAGTCTCCAATTATGCCAGCACCATTTGTTGGAGATGCTTTCTTTATTCCATTGTATATTTTTAGCTTCTTTGTCAAAGATCAGATGTTCGTACGTGTGTGGGTTAATACCCGGATTTTCCAGTGCTCTTAACCTCTGAGCCATCTTCAAAGTTCTTACAATACAGGTCTTTCACTTGTTTGGTTAGCGTTACCCCAAGGTATTTTATGTTGTTTGTGGCAATTGTAAAGTCAAGAACAGATAAGCAATTTAAATAGACCTATAACCCCTATGGAAACAGAAGCTGTCATCAAAAGTCTCCCAACCAAAAAAAGCCCAGGTCCAGATGGCCTCAGTGCATAATTCTACCAGAAATTCAAAGAACAGTTTATACCAATTCTTCTCAAAGTGTTCCACACAATAGAAGCAGAAGGGTCTTTGCCAAACTCTTTCTATGAGGCTTCAATAACCTTGATCCCCAAGCCACACAAAGATACAACTAAGAAAGAGAACTTCAGACCAATATCCCTCATGAACATTGATGCAAAAATACTCAATAAAATACTGGCAAATCGGATCCAAGAACACATCAAAACAATCATTTACCACGATCAAGTAGGTTTCATCCCAGGAATGCAGGGATGGTTCAACATACGAAAATCCATCAACGTAATCCACCATATAAACAAGCTGAAAAACAAAAATCACATCATCATCTCACTAGATGCTGAAAAAGCCTTTGACAAAATCCAACACCCCTTCATGATAAAGGTCTTGGAGAGATCTGGGATAACAGGGACATACTTAAACATAATAAAAGCTATATACAGTAAACCAACAGCCAACATCAAACTAAATGGACAGAAACTCAACGCAATTCCTCTAAAATCAGGAACAAAACAAGGCTGTCCACTCTCTCCATACCTTTTCAACATGGTACTTGAAGTTCTAGCTATTGCCATACGACAACAAAGGGGGATCAAGGGGATACAAATTGGGAAGGAAGAGGTCAAACTTTCACTGTTTGCAGATGATATGATAGTTTACATCAATGACCCAAAGAACTCTACCAGGGAACTCTTACAGCTGATTAACACCTTCAGCAAAGTGGCAGGCTACAAGATCAACCAAGAAAATCAGTAGCCCTACTATATACAGATGATAAAAGGGCTGAAAGAGAAATCAGAAATGTGATCTTCTTAGAGTAGTGTGCACTAATTGGAAGAAGTGTATCACTGGGGTAGACCTTGAGGTTTCAGAAGCTCAACCCAGGCCCATTGGCTCACTCTCTCTTCCTGCTGCCTGTGGGTCCATATATAGAACTCTGAACTAACTGTCCAACACTATGCTTTCCTCCATGCAGTCATGCTTCCCACCATGATGATAATAGACTAATCTCTGAAATGTAAGTCATTGCCAATTAAATATTTTCCTTCATAAGAATTGCTGTGTTAATGGTGTCTCTTCACAGCCATAAAACTCTAAGACAGTCATAATCCCAACCAAGACAGTTGAACTGTATAACATAAATCAAAGGAAAAAATTCAATGAAAAAACTTACTATACAAATAAAAATATTACCTATTATATATGAAGTGGCTGTGGTTTTAAGTAGTGTGATACATTAAATTGTTAGTTTTACAAAGGATACTGTCATGCTTGCACACCACGTTAAATAGAGGGATAACACATTGGCTTCACCTTAGTTTTCAGTTCAGAATTAGCATATTATTTCCTGATGCCATGTACTCACCACTGAAACTTTTTTATTCAATGATATCCAATAAGCCCGTATTTGCTATTCAAGAACTATAACACTGAGGATAAACAATAAAATTTATAAGAATTGATTCATCATCATTTACCCTCATCTTTTACGAAACTTTAAATACCTTTCACAAAACTCTCTTACTTTTTGTAAATAAAACTAAGTCTGACTATTGACTACGCTAATTCACCCTTAGATATAAATTTTACTTACATATGTTATGTTTCTGTTTATAAAATTTTGGAGACAGAATCTTGATATACATTCCAGGTTTTCTGTGAAACTCATTGCCCTATACAGAAAACCATCACCTTGCAATCTCTCTAGCTCAGCCTCCTTACTGCTGTAACTAGAGGTATGTGTGATCACAAAGGACTAAACATGATAAACAGAGTAACTGAACTTTTAATGGGACATTGATATCTTAAATAGCAGCTCGTTAGTAATGACCAAATAACTTAAAAACTCAATTCTTAATCATAGATGCTTTCGGAGCAAATATAAATCAAAGTGAGGAGGTAAATTATCACACACCAGGCATTTTTCATATACAACGGTGGGAAGGTTTCAAATAGATCTATAAATTATCCTCACCCAAACAAACACTTCCAGAGCAGTCCCTACCACTTGGTATATGTGGAAATGGATAATGTACACCTGTATTCTCCCCACATCATATAACATCTCTTGAAATCAGTAATATATATGATAGAAATATCCATTATGTGCTTTAATTTACAAACATATCTTTAACTAATAATATCTTAATCTGGACATAATTCCTTCCCAAATTCAAGAGCACTAGTGATTGTGGCTGACATTTAACCATTCCCTCAACTACAATCATGTTCTTTTTTCTAGATAATCTGTGGGGCCTTGGGTAGTATTTATCCCTGGTATACAAATTGAATTTGGCTGCCCATCCCACAATGAGGGATGCTCTCTCAGCTTGGAGTCTTGGGGGAAGGCCTAGACCCTACCCTGAATGAAATGACAGACTCTGGAGATCTTCCATGAAGGCCTTCACCCTCCCTGGGAATCAGAGTGGAGGTTGGGTGTGAGAGTGGGGGGAGGGGAAGGAGAGGGAGCTGGGATTAACATATGAAGGAAGGTTGTTTCTAACTTAAATTTAAAAAGAAAGATGAAAAAGACAAAAAATTCTTTTATTAACTTTTTATTGATTCTTTGTGGATTTCACATCTAGCATTCCAACCCCACATAACTCCCTGACCCCTCAACTTTGTCATTTGCATTTGTGAAAGCCCCCAAAACAACATAATGCAAAAATATAGCAAAAAAAAAACAAACAAGAAAAATTTTGGCAAGAAGCTGTAGTGTGGCCCAGTGAATTGCACAATAAACCCTTTACATGTATCTTTATTTGTAAGCATTCTTTGCAATAGATCATTGGTCTGACTCAAGGCCTCTGGCTTCTGCTACACTGTCAGTACTGGGTTCCCAATGTGTCTCCTCCTAGTTATCCTGTTGTCCTATGTCATGGAGATCATGCTGCTTTGGGTCTGCAGATCTGGCCCCTTCTCATATTCCAGCAGTTCAGATGATGTGGATGTTGGGGTAAGCTAACTCACAGCCCTGTTCTGGGCCTGGGTTTATCATTTTCATTTAATTATAAAACCTCTCAGAAAAAAGTAATAGTTTAATGAAGTGTTCTTCTAATTATTCTTTAGCAATAAAACTTGGGAATGTTAGATATCAGGATATTAAACTGAATGATCTATGAAGTATCAGAGAAGTGACTAATGACCCCCCTTCTCTCTCATCCACCATCCAAAATGACCAAGACCCTCTCCCAGCCCTGCCCTAATGCTTCTTGTGTCTTTCTACCTGTCCTTGGTCCTCCAAAACTTCTATGGCTGATTTCAGTCAGCTAGTAGCATCCTCCATCCTATGATTAAAAGCAAACTTTATTGGCAGTCTCAGAAATATCAGAATGCAATCAAAATATCCCACAACAGTTTAGGCATTCTTATTTTACACAAATGAAACTGGAAAAGAGAGGTGTTTAATAACTTATCTATCTAGCTACATGGCCTCTACTCTTATTATGATGAGTGCAAAAATCTTTGACCTCATTAATACGCTGTACATTTAAGGACTAAGCAATGAATATTCCTTTGAATATTTTGATATTTATTATAAATGTTTAGTTAGTGTGTATAGTGGTTTGAATGAGATTAACTTTCATTGGATCATATGTTTTAAATGCTTGCTTCCCATTTAGTAGAACTGTTTGGTAGGGGTAAGGAGGTGTGGTCTTGATGGTGTAGCTGAGGTCTTAGTGGACGACATATGTTACTAGGTGTGGGCACTGAGTTTTCAAAACCCCAATCCAGGCCCTGCCTTGCTTGCAAATTGTAGATTAAATGTGATCTCTAAGCTATTGCACCTGCCCCGCGCCCTCCTCCCAAGTGCTCCCTGCCATGTTGTCTCTTAAATAACTGGTGTTTTGAATGTGAAAAAATTCCCCAATAAAATGCCTTCCTGTATAAACTACCTTGGTTATGATTGTTCACCACAAAAGTAGCAACACTTAGGCAAAGAGTAACATAGCGAAGTGATTCTGGATAGAGGGAGTGCTGGGCAACAACAGTACTTACTCAAGAGCTGGCAGGGTGGCGTGGGGGGGGGCTTTGTGGTTTTGATCCAGTTCATTGAAAATAAATGCAGTAAAACCACAATTTCTAAAAAGTGGTTTGGGTAAGTCTCAGGAGAGATAAGACATTAAATATATTTCCAAAGTTTTGAAAATTTTGAATAAAGTATAAGAAAACTTAATGGAACTCTTTGGAATATTACTGTTAAGTATTCACAAGTAAGCAAAAAAATAACCAAACAAAATATTTCCCTTATGAGATGAAAGTCAATGAGAAATGGGAGTTCAGTAATGTCATAAGTACAGAAGATGTACCAATCCCTAAGAGAAGGTCATACCTTATTCTCTTAGGACATAAAGATAGATCATGGTCTAGCATGCAAAAGAAACCACCTCATTTCATTTTTATAACTGGCATGTGTGCTCTGGCAAAAGACTGATGAAGATTCTACCATGGATTAACAGGCAAGTACAGTAAAATACATAAAACTGAAGTGAAACATAATAAGAATTTCCTGTGTTTTATCCAATAGCAAGAGTGAACACAAAAAAGTGGTGTATTTTATCTAGTGTGTCAGAGGAATAAAGATTTATATTACACTTAATGAGCAGCATCTCAGAAAGATTTCCAAGAAATAAGAGAAATTATTTTGTGTCCTCAGATTCTTGGATTCCGAGAAATGCCAAATCTTGGATCTTGAAACTGTTCTTTGAGATAGCAAGGCCAGGTAATAAAGAGACATCCCTGTTTTCCCTCTAAAATATGGTAAATTAATATTTAATTTTTTCTTTCTTTTTTGAGATTTTAACTATTTCATTACTTAAAACTATCCCGCATAACCCCTTAAGCTTTCTTTCAAGTTCATGGCCTCATTTTTTATTAATTATATATGTGTGTGTATATGTGTGTGGGGGGTGAGTGCACACACATATGTACATGTATGCACAATTTACTCAGTCTATAAGTAATTTGCTTGGATGTTTTGAAATTTATGCTAGTGTTTGTGTAATTCCTTTCAGGAGACATCCCTGAAACTGAAGCAAATCATATATGATTTACAACTTATTTTGAACAATTTATTCATTGTGAGATGTCCAAAATTAAGCTAAGTGACATAGGCATCCCCACAACATAGACTTGCTTTTATGTGTTTGAGGTGAATATAAAATATACAAATTGAGAAAAAATTATAAGATGCAATCAGTTCAAGTATATGTCAAAGCATTATTGAGTATTATTAACATGCCTAACACTGGGTATCCAGAACTTAATTATGCTTTATACTGAATCATTTTACTGTTTGACTTGCAGCTCTTAACTTTGCCTCCCATAAGTCTAAGCATGTGGATGATTTACAGGCATGTCCAACATATTTGTCAAATGCATGTGAGAACAAGCATTGGTAACTTTTCTGTGCCACTTTATTTCCACTGCTTCTTTTCTATCTCCACAGATTCTCTTAGAGAAGAATGGTTCTGACAAATGGCTCTCTGGTAACAGAATTCATTCTTTTGGGTTTAACAGACAACCCTGACCTACAAATACCCCTATTCGTAGTTTTTCTGGTAATGTATGTGATAACTGCCTTGGGAAATTTGACTTTGATCCTTCTAATTGTGCTGAACTCCCACCTTCATACCCCCATGTACTTCTTCCTCTTTAACTTATCCTTCATAGACCTCTGCTATTCTTCTGTTGTTACACCCAAAATGTTGATGAACTTTGTACTAAAGAAGAATATTATCAGTTTTGCAGGATGCATGACTCAACTCTACTTCTTTTGCTTTTTTGTCATCTCTGAATGCTATGTCCTGACAGCAATGGCCTATGATCGCTATGTGGCTATCTGCAATCCACTCATGTACAATGTTGCCATGTCCCCTAAGGTCTGTTCCTATCTTATGCTTGGCTCATATTTGATGGGGATTTTTGATGCCATGATCCACACTGGATGCATCCTGAGGCTGACTTTCTGTGATGGGAACATCATCAACCACTACTTCTGTGATCTCCTGCCTTTGATGAAGCTCTCCTGCACCAGCACCTATGTCAATGAGATAGAGATTTTCATGGTAGGGGGAAAAGATATCACTGTACCCAGTATTGTCATCTTCATATCCTATGGCTTCATTCTTTCTAGTATCCTCCAAATGCGGTCTACTTCGGGAATGTCCAAAGCCTTCAGTACCTGCAGTTCCCACATAATTGCTGTTTCCCTGTTCTTTGGATCATGTGCATTTATGTACCTAAAACCCTCCTCAGTTGGAACTTTGAATGAAGGAAAAGTGTCTTCTGTCTTCTATAACATTGTGGTCCCCATGATGAACCCTTTAATCTACAGCTTGAGGAACAAAGATGTTAAAATTGCCCTGAGAAAAACTCTGAACAGGAGAAAGTTCATATGAGAAATATACTGTCTTTGTGTCAAACAGTCATAATCCATGATTTTCTAGATGTAGTGCCTGCTTCATTATCTTATATCTTCATTGTAGTGGAGTAATTTATATTTTTTCTTTGTCAGCATTGTGTTGCAAAATGGTGTTTAATTATATCTCTTTGAGATGACTGATTCCATATTCAGTACTTTCTCCACTGATTAAATACAATTCTCAAAACCTTTTTTCCACATTAGTCATATACATATTGTAAGAATACAACATCATAGTGAGATATACACACATACATACATGTATACATGCACATTCAAACACACATACATACATACGTTAAATGATCAATATTCTTGAGCTTAATGAAACTAGTAGTCCTTAACATAAAAAAGTTCATTAAATATTAAGTCCAAAGTAATCTATTAGTCATTATTTCAATTCTAGCACTTTTTAATTTAAATTTACTGAATTAAAAAATATTTTTTTAGTAAAACAAAATATGGGATAACAACTCCCTTTTAAATTTTGCTGAATAAAATGCTAATTCACACAGCATTTTTCATTTTCTTTATTTTTCATATCTGTTTTTGTTTAGAAAAGCAAGCTGATCTCTCTCTCTCCCTCCCTCTCTTCCCCTCTCTCCTTTTAGCAAGGATGCATGTTTTTCCAATTCAGCTGGGAAAACATTGGGTGAAATTTGGAACTGGTATTTGCTACCAAAAGATTCTGGCATGCTTTCATCATCTTATCTATCTGTTGACAGCTTTTAGCTGTGATTTCGATTTGAATTACTGACCATCTCATTTCCAGTGTCTCTGTTAGGATCTTTTTAGTGTCTTAGTTATGAAATTTCCTCCATACTCTTCAGTTTCTTCTCTGTCTGGGTCCTAAAGTAATTTCCTTGCTTCATGAATCTGCTTACATGAGTCCTCTACATGGTTAATGATCCCTTTGTAAAGTAAGAGTCTTGAATTTGTTCTGACATTACATCTATCTCACTGTATTTGTTTTCTCTTATTGAGAATGTTGTAGGTATGTCATGGTGATTCATGGGTGGTTGAGGCCCATCCTTAGGGCTCTTAGTCTCATAAAATAATTTAAGAATGAACTCAAATAAAAACTTAGAGACAGAAAAAGCACAGGTGCAAACTGTACGTCTCAGCATCTGCCTAGTGGCACAATGGATAAGAAAATGAAAAAGAAGTCATACTTTTTAAGCCAGCATGAAGTTCAGACACATGACACACTGGCAGTCACATGGCAGGAAGGAAGCTCTAGAGAAGGCATAAAGAAAGAATCTCCAAATTTTGGAGAAAGACAAAGATTTAGATAGAGTGTTCTTGGAAAAGGTACAAAAAGTATAAAATATTTTCTGAATAATTTAGAAAAGTTGACAGACTTGTGAATTTGCATGGCTATGACACAATAAGATACTGCACTAGGAGTGAGCATCTGGGACGGACTAGCCTACTCTTTAGCAAGGCTTAAATTGAACCTCTTTCTTAGCAGTGGTCTCTTGGCAGGTGACTGACCTGGCCAAACTGTGAGGTCTCAAACTAAGACAAATACTTGGTTCTCTTGACAGGAAAGTTTTTTGTTACTGTTCTTTTTCTTTTATTATTGTTTGATTATGTGGTTTGTTGTTGTTGTGTTTTGTGCATATAATGGGATAGATGTATGTTCCATTTTAATTTTCTCCTTTGTTTATTTGGTTATGTTTTATGGGACTATTCTTACAGGATAATCTTCACTAGGAATTAATTTCGGCAACTATATAGTCAAGAAAGAGAAATGGCTGCATATCCTGTACTGTGTCTCCTACACTCTTGGGGTGGACTTTACATAGGAGACACTTGCATACATCACTTGTGTCTTTGGTAAGACTCAGTTACTTAGACTTTAGAGTTTGACTGGAGGAAAATGTATTCATGGATGGTTTCTAGCTAAGATGTGAATGATGTTATGAGATTTTGAAATGAGGAATAATGAGGAAAGAGAGATCAGAGCATATATTATGAATGAGAGAGAAAGGACATAGGTTGAGGGCATGAGAAGTAGTAGAGAGACTATTGTAGGTGTAGAAATGGAGAAGAGAATTGTTTGCTGTAGAAAGATCATCACAAAAGGCATTTCTGCAGAGATAAAAGTTAAAACAGTAGCTTACTGTTGTTTATTGACAAATACAGAAAAATTAAGTACAAGATTCAAAGTGACAAAAATAGCAATAACATGAAATAGAAGACATTATATCAGTATTTTTTTCATGCTGGAATTGTATGTATTCTGTACCCCTGGACTTTTATTGGTATCAGCGTCCACAAGGGGAAGGAGGTCTGCTCTGTTAAGTCAATTGTGTCCTTATGAAGAAGGATTTCTGTGACTGTAGACTACTTCAGGCCAGAATTCTCTAGCCATTATCGACCTGCTTTCAAGCAAGTTACAACTTATTCCCAGAGAACAGGGAATGAACCCTATACAAGCAGAGCTTTCTGTGGCTCAGGAACTAATTTTGTGTGATACTACTACATATCTAGTAACTATGTGCTGACACAGTTTGTGCTGGATTCCCCTGGATGCTTCCCATGTGCAGCTTGCATCCAGCAACAGTCATTTTCTCTAGTGGCTGTAACAGGTTCTCATCACTAGGCTATACCTTTGATCACTCTGTCATTTGAGCTAGTATAGTATGATATCCATGCTTGCTTTTAAACTATCAGGATATTTTGTTTATCAATCTCCTTATGCTGATTCTTTGAGTAGTTTACTCAAGGTGATAATTAATTGTGGTCAGTGACGTAGCTGGAGCAGGTTGTGCCTTGGCAGCGGCAACAGTGTTAGCAGTAAGGAACCTGTAAGGCATCTCAGGAACAAATTCCTTGGCGTGTACAGTGATGCTTGTCAGTCTATAGAGGAATCTGGGTAGCAGCTTGGAAGAGTGGCACCGCAAGTCCTTCTCCTTTATTTAACTATGTTCATATTCTCATGGCTTTCTTTTATCTCTCCAACTTATATAGAAATGCTAGTCTATTCTGATGTATTTCTCTGTTCTAGACAACAAAATAAAATCGCATACTATATTGTCCTTTCTAATTGTCTTCTTTCAATTAGTGTATATGCTTGCTTGAAAGTTTATCCATATTTTATAATGATCTCTGCTTCATTCCATTTTGCAAATAAATAATATTCCAAAGAAAGAATATAGCACACATTGTTTATCCATTCAGTAGTTAATATATAGCAGAGTTATGTTTGCCCAAAAAATGAACACTATGTTTCTTATGGGCTTTTTGCTTCATTTTGTTTTGTTTTGGCATTTACTATTTTATTGGACTTTGTTTTGCTTGTTTTTGTTTTCTTTTGAGAAAGAGCATAAAGTTGAGTGCATGAAGAGGTAGAGAGATCTGGAAGGTACCAATGAAGGTAAAGTGATGATGAAAGTAAACTATATGAAAAATGTTTTTAGAAAAATATAAAAGCAAGTATTTTGTGATTTACAAATAATGCCCTAATAAACACACATATAAACATATAACTAAATTTGTTGTGTGGACATTAGTTTTCAATTCCACTTAGTATATATTTAGAGATCAAATTACTAACACACATAGTAACTGTTTCTCATTTTTTGAGCTGTGATTCTGGATTGTTAAACAAACTTTCTGTTTCATTGTTCATCATTATGAGGAACATGTGAAGGATGTCACATCTCCATTTTCAGAAACATTTGTTAAGGTTCTTCCTTTACTTTCCCCCTACCAGGGTTGGTCTTGGTGGAGTTTATAAAAAAAACCCGGTTAAGATGAAGTGAGCATCCTGTGAGCTTAGCGGGTAAAATTCCCAGGGAAATATTGCTTCAAACCAACTGCAGGACATAATCCACTGGAGACTGAAGGGAAAGTGTCAGTGCTCAGAATACTGCCTGTTCCCACTGTCTGCGGTACCTCTCAGGGTATCAGGAGAAGGCATCCCTAAAGGAAATCCTCACAGATTCAGTAGCAGTGGCTGAAGCAGTTTTGAGTCATTTAGAAATGGAAACTAGAGAATCACCCTGAATGCACAGAGTTGGACAGGAGTCTCAGCTGTCTATGAACAAACATGAGTTTGGTGTGTGCTCAAGGTCAACAGATGACAGACTCCACTGCCAAGCATCTGCCCTGTGAACATCATCTTTCCTACCAGCTAGTGATAAAGACACTATCACCCTCCCAATGAGGATGATAAGGAAAAAGGAGACAATTTCTGAAAGGCACATTAATTGATTGGAAGGGATCGGCAACTCCTAATACTGAGACATGTATTTTCTACAAATTATTCATAACCAAATATGGGCACAGGAAAGCTGGGTAGGGCTGATAGGGATTTTGTAAAGAAAAATTCTAAGGTTTTAATATAATTTTATGTTATTTATACTTGCTGGTCTGTTTTGCCTAAGTAAATTTTCAAAAAGCATATTATTATTGTTTTCTTTCTATGTAATAGGAAAGGGAAGGTCACAGGACTTACACAGATTAGTCATTTTAAAGAATAAAGATGACCTCATGGAATCCCATCCACATCTTTGATATATTTTCAATGGCATTTTAAAAAATAGTGGGACATCATTTTGCTTTTATAGAATAATATGTTCTTGAAAACAGAGTTTATTTTATATACCACAATCAAAAAATTATCACTTCTGGGCAATGCTCCTCCATGTCCTCTGTGTCAGTTCCTCCTGCCAGGTTTCTGCCTGGAGTGCTTGCCTTGACTTCCTTTGATAATGAACTGTGCTGTAGAGATGCAAAATGAAATAATCCTTTGTTTCTCCAGTGACTTTTGGTCATGATGTTCTATCACACTAACAGACACATGAGTAACATACCATGTAGGAGTGGACAATACAACTCCCAGAAAACTATATATTGTTGCCAGTTGTGTGATACATCCTTATGACTTGTAGTTAGATATACAAAAAAAGGGCATTGTTGTTGGTTTTGGTTATCAACTAAGACTACATTCTATTGCTGAGGGTACTATGCACTTTAATGACAGGACACAGAAAAATCAAACTAAAACACAGCTTGAAGTATCTCCTCTCTTGACTAGCTTTATAATGCCAAGATATGTCATGCAGTATGCTCAGAGAGAAATGTTACCAAAGTTCTCACACAAATACAAACTCTAGAAGCTGTAATATCTTCCTGGTAGGCATGATATGCTAGCTCAATAGTGAAATATTTGTTTTAGGAGTACCCAACAATTATATATTTGATGTTTACTCCACAGAAGGGAACTCTGGATGGTAATGTGTAAATCATATTCAAATGTGTATATGGATATAGATATCAACCCACAAGGTTAGAAAGTAAAAATAATGAGACATTAATCTGATGTCTGAAAGATCTGTACCATTGTCACAGTCATAGTACCATTAACCTGAATTTTTATTCATTCAACTTAATTCAGTCATTTAGTTATCCTTTAGGAGTTTCACAGAGCACTAAAATCATTGCACTATTCTTTTAGGTAATTTCCTTACCTTTTTACATTTATGAATTTGATAAAATTTCAAGAAAAAATAAATCTACATTCATAAAGTGTGCTGTTCTATAGTTTCTTCTTACAATTACTCTTTTGAGTTTTCGAATCAAGGTAATGATTCTCTTATGAAATGCTTATTATATTTTATTGCTGTTCATTTTTAATGATAATTTGAGAATTGAAAATATTTGGTAAAGTTTACAACTAGCTTATCCATGCCTAGTTTCCTCATTATTAAAAGTATAGATGAAATGGAGTTTCTTGAATATCTGTCTAGTTGAATTACCTACTTTTTAACCTATGTACACCCTCAATATAATATAGAAATGTTACAAGAAATAACCTATCCTAAGTGTTTATCCCCAAGTATATGAACATAAGAAACACTAAATAAACCCATTAAGGTGTATGTGTGTGTGTGTATGAACAATAAATGATCAAAGGTAATGAACATGAGACATACAGGGAAAGGTGAGGTAAATAAAGTATTCACAATATCACATATTTTATACAGTTTTGATGTCCCTGTATTATGTTCTCCTTATATAGTCCAGGTTGTCTTAAGAGTGGTGAGGCTACCCATGCTGACCTGACATGGTATTCTGGCCATAACAACTTAAAGGTTAGCATTTCAGTAGTTTGTTACTTTACATGATGGGATTTTAATATCTTTTATCCAACATACCTAAATGTTGAAAAGACCTGGGTGACCATATACAGCTCCTAAAATTTATTCAGACAATGTGAGGGTCAAGTATCAGACCAAGCAGGCATTGAAAACAGAAGTGGCAGCATAAAAAAGATCAAGATTCATGGAGATCACGATTCATGAAGTCATACTGGAAATAAAGAAACAGACAAACATATGTAGAAGCAGAATTTTTCCTTTAATCAGAACAACCTAAAGGCCACAGGCTCTATGTGAGAGTAATGACTGCTAGCACATGGATCAGGGGCATTGACGTTTTATGCAGTGGAAAGAGGTTGTGATGGAATATTCCACCAACAGAGTAAGTTCCCCGCCAGTGTCAAAAGTGATAGATATCCATGGATGGGAACTCCCTGGGTCTTACCAGGCAAAAGGTATCACTAGTGAAGTCACTTTTCCTGTAAAGAGATGTGCTGGCCCACTTGAGGTTTTAGTCATTAACCCTTCAATGACAGTGTCCTAGATGTGTTTTCTATGCTTCCCAGATAGATAATATTGCAAATAAATATGTCAGTTTCTAAATGTCTGGAGATTTTTACAAGATATTTTCAAAGTCAAAATATATATTTCTCAACAAATACCAAAGCATAAAGCACTTCAGGAAAGGCTAAGACAATATCTTCACTTTGTGGACCTGGCTGCTGTGGGATTCCAACTATATCATGAAAGTAAAGATGGGTCTGTGTGATACCTCAGAGTTCTTAGTTAACACCATTCTTCATTAAAGTGTCTGTTCTGCTTTAAATTATATTTTTAATTCTTTACTCCCTTTTCTTATCCACTCTCTTATGTGGCAGGTGGCAATAGAATATTCCTTCTATATGTTTTCTTTTGTTAATTCATACCCTCAGGAGTTTTCTTTATAAAAGTACAAAGAACAAATCACTTAAAAAAGATCAATTTAGCTTTAGTTGCACTTTATTCATATATGTATATGTACATATATATGTACACACATATATATATATATTTCATGATAAATAGAATGGAAACCCATGTAGGAAACTCTCAGCAAGTCTTAGACAATCCACAGCTGTTTCCAGGTGAGTAGGACTAGTAGATAACATAGATATGAAAGGCTACAATGCATTCAGAAAGTGGGAAATGTGTGGATAAAAAGTTAAAAGGGGAACTAGCTACAAGATAGCAGAAATATTACTTACTAGATATACTTTTCATTCAAAAAAGACAATAATTTTATTGGGACAAGAGATATTGTTTAGTTGTTGAAATCACTTAGCTCTTGCAGAAGACTTGGTTCCAGTTTAATGAACCCAGATGGAAGTTTACAACCTTCAGTAATTCTCTCATGCATATCTAATAACTTCTTCTGGCCTCTGTGGGCTTCTTCATGCCCAGGGTGCACATAAACTCACACAAGTATAGACACATACATATAAAACATTTTTAATTAAATTATAAACCAGAGACAAAGCAAAAACCAATATTTTGCAACATATATACACATAATATAGATTTAATATATGTAAATATATATGAATGAATTGCTAATGAAAAATCCAGAAGATTAGTATTGGTCTCACATGAAAAAATAGATAGTGTTTCTTAAGTATAAGTCAAGGATTTAATTATGTCAAGAGAACAACATGATAGAAAAATGGACAATTTATGCTAAATTTCAAAATGTAATGAAGTTGGGAAAAAGTAATCAACAAAATATTTACAGAGTATATTTAAATATTTAAATTTCACTTTAATAACATTCAATTTATTATCTTTTTAAAATTTTGTAATAGTCTTCTTTAACTTATTTAGTATCTTAAAGATAGTCATTTTTACACTTTTATCGAAAGAATCATAATTAAATAGCATATTCCATGAAAAACATTATCATAACTTGACTTGCTTCTAATTAATTCCTTGAAGTTTAAATGCCCCATTTCCATCATCATTTCTAAATCCCCTGACTTAAAAATATGTTTCCTATTACAGAAAATAAACTCAACTTGTCAAATTAACTAAGAGAGATCCTTGCTAAAAGATGTTTAGTTCATATTGACTGTACATATGAGTGGGTAACTTTAATTTACTGTGGAACCTTTCATTTCTGATTTGAAAAGGGGAAATTCTCCAGTGAAGGAGAATGTCCAGAGTAGAAACATATTATACATGAATGTTTCTAAAGACCATGCTAATTGAGTCAACTGACAGAATGCAAACCTAGCATTGTGAAATGCAGTCATTATTAGACATTGATCTTTTGTAATGAGAAGACCACATGAAAGTGATCATATTTTAGATGCACAAATTTCTCTACTAAAATTTTTAAAGTGTGAAAGAAACTGCAAAATTAATCATGACAATGGTAAAGAATGAAAGTTGATATCTTTAAATACAGAAATACATTATTGAAAGGGGATTCGAACTTTTCACTATTAAAAATAAAATAAAACACCATGACCAAAAACAAAATGTAGGTAAGATAATGGCCACACAAATGGAACTAATGAAATTGACTTTCCAAGTCTTTTAACTATACATGAAAAGACCCTCTTTCAGATCAATACTTTCTCTTACTCAGTGTCTTTCTCAAGGCAACTTTAACATCTTTGTTCCTCAAGCTGTATATTAACGGATTCAGCAAAGGAACTGTATTGGTGTAAAAGACTGAAGAGATTTTACCTTCATCCATTGACATGGCAGCTGATGGTTTGAGGTACATAAATGCACCTGACCCAAAGAACAGAGAAACAGCAATTACATGTGAACTGCAGGTGTGGAAGGCCTTGGACCTACCCTCATTAGAGTTGATATGAAAAATACTGCTGAGGATGAAACCATAAGAGATAAATATGGTGATGCTGGGCACAATGATGTTGATGCCCACCACAATGAAAACCTCCAGTTCATTGACATAAGTGCTTGTGCAGGAGAGCTGCATCACAGGGAGGATGTCACAGAAGTAGTGGTTGATGGTGTTGGCATCACAGAAGGTCAGTCTCAGCATGCATCCTGTATGAGCCAGTGCACCAGAAAATGCCATCATGTATGAGCCAAGAATAAGATTCAAACATAATTTATGAGACATGACTATATTATACAAGAGTGGATTACAGATAGCCACATAGCGATCATAGGCCATTGATGTCAGCACATAACACTCAGAAATGGAGAAAAAGCTGAAAAAGAAAAGCTGGGTCATGCATCCTCTATAGGAAATCACATTCTTCTCTGATATAAAGCTCATCAACATTTTGGGTGAGAACACAGAAGAGTAACAGAGGTCAACAGAGGACAAGTTAAAGAGGAAAAAGTACATTGGGGTGTGAAGGTGAGAATCCAGTCCAATCAAGATGATCAAACCAAGATTTCCCAACACAGTGACCACATACATCACCAGAAACAGGATGAAAAGTGGGCACTGGAGATTAGGTTCCACTGTTAATCCCAACAGAATGAATTCAGTCACTGAAGAGACATTTCCAGGAACCATTCTTTTATAAAGGAATCTGTGAGAAGAGCCAAAGAGGTATCATGTTAGAGGAAAATGCACCCATTCACACAATAGTCTTTAATACAACATAGAATATCATCTGCAGAAATTCTTTCTTTAATTGTGATATTTCTCTTAAATTATTTCACACACATACACACATAGACACACACATATATTATTTCATAGTTGATTTGATCATATTCTGCCTCCCTTCCTCAAACATTTCCAGATCCAGCCTCCCTCACTACCTATACTAGCTTAAATTCTTTTTCATTCATAAAGTTAATTTGTGTTGCACATATGTTCTTGAAACTATGGCATTTCAATATAAGGATGGCTGGCTTACCAGGGGCTACCCTCTTAGAGAAGACTTACTCTCTCTCTCTCCCATCACCTTACCATTGCCAATAGCTATAAGCCAAGGGTGCAATTTTTTATACCCACTAGTTGTATGCTCAAGATCTGTGCAAGTCTGGATTGGACTTGCACAGATCTTGAGCATACAACTAGTATAAGTTTGAATATAAGGAAAAAGTGTTTTCTGGACACATAATTGCAGCTACATATCCAAACTTATATTCATCAAAGACCCAGCTCTTATACTATTTCTGCCCTCAGTTATTAAACAAGATAAGTAACAGAGTACAATATCACGTTCATCCCACAAATGGCTATCAACAGTTTTCTATGAAAACATGACTCCTGAAAGCCAGAGGATAAGGGAGACTATTCAACCAAGAAAAAAATCATTATTAGATCATTGCATCATTGATTTTTTTCCTTGTCTTTACTCTTCCCCTCGGTGATGATATTGGAATTAAGTACCTTGGCAACATGTGCTGGCCGCATTAGATCAGTACATTGTTCTAAAAAAATCATGAATGGTTTAGTTATTCCCATGTCATAGAAAAAGTTATGAATGTAGAGTAGTGTGGTTCTGTCAAAGGAGGAGGAACTATATAAATCTTCTGCGTTCCCCAAATCCCCAAAGTCTCCTCACAGTCTTCATGCCCCACTTTGAATGGATTTTTATATCAGTTTCACTTGAGTTCTAATACTGTACACTATGAAAAACAGTGACTTATATCTTAAATCTCTAGAATTTAGTCTTTAAAAAGACAATAATATAAATTGAATTCTGAAGTTCACATTTATTCAGTAAAGAAAATATGGTATTTCCTCACTGTTTACTTACTTCGATGGTCCTGGAAAAGCAATTACATCACAGATATATTTCTAGTATATATCTAGTTAGTATCTCCAAACTGAAAATCATAACTTGTTATGGTTATAGCCATCTCAAGCATCAGGGGAAAATTTTTTATCACATTTGTCTTTGATAAGTAAGCATTTTTATATTATATGTACCTATAGTTATTATGCACTCATTTATAAACAGAGTAGATGATTGCTCAAACCTCTCAAGAGAATATTTTTAAGTATAAGTACAGATAATTGGTTTACAGTGATACCTTAGACATTAATATGTCATTATTTCCTTAGGGGCTTGATTTTTCTTCATTTTCCTTCCCTTTAGGTATCAGATTCCCCCATGGAAATGGAAAATAAATCAATTTTAACTTAGCAAGATAATGGAACAGGAAGTATACAATCCTACATCATTAACACAGCAACTGAGCTACATTTATGTACCCACTCAATCTGTGAGGAATCTGGAAATTAGACATGAGTTCCTTACATCCTGACCTCCCATGAAACCAGCCAAATTGGATCTTCTAGGGAAAACAAGTTACCATCGCAAGTTATTCTTGACATAGCAGCACAAAATAAGGATGAAAACTTACCCCCTGATAAATGATTGTCATGCACATATACACATCCAAAGCCAAATGTGTTCATGCGTTTTCCATAAGGATATTTCAGGAAAATACAGTATGCACTCTGATCCCAAATGCCAGTTAGAAAGGGATGGTAGCTGAGACTGAAAGTTTGCATAGTTAACATTCTTCGGTCAATATGGGAGTAAGAGTTGAAAACTTTCATTTATTGGTTTCTCCCTATAGAAGAAAGACATGTACAGTACTTCCAATACACTAAATCATCTTTTGGTTAACCAGATTTTTGGTTACTGTCTAGAATGCTAGGCTGAGGTAGAGTTTTGATAGTAATTAAGATTCAGTAGTTTTGTTTTCAGTTCCAGTAAAAATATATATGTGGATATAGACTGGTGATCGGATCACCATAACTCCTACCCAATGTGTGTCAATGACATAAGATAGGAAAACAGCTAGCCACACTACCCCTAACATCACCTCAGGGTGGAAAGAAGTATGAAATATGTCATAATGCAACTGATTTGGACACTGCTGTCAAGTTGGTTTCTGTCTCTGTTGTTTCAGAGCACTGATTGTGTCGGTCATATTCTGAACAACAGAGAGCCACCCGGGATAAATCAAAAGTGAATAAGTACTATATTCAAGCCTATCAAGAATATTTAATGCCACTATTTTCAACGTCTTCACAAAAGTTGAAGAGAACAAAATTAATGTTGTAAATCCAATGTTACTAAAGTCAAATAAAATAATCATCCCATGGACATCTTTTAAGTGGCTTTTTGTTTGTTTGCTTGTTTAACTCAGCTAAGCATGTATAAGTTAATTTGAACATTGTTGTTTAAAAACTACTGTTTTCCAACTTTTGTATGTGTTTCCTTATATTTATGTCTTATTAATTACTTTTCAAGAAAGTTTGATAGATTTTGTTGTACAAAACATTCTACTCTTTGTTGGGATGCATTGGTATATATGTATATTTTCTTAATTTCCACTTTATATTACTCATTATTAGTGTATTAAAATGCAACTGACATCTAAATGTTAATATTTATATTTTGTTTAAAGTTTATATACATTATAAGATTTTTGTTTGGTTCATTAGAACTTTGGACACAGAAGGCCACATCCTCTATAAAGAGAAATCATTCTTCAAGATATCTAATTTAAAAGCACTTGCTGGTTATATTGTTGTTGTTGTTGTTTTTTGTAGGCTGTCCTGGAACTAGCTCTGTAGACCACTGGCCTCGAACTCACAGAGATCTGCCTGCCTCTGCCTCCCGTGTGCTGGGATTAAAGGTGTGGGCCACCAATGATCGGCCAGCACTTGCTGGTTTTTCTTTCCCAATAACTCTGTCTAGAACTTTCATTGCTACATTGAATAAAAATTTCAAAAGGGTTGTGCAGCATGAATAATAAAAATCCAGAGACAGATGTTGTGGTTAAAGCTGAAGATGAGAGAAGCAAAGTGGCCAGCCACTCTGGAGTTCTTGCCTCTGTCAATGCTCAGGTCAAAGGGGCGATCCACCGAACCTCAGATTGCATCTCCAGACTCACTGCTCCTCTCCAAATCTCAGACTGCATCTGAGATTGCACTGAGCTCAGTATATTCTCTCAAGCGCAGAGACTGAAGGCATGGGCCCTGTTTCTCTTTTAGACTGATTCACTCTCATGTAGCCTACAGTGGCCATGAACTCACAGAGATCTAGTTGCCTCTGACTCCTGCCATCACTGCCCAACTTGTATGGCTGTAGCTGGCTTTGCATTCTGATCTCCAGGCATGCTTTATTAGATCATAAAAAATATATCACCCCAGGGATTTTAATGTAATGTTAATCTCAGAGTCAGTTTTTAATGAGCTCTTTTCATTGGTCCTTATTTTACTTAATTTCCTTATTAAGTCTTAAGGTTTTGTCATTTTCAGAATTGTCACTATTGTCTACAGCACAATTTATTAGTCACATTTAAGATGACTTAGATCAATTAATCATTTATTGTTAAACTGTGCCACATTCCATTCTGTACCCAGTCAAAGAAATATAAACCCCACTCTGAGTCTATACAAATAAGACTAAGTGCCAATTATTTATTCTCTCACAATTCATTCGTGTGTCTATAGTCTATATGCATGTTTGGTCCATGTGCTTGCTTTATGTGTGTTTGTAGTGTATATACTTGGTGTGTGAATATATGTGTGTGCTTGCACACAGACACACAAACCTGTGTTCATACACAGATGCACACAGACACACATCCAAAGGTGTATGCATGTATATGGAGGCTTTACCTTCTGACTTAAATGTATCTGGTTTTCTAGAACAATGCTTATCCAGGGTGATGAGCTACAAAATACTCTAACATTTTATGTATCAACAAAAATTTACTAAGTACTGAGTATTCTGTGAACTTGAACTGCAAAACCTCATTCATATTCTGTAATTATATTTTATTGTAACACCCTAACTGATACAACCCAGTTATTAGGAAAGCTGTGGAAACTGCAGTGAACTGAATGGCTGCTCAGGAAGATTAGATATGAGAAGAGACTGGGAGTTCTTTGTTGGGGTCTGTCCAAAGTCTGAGCCTGGGGATAATCAAGGGTGGTCACAGAATCAACAGCCAATAGGAAAGGGTGTAGATGGCATTCGTGACCTTAGTGCCAGTGACGACAGCTCATCCAGTTCCAGCTTCTTAACTGGGATTTGAGAGAGACACTAGAAGCCCTCTGAAGATTACCTAGCCTACCCACATCACTCTTGACTAGTCTACAACAATGCTTGACATCTGTAGTTACCAGTACAGCTCATGACCTGAGAAAGGCAGCCAAGATCCTCTTCCAGAAATAAAAGAGAGCTGTTCCTCCGGCAGCATCAGGTAAACAGGCCGGCTTCCCGGCCTGTGCTCCAGTGCCTGCAGATCGCCTGGGACCTGCACAGAGCTCCCAATCCCGGCGGGAGCCAAGCACCCCAGACTCCAGATCTTCTCTCCCGCCAAAGAGACCAGGAAAGGAGAGGAGGCTTGGAGTCCAGGGAAGCAGCTGTTCCTCCGGCAGCATCAAGTAAACAGGCCGGCTTCCCGGCCTGTGCTCCAGTGCCTGCAGATCGCCTGGGACCTGCACAGAGCTCCCAATCCCGGCAGGAGCCAAGCACCCCAGACTCCAGATCTTCTCTCCCGCCAAAGAGACCAGGAAAGGAGAGGAGGCTTGGAGTCCAGGGAAGCAGCTGTTCCTCCGGCAGCATCAAGTAAACAGGCCAGCTTCCCGGCCTGTGCTCCAGTGCCTGCAGATCACCTGTGACCTGCACAGAGCTCCCAATCCCGGCGGGAGCCAAGCACCCCAGACTCCAGATCTTCTCGTCCATCAACGAGACTAGGAAAGGAGAGGAGGCTTGGAGTCCAGGGAAGCAGCTGTTCCTCCGACAGCATCAGGTAAACAGGCCGGCTTCCCGGCCTGTGTTCCAGTGCCTGCAGATCGCCTGGGAACTGCACAGAGCTCCCAATCCTGGAGGGAGCCAAGCACCCAGACCCCAGGTCTTCTCTCCCACCAAGGAGACCAGGAAACCAGAGGACCCAGGGAGACCAGGGGAGTAGCTGTTCTAGATCAAGTACAACAGGACCCAGCATAGGGTCCAGGGGACCAGGTAAGAGGATAAGCGCCCCAGATTTCTGTTCTTCTTCTCCACCCACGGGACCAGAATTCGGACAAGGAATAGAAGAACCACCAGATTATTGGACTTGCTAGCACCCACCAAAAGGGAACTCTGGTCCCCAGACCAGTAAGGGGCTCTTTCTGCACCCACTAGAAGAAGAGATGGGAAAGAGACAATACAAAAACACAGTCAGCAACAGAAAAACAAATATGACACCACCAGATTCTAGAGACTCCACACCAGCAAGACCCCAACATTCCAATGCGAACGAAGCAGAAGAGAACGACCTTAAAAACACTTTCATGAAAATGATAGAGGCCCTAAAAGAGGATATTGGAAAATCCCTCAAAGAAATGGAAGAAAAAACAAACCAAAAAAGGCAAGAAATGGAAGAAAAAACAAACCAAAAAATGCAAGAATTGGAAGAAAAAACAAACCAAAAAAGGCAGGAAATGGAAGAAGAAATGAAGCAAGAAATGGAAGAAAAACAAAGCAAAAAATGCAAGAATTGGAAGAAGAAACATACCAAAAAAGGCAGGAAATGGAAGAAGAAACAAACCAAAAAATGCAAGAATTGGAAGAAAAAACAAACCAAAAAATGAAAAAAATGGAAGAAGAAACAAACCAAAAAAGGCAGGAAATGGAAGAAGAAACAAAGCACAAAATGCAAGAATTGGAACAAAAAGCAAACCAAGAAATGGAAGAAAGAACAAACCAAAAAATTCATAAAAGGCAACAAACGGACGAACAGATAAACAGAAAATTGCAAGAAGCAATGCAAACACTGCAAGGGTTGAAAACTGAAATAGAGTCATTAAAAAAAACACAGAAAAAAGAAAAGCTGGACAAACAGTCAGGTACTACCAATACAAGCATTACCAACAGAATAGAAGAGATGGAAGAGAGAATCTCAAGTGTTGAAGATACGCTAGGAGAAATGGATTTATCAACCAAAGAAAACCTTAAATCCAACAAATCCTTAACACAAAACATCCAGGAAATATGGGACACCATGAAAAGACCAAACGTAAGAATAATAGGTATAGAAGAAGGAGAAGAAATCCACCTCAAAGGGGCAGAAGGCATATTCAACAAAATCATAGAAGAAAACTTTCCCAACCTTAAGAAAGACATGCCAATGAAGGTACAAGAAGCCTACGGAACACCAAATAGAGTGGACCACAAAAAAAAATTCCCTCGCCACATAATAATCAAGACCCCAAACATACAGAATAAAGAAAGAATATTAAGAGCAGCTAAGGAAAAAGGTCAAGTAACATATAAAGGCAGACCTATCAGAATTACACCTGATTTCTCCATGGAAACGCTGAAAGCCAGAAGGTCCTGGATTCTACCTACACTAAGAGACCATGGGTGCCAGCCCAGACTACTATACCCGGCAAAGCTCTCAATCACTATAGATGGAGAAAACAAGATATTCCATGACAAAACTAGATTCAAGCAATATGTGTCCACTAACCCAGCCCTATAGAAATAAAAGAAACAAAAGAAACAAACACACTCAGAAATGAAAATTTCATGTGCTGGCAATGGTCCTCAATAGTGCAGCACTTGCCTAATGCATGTGAATCCATACGTTCTATATCCAGCGCTGTAAAACAATAAGAGTGATAGCAATGACACATATGTGAGGGGATACAAAGATAGCTAAGGGGTCAAGGGCTCTGCCTACTCCCATGTAGGACATGAGTGTGGTTCCCAACACCCATCTCAGTTAACTCAGAATCATCTGTTAATCCTTCCATACTCCATGCACACCATCATTCACAAGTGTGAGTGCACACACACACACACACACAACTAAAAGTAACCTTTAAAAACAAATAATTGAAGAGTGCGTTAAGGAAAGAATTTATTTAGATAGGAGAACAGGTTAATTGATAAAGTAACAAAGTACAGAATGAAAATTGATATAAAGTCAATGTCTGTAACTGGTAGACAGATATGCAGAGACTATATGTTTTCTGTTGCTTCTTTTTATTTGATCCTGTCAGATTATTTTTAGTAAGGTGAATATCATATACTAGGGGTTTCCTTTAAAATGTTATTGTTCACATAACTGACAACCAAATCAAAGTTTTGCAGCATTTTACTGTGAAACTGGGCATTAATATGATTGTATAAAGAATCCAATGCGGCACATTTTCATAAAATAAACAACTTTTAATCGTTATGTGTTATTATAAACAGACTATTTCCAATATACCTGATCCTTTAATGTATTATGTTTTTGTGTGTCCTATTGATAATCAAACCGAGGAATTCACACATGTTACATAAGTTCTGGGATGGTACATGCCACATCTGGAACTATCCTGGAAAACACCACTGCATTCAAGAGTGAAGGAAGATAAAGAGGAAGAGGAAGAGGTGAACCCAGTTGATTCTTCCAGTCATTTGGACCACTCATATTATTACCAAGGACCATTAGTGAAAGACAAAATCTGTAAGTCAATTTTTAGAGTATCACTAAGTTAAAAAATAAAATAAAAGCCCACCCCAAAACAGCAGTGTTTGTCAAGAAGTATTTCCAAGATAAAATAATGCATCTTAATGCCGGAGCAAATAATAGGTCAGGGTAATTGGAAAATAAAATTCATGGGTTGAGAAATGCCCAATATCTGAAATAGACAATACATCTCTTACGAAGTTACAAGCAAAAAAACAAAACAAAACACACCAAAAAACACCCAAAAATACAGAGTTTAAGGCTGGAAATGGCAAATATTATTTCAAATTAATTTTTGAAGATACTATGGATATATTGTGCTTCAAATTAAAAATTATAAAAATGGGCCTCACCCTCCCTGGGGAATGATGTGGGGATTGGGTGGGGGTCTGGGAGAGCTGGTGGAGGGACTAGGGAGGAGGAATGGGAGAGGGAGCTGGGATTGACATGTGAAGTATTCATGTTTCTAATTTACATAAAAAAATTAAAAATGGTTATCATTTTGCCAACTTAAAAAATACATCCAACTATTATCTGAAAAAGACATCAATTTGTTCACCAAAAGTTTAACCTTTATAAAGAATCCTTATCTTCTGGCTGTACCTTGATCAATCTGCAATTTACATTCCATATGAGAACTATACATGAAAGCCAACAAATTTATGATTTGTCTTCAGACCCTCTTTGAGTTTAACTTTGCTATTCAGTAACTTGAGCCTTTATCCTGTCAAGAGAAATGTGATCTTTAAAATTTTTCTATTTTCGTAAAAAATTTAAGAACCCTGGGAGAGTTATTTTCCTAACTTTCATGGACTAAAATCTATCTTCCTATATAGTATCTCCAGGGCAACTTGCTCTCTTGGGCTGTCTTGACTCTGCTTGATTTCCTACAAATGCAGCCAATTTCCACATCTCAGTGTAAGAATCAACATCACCTAATGCTCTGCTTTTGTGCAGGCAATGGGGATAGTTATTGTTATATGACACACAAAATCAGAAGGGAGATGTTTTTCAAATTCTCCCTAAAAATTCTCTGCAATCACAGGCTGTCAGTGTCTAGCTTCTTTCACTCTTAGTTTAACACGTATTGTTTTTTCCTGGGGTTGGGGGTGCTTGCTTATTCTATCATCTATTTTGTTTTCCTGTATTACAAAACAAAGAAATCACTCAGATACTTTTATTTATAGTATTATGGATAAACTCAATTCCCTGTTCCAAAAGGTTTTGTCTACTGCTACAAAACAATAGTCTTCAACAAAATGAAAACTCTAACCATATTGAAAAATGTACATACCACACAGAAGCAAGTCATAATCACATTTAAAAATGGAATATTGCCACATAGTTATACTTCCTCAAATAAAAAATGATAACATGAATTCAGAATGCATGTTTCTACTATCAGTCGACTTGAAATCAGAAAATAAAATTGGAAACTTCATACTTTAACCTATTGGGTTATCAGTAAATCATGGTCCTCTCTGAACATCAGTAACTATTACACACAGTAAGTGAATGAAGCACCTAGGATATACTGATAGAGTTGTTTCCCAATACAAGTAGAAAACTGCACATGCAACCTGTGATGCATCTGACTATGGCTTAAGATGTTATCTACGTTACAAAGGAGAATCAACAGAGAGGGGGCAAGGCATTATTCTGAATTACATTCCCAAAGGCACATTAGGAGCAAAAGTGAAAAATCCACAATCACTGACTTGTGTCACTCTACTTGATCAACTGACATACCATTCTCTTTTCCTGAAAAAAAACTAGAGTTTCATAATGAAAGGGGGAAATAAAAAGTCTTTATTAATATGAGGCTTTATTAACACAAAGGAAAATTAATGACGAATCTTGGTAATGGTGAGGAAAAGAAAAGGACTCTAAAATTATTTTAAAAATTAAAATTATTCAAATTTCCTTTATTATTATATGAAGGAAATAATAGTTGCATTAATCAAGATACAATGTATCTACACACTAAGATATCATGTGGTAAATTTTCAACATTAAATTTAAAAACAGAATAATGCCTAGAGATAAAAATCTGTTAAATATTCTCCCATGAAACATTTTAAGTAACTATAAAGTATCCACATTCTGTAAGCCACAGGCAGATACAAGTTGTCGCCATTCAAAATTTCCATCTGGTCAGAGTTTTTTTCAGGGCCATTTTCACATCTTTGTTCCTCAAACTGTAGATTAAGGGATTCATCATAGGAACGACATTGGTATAAAAGACAGAAGAGGTTTTTCCTTGGTCCATAGATGAAGAGGAAGATGGTTTGAGATACATGAATGCACCTGATCCAAAGAACAGAGAAACAGCAATCATGTGGGAACTGCAGGTCCTAAACGCCTTGGACCTGCCCTCAGCGGAGTTGATGTGGCAGATGCTGGAGAGAATGAAAGCATAAGAGATAACGATGGCAATGCTGGGCACAGTGACGTTGATGCCCACTACAATAAAAACTACAAGCTGATTAACGTAAGTGCTGGTGCAGGAGAGCTGCATCACAGGGAGGATGTCACAGAAGTAGTGGTTGATGGTGTTTGCATCACAGAAGGTCAGTCTCAGCATGCATCCTGTGTGAGCCATAGCACCAGAAAATGCCATTGCATACGTACCAAACATAAGGTTCAAACACAGTTTAGGGGACATAGCAACAGTGTACAATAATGGATTACAGATAGCCACATAGCGATCATAGGCCATTGATGTCAGGACATAACCTTCAGAAATGACAAAGAAACAAAAGAAATATAATTGGGTCAAACATTCCACATACGAAATAACATTATTACTTAATATAAAGTTCATCAGCATTTTGGGAGTGAACACAGAAGAATAGCAGAGGTCTATGAAGGACAAGTTAAAGAGGAAAAAGTACATTGGTGTGTGAAGGTTTGAATTTATTACAATTAGAGTTATCAAACACAAATTCCCCAATGCAGTAACGATATACATTGCTAGAAACACAAAGAACAAGGGTATTTGGAGATCAGGCTGGTCTGTTAGTCCTACCAGAATGAATTCAGTCACCAAAGAGACATTTGCAGAAGTCATGTTTCTACAAGAGAATCTGCAGAAACAGGAAAAATGATCTCATTAGAAAATGATCCCCTCTTCCTATCATGGTTCCTTGATTTGTGGGTTGGAAATATGTGATACTGGGCCCAGCTGAACCCATAAATTGTAAGGAGTATAACCAAGTTATCTTACACATGAAAGAGCAGTGGTGAAAAAATGTAAGTATGATTTATAGAAAAAAATGATAAATGTGAATGAATGAAAACATAAACATTCTGTCTCTATAGTTTATTGCTACTCTAGAGTCCTTCCCACACAAATAAATCTGGAGGTCATGACCACTTAATGCTGACCATAGATAGAGATTTATCTCTCATATAGCTAGAGATTTACCTAGGAGTTTTTTTTCTTTCACTACTCAAAGTCACAGAAAATCATGAACCTAAAAGTGTATAAGTCCTGTCCATAGAGAGGTATCCTGCAACTTGGATGGCCACTACATCTCTTAACATTCTCCATAACATTTTCTTGGACAATTTCATGTAAGCCCCTAGATCACACAAGATAGGGAAGAAACAGTCCATCTCACATTAAGGAGGGTGTTCATACATTCAAGAAAATCAATATATTAGGAAAATTTCAGAGACTTCTTACCTTTGCTCTTCAGGATATGCAGAAGAGTAATTTTGGATTCTTTGTTTCTAGTAAGAGAATATAATGAAGACTTATTACCTGATATACTCTAAAAATACTTCTTAACTACAGAAGATATTTTTTGATCAGACTTTCAGTGTTCTCCAACAGCAGAGGAAATAACTTTACTATGATTCTCACACTGACACTAGAAATGCAATGGTTTTAATGGGACTGAAATGGCTTAACTGACTAGCTTACAAGTGGGGTACAAGCATAGCTACTCCCTTCCCAATGATAGCTTTTATATATAAAAAGGAATTGAAGCATTTAGCTGGTTTACAACTTGGATTATGATTTGCCTCTGGTTTCCTAGAGACTCAAAATATACAAGTTTCTCTTTAGGGAAAATACTCCCTCTTGTGGAGATGGAAATATAACCCCCCAATTTACCCAATTATCTTGATCTCTGTAGAGGGATCTGTTGTTGGATTCGTTGTCTCTTAATTAATCTTCATTAAGAATTTCCAGCTGAATATTCTCCAAGATCCCTAATTATTTTCTCTGAAATTTTTAAAGATTTGAATAAGTGACTTCAACTCTTGTAACCTACAGAATGTTAATGATACATATTTTAAAGGTATTTAAAGAATCAAATTCTATTTCTACTTGTTACTTCTAAACACCCACTGGAAACTTCTATCTGGGAATCTTGGTCAGTCAGTAGATGAGCTTATAATTCCTTTGCATCAATACTATATTTTAGAAGAAAATATTATCTATGAGATCCAATTCATATATTTCCCATAAACTTTTTTTTAATATCTACTTTACTTTTGCCTAACCCTAAATCACAAGTCTTTTCTCCTTCCTTGTCTTCAATAAGCCATAATTTTCAATGTTTACATTTATATAATTCACTTTGTGAAATTTTTTTATATTGCGAGAAAGTATGTCTGCTTTATTTCAGTTTTTCATGAGGGCTTATACTTTTCCATTCTCCTTATTTGAAAAGGGTATTCAACATTAAATTTATACATAGTTTTCAAACTCAATTAGACTAGTCTTTTACTATGATAGTCAGTAGTCACAGTTTAGTTGAAATATTATGCTACATCTGGTGGTAGCACAAGCCTTTAATCTCAGCACTCTGAAAACAGAGGCAGACAGATCTCTGTGAGTTGGATGCCACCCTGGTATACAGAGAAAATTCCAGGACAACTAGGGCTATGCAGAGAAGCCCTGTCACAAAGAAATAAAACTACAACAATAACAAAATTATATTACAGGAAGTGAGCCAAGTTATTTTCTATAAATAGTTATATCCATTTGGACACTGAACATAAAATATTCCTGAGCACATATGCTTAACAACAGAAATAATGGAATGAATTATCATTATCATGGACTCATTCCAAAGCATATGAAGAATATAGAAAAGATTATGAATAGATTTAGCTAGGTATAATGATTTCCACAAATATTTCGGGAGATCAGTTTAGAAAAAGAATCTTAATAACTCTCTTGTTAACACTTTATACTTTTTTGTTTTTTATTGATTTTTTATTTAAATAAGAAATAAGCTTCCTTTTTTTTTGTCAATCCCAGATCCCTCGCCCTCCTCTCCTCCCCCACATCCTAACAACCCCTCTCAAATCTCTCACGCAATTCCCACTCCACTCTCCAGGGAGGGTGAGGCCCTTCATTGGGGATCTCCAAAGTCTGTCATATCATCCTTGGTATGTCCTAAGCCCTCCCCCCAGGTGTCCAGGCTGAGAAGGAATCCCTCCATGTGGAATGGGCTCCCAAAGTCAATTGGATGCCAGGGATAAATATTGATCTAGTACCAGAGGCCGAAAAGAATGCTTGCGACCCCCAGAGGGGATCCCCGACCCGCAGGGATGAGGTGATGAGGGTGGGTCTTCATGAGCAGATCCGATCTTAAAAGTAAACTTCAAGAGGTTAAGGGAAGCAGACTCAAGACAACTTTTGCTGATCAAGAGCGTTTATTTTTGGGGTGAGATAGTTCTTATAGGAAGAGAATCTCAGGGGGCGGTACAAGCATGCCAATCAAGTCTCAACTCAAATATACACCAAATAAGGTAAAGACGAAGCTGTAATTTTCCATCAGTTGCATTCTGCAAATGCTCGTCAGTGTAAGCCAGGTGCAGGAATTAGGGAGGGGTAAAAGGTATTCAAAGGAACACATTAACCTTTTGTTAACAAAGACAATTGCTCTATAAGGGTTACTTCCCCTATCATTGTGGTAAAAGCATCCAAAGGAACACATTAACCCTTTGCCAACAAAGGCAATTGTTCTATAAGGGTTACTTCCCCCTGGCTAGGCGGGTGGGCTGCCCTGTGTAAATTTAACTTTTGTGGTTAACTTTTTCCTTTGTCTCAAGGGCATGTGTGCCTGCAGTCACGTAGGCAGAAGGCCAAGAAATGGCTGACAGACTCCATTTTGTTCAAGGTTCTAGCAGTCCCCAACATCTCCCCCCTTTTCTATATAGTAAAAGAAAAGAGCAGTTGGGTGAAGTGCCTGGCTTAGGTTACCTGGTGGGCTTCCAGTTCTGGACATGGCGAGAGAGGATACAAATTAAGATTTTGTCGGCCATGTTTGCTCCCAGATTCTGCAGCCAAGCTATCCCTGTCTTAAGCATCTCCACAGCCTGGAGCAGAGTGAATGCGGGTGGTTGGCCAGGTACTCAAATTCCCGAAAGCTCAAAGGTTGGAATGTAGGTTTGTCTACAGTAGGTTCTTCCGGGTCTTGTTGAGAGAGCTGCTGATAGTGAACCTGAACTGAATTTTTGGTAGCCTCATCAACCTGATTTTTAACAAAACCAGTAAGGCGACGAAATGCCCAAGGACCAAAGGAAATAAGTAACATGAAGCCAATAAAGGGTCCTAACAAACTAGGCAGCAAAACTGACAGCCAGGGGGAGGTAGAGAACCAATTTTTGTACCAAGATTCACTTTGATCCCAATTTCTTTTTGTTTCTTCCAGACTCTCTTCAACTCTTCTGATACTGTCTGTAACTAATCCTGATTTGTCTTTGAAAAAACAACATTCCTCTTTAAGGGTGGCACAAACTCCCCCTCCCACAAAAAGGCAAGGTGGAGACTGCGACGGTTTTGTTGTACCACTTCAGCTAAGGAATCAACAGTTTGTTCTAAGTAATCTAAACCTCTTTTTAGCTCGTCTATGTCTCTAACAACAGTGCGGGATAGAGCATTAACAGAGTCCTTTGTAAGGAGTAGGGAGTAAATTCCTGTGCCAGTTCCTGCTGCACCCAGACCAACCAATATGTCTAATGTGAGGGCAGTGACTGGCTCTCTTTTTTGGCAAGAGAGAGTTACAGTTGGATCGCTTTGGGGCAATAAATCAGATTCAGAGCGAACAGTCAATTTGGGCACGAGTACAACAAGGACGCAGTAGTCCTTGTGTGCAAGAAAAACATCTACAATAATATGGGGGGATAACCCTGTGGAGCAAGCAAAAAAGGTGAGGTTGGGGGCAATAAGAAAGGAAGTATGAGCAGCAACTTGTATGGTTTGATTACATGCTTCTAACAGCAGGGTGGGGGGAAGCATATGTGGTCCCAAAAGGCAGAGTCCAGATCCCACGACCTGTCCTAAGGTCATGCCGTGTGGCTGTGGCTGCGCGCCCCAGTGAAGCAGATTGGTGTTGTTGGTGTAGAAGGCTGCAATACCTTCGTAGAATGGAGGGATGGGCGAATAGCAAATCCAGCAGCACTCATAAGTGGTGTTGGAGAGAGCCTGGGCCGAGGTGTTGACCATCTGAAGGATGAGTTCCCAGGTGGAGACTGGACCAGCGGGCATGGTGGGTTGATAAACAGTGAGAGCAGCAGTGGGAGCTGGAGAATGGAGATTAGGACGAGGGTGAAGGGTGGCGGCCTTGGGTAGGAATGAGCCACCACCAGAGGGGTATAAAAATGGATTGGGGCCAACAGCAATAAGGGCGAAAGGAAGGGATTTCTTTCAATAGTCTAATGGAAAAGGTGAGGCCTGGGTCTGTGCCAGAAACATATAAGCGTAGACCTCAGTGAGCGCCTCGGGAACCTTCCCAGAGGAACCTTTTTCCTGCAGCTGTAAACTGGATATGGAGGAGGTTGCACCAGCTGTGTGAACAAAGGGGATTAAGTGGTGTTGGGCCAGAATTAAGTAGGGACTGGCAGGGATGTAAGGAGGGAAACTAAAAATCAAAAGGAGAAATGGAACAAGTAGTAGGTGATGCGATGTCATCTTCACTGGGAGTTTTGTTTTCAACAGCATCTGAAAGAGAAAACAAGAGATTCCTCAGGGGCTCTTTCCCTGGGTGGGTTATAAAGCTTGACCAGTTTGTCTGGAAGCCAGCGCATTTCTCCATTGCTGGTGTTATGAACGCAAGCATGTCCTTTTCCCCAGATAAGGACTGGGTGAGGACCGAGCCATTGGCCCGTGTGTACATCCTTCCAGAGTATCTGTCGAAAGTTTTCACAGGTGGAAGGGTGCCAGAGCCGATCAGCTGCTGATCGGCCATTGCTGTCCAGAGAGAGAAAATAGAGCACAAAAAGTCCATGATTTAAAAGTAGGCGATGCTTGCCTTTGCGAGCATACAGGGTTTCACTTTCGGAAGAAAGCTTAAAGAGCATATTTTTTAAGGTCTGATTAGCTTGCTCTATTATTCCCTGTCCTTGAGGGTTAAGGGGAATTCCTGTTTTGTGGGTAATGCCAAATTTTGTACAAAAATCCTTAAATTTAGAACTAATGTACCCTGGGCCATTGTCAGTTTTAATGGTGGTAGGGACAGGAATAATGGTAAAACAATGTAAAATATGGACAATAGCATCCTTGGTGGCCTCTCCTGTTTGGAGAGAGGCACAAACAAAGCCACTAAAGGTATCCACCATAACATGAATATATTTAAGATTGCCAAAGGCAGAATAATGATCCATTTGCCAAAGCTCACCAGGCTCAAGACCATGGGGGGTTGACTCCTGTATGAGGCTCAGGCAAAAGGGAGAGGCAAGCTTTGCATGATTTAACGATCTTTCGAGCCTGTTCACGAGTGATGGAATATTGTAGCCTAAGTGTTTGTGCATTAAGGTGATGTAATCTATGAGTTTGTTGTGCTAACTGTAAAGAGTTAGACGGATAAAGAACAGCTAGAAGTCATATAGCATTATCGACTGAATCATTTCCTTCAGCCAGAGGGCCAGGAAGACCAGTGTGTGCTCTAATGTGAGCAACAAAAAATGGGTTGGTGTGAAGTAAAAGGAGTTCCTGTATCTTAGAAAAAAGGACAGATGCAGGGGTGGAAGATATAAGGGACTGTTTCTAAAAGAGGAAGGGATGCTGCAATGTAGCAGCTATCTGTATACAAATTAAAAGTTTGGGGAACTAACTCAAAAACTTTAACTATTGCAGCAAGTTTGACAAGCTGTGCTGAGGTGTGTTGTGTGGGCACTTGATGAATAACGCCGTCCACCTTAAAGGCGGCCATGCTGTTAGAGCTGCCATCTGTAAAAACTAAGGAGGCATTAGGAATGGGCTGAAGTTTGGTAATCTTTGGAAAAACAACAGGGTGCAAGCGCAAAAACTGAAGCAATTTGTTTGGGGGATAGTGGTTATCCATGGTGCCTGAAAACCCTGAGGCAAAAACGATCCATTCTTGATGTTTTTCCATTAGTCATTGTAGGTCTGGCTTGGTGTAAGGAACAATAACCTTAGTGGGTTGGCAACCAAAAAGCTTAACAGAGGCTTCACAGCCTTCTATAAGGAGCTGAAGTACTAAATGGGGATACGTGGCTAGAACCTTGTTAGGGATGAGGGAAGATGTATCCAAAAAAGAGGGGCTAGCTGCCATAAGACTGCAGTGGCCAGCCAGGGCTTTGGGTTGTTTGGTGTCCCTCACAAGGGTCATGAGAGGGAAGGTTGGCCCTGTGCTGGTGCCCATATGCCTGTGCCTCCCTGCATTCTCACCAAACCCTCAGCCAAGTCAGAGGACCCAAATAACCTGGGGTGCCACAAATACACACACTCCATGCCTCTGCTTTTCCATACAGAAATATGTGAGGACTTCTAAGGGCAGTGCGCTGTCCAAGCCAAAAGTATGTAAGGTGACATATACCTTCTACAATGCATTAGAACCAGGCGGGGAGGAGCATACAGAGATAACATTTGACAGAGCCATCCTGCACCCCTCTACACTCAGGCACCTGCCTTCCTGGCACTGTAACACTGTCCTCAAGGTTTCCTAAGACAACCAGGATCTTCTGGCTTTCATCGTTTCCATTGAGAAGTCAGGTATAATTCAGATAGGTCTGCCTTTATATGTTACTTGGCCTTTTTCTTTAGCTGCTCTTAATATTTTCTCTTTATTCTGTAGGTTTGATGTTTTGATTATTATATGGCAAGGTGACTTCTTTTTCTGGTCCAGCCTATTTGGTGTTCTGTAAGATTCTTGTATTTTCATAAGCATATCCTTCTTTAGGTTAGGGAAGTTTTCTTCTATGATTTTGTTGAATACGTTTTCTGTACCTTTGGGCTGTATCTCTTCGCCTTCTTCTATACCTATTATTCTCAGGTATGGCTTCTTCACTGTGTCCCGTATTTCCTGGATAATTTGTGTTAGGGATTTATTGGTTTTGAGATTTTCTTTGGTTGACAACTGTATATCCTCTAATGCGTCTTCAACACCTGAGATTCTCTCTTCTATCTCTTGTATTCTATTGGTGATACTTGCATCTGTAGTTCCTGATCGTTTACCCAGCTTTTCCATTTCCAGCATCCCCTCATTCTGTGTTTTCTTTATTGTTTGCATTTCAGCTTTCAATCCTTCAACTGTTTGAGTTGTTTCCTTCATTTGTTTGGCTGTTTTTTCTTGGTACTCTTTAGATTCTTTGAGAGATTTGTTTATTTCTTGAAATTTTCCCCCATTTCATGGATTTTTTGTTTGTTTTTTCCTCTATTTCTTTAAGGGATTTCCTCGTTTCTTCTTTGAGGGTCTGTATCATCTTCATAAAATGATTTTTAAGGTCTGTCTCCTCTGTTTCATCTATGTAGTGCTTTTCAGGTCTTGCTGACGTTGGTTCCCTAGATTCTGGTGGAGTCATGTTGGCCTTTTGATTGCTGAGTGAGCTCTTATTCTGTCTTCTTCCCATCCCTTCTTCCAGTGGGTGCTGGTGGGGTCTTTCTGTCTCTACTGGTCTCCTTCCTTCCTGAAGCTGAAGCGGGGATCACCAGACTTTGGGGCCTCGAAATGTTGATGTCTTTCCTGTGTGGGCGGGTCTTCTGGATGCCAGTAGTGGCCCCAGAAGATCGAGAGGATGGGGGTCGGGTGGACGATGGGAAGTGTCCCTCTGGAGACCCAAGCTCACCTAGCTGGCTGGCTGGGATCATCGGAGTTTGGGGCCTGGAAAGGCTGATGTCTTTTCTCTATGGGCAGGTCTTCTGGATGCCAGGAGTGGCCCTGGAAGATAGAGGGGATGAGGGTTGGGTGGATGATGGGGAGTGCCCCCCCCCGGAGACCCAAGCTCACCTAGCTGGGATCGCTGGGTATTTACCAGCTTGTTTCTTTTGTCTGTTTGATTGGAAAATCTTATCCCAATCCTTTACTCTGAGGTAATATCTGTCTTTGAAGTTGAGGTGTATTTCTTTTTTTTTTTTCATTTTTTATTTTAATTTTAAATAGCTTGTTTTACATGTCAATCCCAGTTCCCTCTCCCTCCCCTCTTCCCGCACTCCCCTTCCCCCCCTCCCTCCCACCCTATTGCCAAATCCTTCCACATAGGGGATATCTAGAGTCTGTCATTTTACTCTTGGTAGGGTCAAGGCACTCCCCTAAGAGTCCAGGCTGAGAGAACATCTCTCTTTGTGCTATAGGCACTTGAAGACAGTTTGTATACCAGGGATAGACACTGATCCACAGCTCAGGGCCCCATAGGTTGCCCAGGCCTTCTCGCTGACACTCACATTTGGGGGGTCCAGATCAGTCCCATGCTGGCCTCCCCACTGTTGGTCTGGGGTCCAAGGGCACTCCCCTGTTCAGATCAGCTGTCTCTGCTGGTTTTGCCAGCCCATTCTTTGCCAATTTGCTCATCACTCCTCTCTGTCACTGGGTTCCTTGGGTTCAGTTCAGTGATTAGTTGTGTGTTTGCCTCTGCTTCCATCAGTCACAGGATGAAGGCTCCCGGATGGTTATAGACATCAAGTTCATTATCAGGAATGGGCATTCGAGGTGGTCCCTCCACTATTGCTTAGCTTGCCAATTGATGTTATACCTTTAGATCACTCGAGGTCACTCTGGTGCCTGATCTGTCTTCGATCCTATGATTCCCATTTCCCCTATTCTACCCCCACCCCCTCAACTTCCTGTTCCCCCATGACCAACTCCCTTCCTCTTTACCCCCTCTATTCTTCCCAGGTCCCACTCCCCCCCTCCCCTCGCCGTGTTCCCCATCCATTCAGAGGATCTTGTCTCCATCCTCTTCTCTTGGGTACTATGCATATATGCATATCTTTTAGGTTCTTTCCTGTTTCCCAGACTCTCTATCTGTGGAAGTGCAGACTGGCACTATCCTGATCCATGTCTAAAATCCATATATAAGTGAGTACATACCATGTTTGACTTTTTGCGACTGGGTTACCTCACTCAGGATGGTTTCTTCCAGTGCTATCCATTTCCCTGCAAATTTCAAGATTCCATTGTTTTTTTCTGCCGAGTAATACTCCATTGTGTAAATGTACCACATTTTCTCTATCCACTCTTCAGTTGAGGGGCATCTAGGTTGCTTCCAGGTTCTGGCTATTACAAACAATGCTGCTATGAACATAGTGGAGCAGATGCCCTTGTTGTATGAACCTGCCTCATTTGGATAAATGCCTAAGAGTGGAATTGCTGGGTCTAGTGGTAGATTAATTCCCATTTTCCTGAGGAATCTCCATACTGATTTCCAAAGAGGCTGTATGAGTCGGCATTCCCACCAGCAGTGGAGGAGTGTTCCTCTCTCTCCACATCCTCTCCAGCATAAATTGTCTTCGGTGTTTTTGATTCTAGCCATTCTGACAGGAGTAAGATGGTATCTCAGAGTTGTTTTGATTTGCATTTCCCTGATGGCTAAGGATGTTGAGCACTTTCTTAAGTGTCTCTTGGCCATTTTAGCCTCCTCTACTGAGAATTCTCTATTTAGCTCTGTACCCCACCTTTCAAGTGGATCCTTTGGTGTTTTGGAGACTTGTTTCTTGAGTTCTTTGTAAATTTTGGAGATTAGCCCTCTGTCAGATGTAGGGTTAGTGAATATCTTTTCCCATTCTGTGGCCTGCCTTTTTGTCTTTTTGACTGTGTCCTTTGCCTTACAGAAGCTTTTTAGTTTCAAAAGGTCCCATTTGTTAATTGTCGATCTCAGTGCCTGTGCCACTGGTGTTATGTTTAGGAAGTGGTCTCCTGTACCAACTCGTTGAAGAGTATCTCCCACTTTCTCTTCTAAAAGTTTCAGTGTGGCTGGATGTATGTTGAGATCTTTGATCCATTTGGACTTAAGTTTTGTACAAGGCGATAAACATGGATCTATCTGCAGTCTTCTGCATACCAGTACCCAGTTATGCCAGCACCATTTGTTGAAGATGCTTTCTTTTTTCCACTGTACAGTTTTAGCTTCTTTGTCAAAAATCAGGTGTTCATAGGTGTGTGGGTTAAAATTAGGGCTTTCGATTCGGTTCCATTGGTCTACCTGCCTATTTTTGTGCCAATACCAAGCTGTTTTCAGGACTATAGCTCTATAATAGAGCTTGAAGTCAGGTATGGTGATGCCTCCTGAAGTTCCTCTATTGTATAGGGATGTTTTGGCTATCCTGGGCCTTTTGTTTTTCCATATAAAGTTGATTAATGTTCTTTCCAGGTCCTTGAAGAATTGTGATGGAATTTTGATAGGGATTGCATTGAATCTGTAGACTGCTTTTGGCAAGATTGCCATTTTTATTATGTTGATCCTACCAATCCAAGAGCATGGGAGATCTTTCCATTTTCTGGTATCTTCTTTGATTTCTTTCTTCAAAGACACAAAGTTCTTGATATACAGGTCCTTCACTTCCTTGGTTAACATTATCCCCAGATATTTGATGCTGTTTTTGGCTATTGTAAAAGGTGATGTTTCTCTGATTTCTTTCTCAGTCACTTCATCTTCTGTATATAATAGGGCCACTGATTTTTTTGAGTTTACCTTGTATCCTGCCACATTGCTGAAGGTGTTTATCAGCTCTAGGAGTAACCTTGCGGAGTTTTTTGGGTCACTTATGTAAACTATCATATCATCTGCAAATAGTGAAAGTTTGACTTCTTCTTTTCCTATTTGTATCCCCTTTATCTCCTTTTGTTGTCTTATTGCTGTAGCTAGAACTTCAAGTACAATATTGAAGAGATATGGAGAGAGTGGACAGCCTTGTCTTGTTCCTGATTTTAGAGGAATTACTTTGAGTTTCTCTCCATTTAGTTTGATGTTAGCTGTTGGTTTACTGTATATTGCTTTAATTATATTCAGGTACGTTCCTGTTATCCCTGATCTCTCTAGGACCTTTATCATGAAGGGGTGCTGGATTTTGTCAAAGGCTTTTTCAGCATCTAGTGAGATGATCATGTGGTTTTTCTTTTGCAGATTATTAATATGGTGGATTACATTGATAGATTTTCTAATGTTAAACCATCCCTGCATTCCTGGAATGAAACCTACTTGATCATGGTGGATGATTTTTCTGATGTGTTCTTGAATCCGGTTTGCAAGTATTTTATTGAGTATTTTTGCATCAATGTTCATGAGGGAAATTGGTCTATAGTTCTCTTTCTTAGTGGTGTCTTTGTGTGGCTTGGGTATCAAGGTAATTGTAGCCTCGTAGAAAGAGTTTGGCAGTGAGCCTCCTGCTTCTATTGTGTGGAATACTTTGACGAGTATTGGAATGAGCTCTTCTTTGAATTTCTGGTAGAATTCTGCACTGAAGCCATCTGGGCCTGGGCTTTTTTTGTTTGGGAGACTTTTGATGACTGCTTCTATTTCATTAGGGGTTATAGGTCTGTTTAGATTATTTATCTGTTCTTGATTTAGTTTTGGCAAGTGATATCTATCCAGGAAATTGTCCATTTCCTTTAAATTTTCAAATTTTGTGGAGTACAGATTTTCAAAGTATGCCCTGATGATTCTCTTGATTTCCTCAGAGTCCGTTGTTATGTCCCCTTTTTCATCCCTGATTTTGTTAATTAGCATGTTCTCTCTCTGTCTTTTGGTTAGTTTGGACAGAGGTTTGTCTATTTTGTTGATTTTCTCGAAGAACCAACTCTTTGTTTCATTGATTCTTCTCAGTGTTTTCCTGGTTTCTACTTGATTGATTTCAGCCCTCAATTTGATTATTTCCTGGTGTCTGCTCCTCCTGGGGGAGTTTGCTTCTTTTTGTTCTAGAACATTCAGCTGTGCTATTAATTCTCTAGTATGACTGTTTTCCAGTTTTTTCATGTGGGCACTTAGTGCTATAAACTTTCCTCTCAGCACTGCTTTCAAAGTGTCCCATAAGTTTGTGTATGTTGTGTCTTCATTCTCATTGAAATCGAGGAAGTCTTTAATTTCTTTTTTTATTTGTTCCTTTACCCAGGGATGGTGCAATTGTGCATTGTTCAATCTCCATGAGTTTGTAGGGTTTCTGCGATTTGTGTTATTGTTGAATTCTAATGTTAATGCATGGTGGTCTGATAAGATGCAGGGGGTTATTCCAATTTTTTTGTATCTGTGGAGATTTGCTATGTTTCCTATTATGTGGTCAATTTTAGAGAAGGTTACATGTGGTGCCGAGAAGAAGGTATATCCCTTTGTATTTGGGTGGAGTGTTCTATAGATGTCTGTTAAACCCAGTTGTGTCATAACTTCTATTAATTCTTTTGTTTCTTTGTTAAGTTTCTGTCTGGAGGTCCTGTCTAATGGTGAGAGCGGAGTGTTGAAGTCTCCTACTATTAGTGTGTGAGATTTTATGTGCATTTTGAGCTTTAGTAATGTTTCTTTCACGAATGTAGGTGCCTTTGTATTTGGGGCATAGATGTTTAAAATCGAGACTTCGTCTTGATGTATTTTTCCTTTGATGAATATGAAGTGCCCTTCTTCATCTCTTTTGATTGATTTTAATTTGAAGTCTAATTTGTTAGATATTAGGATTGCTACGCCCGCTTGTTTCTTGGGGCCGTTTGATTGGAAGATCTTTTCCCAGCCCTTTACTCTGAGATAACGTCTGTCTTTGGTGTTGAGATGTGTTTCTTGTATGCAGCAGAAGGAAGGGTTCTGTCTTCGTATCCATTCTGCTAGTCTGTGTCTTTTTATAGGCAAGTTGAGGCCGTTGACATTGATGGATATTAATGACCATTGATGGGTGATCCTTGTTTGCGCTTGATTTATTGTTAGTGAAGTTATTTTGTGTAGTTTCTCCTCCCTTTTTCTTTTGGTGTTTTGTAAAGTATGATTATATATTGCCTGTGTCTTTGTGAATGTAGTTATCTTCCTTGGCTCTAGGTTTTCCTTCTAGCATTTTCTGTAGAGCTGGATTCATGGATACGTATTGTTTAAATCTGGCTTTGTCATGGAATATTTTGTTTTCTCCATCTATGGTAATTGAGAGCTTTGCTGGATATAGTAGTCTGGGCTGGCATCCTTGTTCCCTTAGCGTTTGTAGGACATCTGACCAGGATCTTCTGGCTTTCATCGTTTCCATTGAGAAGTCAGGTGTAATTCGGATAGGTCTGCCTTTGTATGTTACTTGGCCTTTTTCTTTAGCTGCTCTTAATATTTTCTCTTTACTCTGTAGGTTTGATGTTTTGATTATTATATGGCGAGGTGACTTCTTTTTCTGGTCAAGCCTATTTGGTGTTCTGTAAGATTCTTGTACTTTCATAGGCATATCTTTCTTTAGGTTAGGGAAGTTTTCTTCTATGATTTTGTTGAATATGTTTTCTGTACCTTTAAGTTGAAGTTCTTCACCTTCTTCTATACCTATTATTCTCAGGTTTGGCTTCTTCACGGTGTCCCATATTTCCTGGATATTTTGTGTTAAGGATTTGTTGGTTTTGAGATTCTCTTTGCTTGACGACTCTATATCCTCTAATGAGTCTTCAACACCTGAGATTCTCTCTTCTATCTCTTGTATTCTATTGGTGATACTTGCATCTGTAGTTCCAGACCGTTTACCGAGCTTTTCTATATCCAGCATCCCTTCATTCTGTGTTTTCTTTATCGTTTCTATTTCAGCTTTCAATCCTTCAACTGTTTGAGCTGTTTCCTTAATTTTCTTGGTTGTTTTTTCTTGGTGCTCTTTAGATTCTTCGAGAGATTTGTTTATTTCTTGAAATTTTTCCCCCATTTCATGGATTTTTTTGTTTGTTTTTTCTTCTATTTCTTTAAGGGATTTCCTTGTTTCTTCTTTGAGGGTCTCCATCATCTTCATGAGATAATTTTTAAGGTCTGTCTCCTCTTGTTCATCTATGTAGTGCTTTTCGGGTCTTGCTGGTGTTGGATCCCTGGATTCTGGTGGGGTCATGTTGGTGTTTCTATTGCTGAGTGATCTCTTATTCTGTCTTCTTCCCATCTCTTCTTCCAGTGGGTGCTGGTGGGGTCTTTCTGTCTCCTCTGGTCTCCTTCCTTACTGCAGCTGAAGCTGGGGATGCTGAAGCTGGACTCGCTGGGGTTGGGGTCTTGGAGGGGCTGATCTCTTTCCTGAAGCTGGACTCCCTGGGGTTGGGTCTTGGAGGGGTTGATGCCTTTCCTGAAGCTGGGCTCGCTGGGTTGGAGTCTTGGAGTGGCTGATCTCTTTCCTGTGTGGGCGGCTCTTCTGGAAGCCGGGAGCGGCCCCGAAGATGGAGGGGGATGGGTGATGGGCGGGCAGTCTCGCTGGAGACCCAATCTCACCTGAAGCTGGGCTCGCTGGGATGGGGTCTTGGAGGGGCTGATCTCTTTCCTGTGTGGGCGGCTCTTCTGGAAGCCAGGAGCGGCCCCAAAGATGGAGGGGGATGGGTGATGGGTGGGCGGTCCCCCGCTGGAGACCCAATCTCACCTGAAGCTGGGCTCGCTGGGATGGGGTCTTGGAGGGGCTGATCTCTTTCCTGTGTGGGCGGCTCTTCTGGAAGCCAGGAGCGGCCCCAAAGATGGAGGGGGATGGGTGATGGGTGGGCGGTCCCCCGCTGGAGACCCAATCTCACCTGAAGCTGGGCTCGCTGGGTTGGGGTCTTGGAGGGGCTGATCTCTTTCCTGAAGCTGGGCTCGCTGGGTTGGGGTCTTGGAGGGGCTGATCTCTTTCCTGTGTGGGCGGCTCTTCTGGAAGCCAGGAGCGGCCCCGAAGATGGAGGGGGAAGGGTGATGGGTGGGCGGTCCCCCGCTGGAGACCCAATCTCACCTGAAGCTGGACTCCCTGGGGTTGGGGTCTTGGAGGGGCTGCGAGGTGTGTTTCTTGTATGCAGGAGAAAGATGGATTCTGTGTTCATATCCATTATGTTAGCCTGTGTCTTTTTATAGGTAAATTAAGACCATTAATATTGAGAGAGATTAAGGACCATTGAGTGTTGCTTCTTGTTTGTTTTTGGTTTGTTGATGGTGGTGTTATTGTTTTTGGATTTACCCTGCTTTTTCTTTTGGCTTTTGGTAAAGTTGGACTATCTATTGCCTATGATTTTGTGAGCATAGTTACCTTCCTTAGGTCAAAGTTTTTCTTCCAGTAGGACTGGATTAATGGATATGTATTGTTTAAATCTGATTTGGGGAAAGAATATCTTGTTTTCTCCATCTATAGTGATTGAAAGCTGGAATGGCATTGTGGTCTCTTAGTGTTAGTAGAATAACTACCCAGGACCTTGTGACTTTCAGAGTTTACATGGAGAAGTCAGGTATGATTCTGATACATTTGGCTTTATATGTTATTTGACGTTTTCCCTTTGCTGCTCATAATATTCTTTCTTTATTCTATATGTTTGGGGTTTTGATTATTATGTGGCAAGGTGACATTTTTTTTGTGGTCCACTCTATTTGATGTTCTGTAGGCTTCTTGTACTTTCATTGGCATGTCTTTCTGTAGGTTGGGAAAATTTTCTTCTATCTCTATTATTCCTAGATTTGACCGTTTCGTGGTGTGCCATATTTCCTCGATATCTTGTGTTAGGAATTTGTTGGACTTAAGATTTGCTTTGGTCGATGAATCTATTTCTCCTAGTGAATCTTCAATGCCTGAGATTCTCTCTTCCAACTCCTGTATTCTGTTGGTTATGCTTGCATCTGTAGTTCCGGATCATTTATTCACCTTTTTCATTTCCAGTATTCCTTCAAACTGTGTGTGTGTGTGTTTTTTTCAGCTTTCAAACCTTGCACTGTTTGAATTGTTTCTGGCAATTTTTGTTTTGTCATTTCTTCCATTTCTTTAAAGGATTTTCTCATTTCCTCTTTTAGGGTCTCTATCATCTTCATGAAGTTGTTTTTAAGGTCATTCTCCTCTGCTTCATCTGTGTTGTGATGTTCAGAACTTCTTGGTGTACAGTCCCTAGACTCTGGTATAATCATATTGTTTTTTCTGTCATTGAATGTGTTCTTATATTGTAATATTCCCATCCCTTCTTCCAGTGTGTACAGTTGGAGACTCTTTCTTTCCTGGTGGGTATGGATCTAAAGTTCTCTTCCAGTGGATGCAAGCAGGTCCAATACTCTGATGGGTCTCATGGTGGGTGTGGATGGTTCTGAGGCACTCCCTCTCCTCGTCAGTGGGAGGTCTGCCCTCTGCTCTCTGCCCTTTGCCCTCTTCCCTCTGTTCTCTGCCCTGAGTGGGGGCGGAATAGACCAGCTCTCTCAGAAGTCTACTGGTCCCATGGTCCTCCTGTGCCCTCAACACTTTTATTCTTTGAGAATTTCACATATATTTATACACTGAAACAACCACATATTCCCCATTTCCTCCTCCAATTTCCCTTGGATCTTCTTAACAATCCCATCTCCTAACTTCATGTCTTTTCCTTACAATCCACACTATTGATGCCCATATATACATGGGTATAGGGCCATTCACTAGAACCTGGAAAACCTAAAAGTGGCCATTCATTCAAACAACGGTATTCTTCTCTTATTAACATCTATCATTTCTCTATAGGTCTTCAGTAAGGAATAGGGCCTGGAGATCATCTACCCCATGTATGTAGTAATTTGGGTTGGCTTTGTCTTTTATAAATCTTATGCTGGTAACCACAACTGTTGTCAGCTTATAAATGTAATAGCCTCATTATGTTCAGAGAATAACATTTCACATCATTCATTACTATGCTTCAACTCTTTTATGTTTTTTCTACCTCCTCTCCTTTTGAATTTCCTGAGCCTTGGCAGTAACAAAGTTGAATAATAAGTATGTTCCTTTTAAGGTTGATCATTCAGTTTCTTCTTCTCAGCTATTTGGCAAGCTTTGTTTCTCTACATTGACTTTAGCCCACAGCAAAAAGAAGTTTCTATGATCCGGTTGATAGCTTTCTAGGTCTAGCATATAAAGATACAAATTTAGAATGCAGTTTTACAACATGATTATTTACCAAAATTGACCAGGATTACTGTATGAGGCATGGCATTACCTCCAGTGAAGCAGGCCTCAGATATAATCTGTAGCCAGTTAGTTGCCCCACAATTAGGTGCATGCTGCTGTCAAGTTGGCATTACTGAATGCAGAGCTAAGTGCTATGTAAGACCATCATTGTCTATTTCCTCCAGGAGCCTATATAGCACAATAATAACCTATGCCCAATAAACACTAACCCACAGGGAAAAACTTTCCTATGTAATAATATATTCTTAAATGTCTTATTCTTTGAGAATTTCCTATAATCATTTTAATGCATTATGATAAAGCTCACCTACCTTTCTCTCACTTCCAATTCTCCCCCATCTCTCCCTCTGACACAACAACAATTACACTACCATGGACAGAGAATAATATTTTTATACAGATGTCTAATCCCTTTGGCTCTGACAACATTTCCACCCTCTCTTACAGCACAAACCTTGTGAAAGAGTGGTTAAAAGGAGCTACCCTGCACCAGTGAAATGCCCCTCTCATGTGACATAGTTTATCAAATGAAAATCTGTGTCAGACATGGGACACTTCCCTATTGGTCATGAAGGCTTCAGGAGTATAAGAAAAAATACAAGTTATTTCTATTGCTGTGGGCAATATCCTGTTGCTGAAAACACCACCAACTCTGAATGAAGATACAGAAAAATAGATCTTGAACTGACTATCTTTAGACTAGGTCCTCCATTTACAGTGGAGCATTCCATATTCTCTTATCCTCTGTAAGTTTATCAATTATGACTCTTTGTATTAATCACAATTTGTTTTAATAATAAATTACCCATATATATGTATATATATGTGTGTATATATATATGCTTAGGGGACAATTTGTTTCTATGTATATTTAGTATAATAATAGTATTAAATCCCCCCTACAGCTATTATATACATACCATGGATTTAAAGTTCAGTGTGAGTTTCTATTGTGTACTATGAGCTTTAAATCTAATCATAAGGTAGAATACTCTCATAACTTTTGTGCCATCATTGTACCAGTGGGTATATCTACCAAGACTAGTCATTATTGCAGTTATGAGGTTTACAGTGAGACACTGTCAATTATTTTTCTTCCCTAGATTGCTCTTACAACCTTCCTGCACTATGAAATCTGGCCAGTGGTGATGAAGCTTATAAGTCAGTACCAGCTTCATTCTCCCATTTCCTGTGGATCAAGTATGTACTTAGGCAGCATAAACTTCTTCAACAATCAAAATGTGTTATCAGATGCTGGATGAAAATCAAGTGCAACAGCTGATTTTTTGATAATAAATTTATCAACTGATAAATTGATAATAAACATATCCACAAAGGAATTTTATTAAGTGTAAAACAAGGTAATTATGAAAAAAATAATGAAGCTAGAAAAAATCATTCTGAATGCAGTATCACAGAACAACATGAACAACTTACACTATCTTTCATATATGAATGTTATATTTCAGTCTTCAGATGTTTATGCATTTAAGTTAGAATACATATAAATGTCACAAAACTAGTCAGGATCCATGACATTGGCTTTAATATTTGGGGATAGAATGCTGGTGATATTAAAGAGTTTTGGTAGATGTATAGTCTCATTTCAGATGAGCATATGAGCACTTGTCCAATGACTCTTCATGAGGCAAGTCCTATGGAGATAGTCTCTCAATCAGCAAGAGCCATTTAACTCCAGAACAATTTAGAATGCTGCTGAAACTGTGCTGACTACACACTCTCTTCTCCCCTGTAATACTGATGATTGTCTTGGCAGTTTTTAGTGTCACCTTGTTGGTCATGCATGGTACAGATGTGATTATTCTGGGAAATACCATTTTTTTCTCAAAGTTTTTCCCCTAAAATTCCTTGGGAACTGAGCTTTGTTAGTTTTGTAATAGGGAGGCTTAGGCATTCAGGCAACTTATGGCAAATAACTCCTGTGTCTATAAAATATGCTTTGTTAAGTTTTGAACAATGTTGTTCTTGACAATGTGTGCCTATGTTTATCACCATTTAGCTTTGTGAGGGCAGGATGTATCTGGCTAGATATTTAGCCAAGGTAGCATAATCTAGATTTTGTTTTTATCTTAAAGGATTTTTATGTAAAAGTTGTGGGGGACAAAACATATTTGTTTTTGCCAGAGGTTATTGCTGTTAACTCATGATTGCTTTTAAAGTGTAAATAAAGATGACTCAAGTTATTTGGAGCCAGCCACTTCTGTGAAACTTATGTGATAGCTGTACAATTCTTCTTCCACCAACTCCCTTTCCCTGTCTCAGCACCTAAACCTGAACTGTGGCAAGGCCTTGGAAAAGGAGGAAATAGAAATGATGGAAATAAAGGACTGTCAGGCTGGAATAAGAGAAGAATGGAAGCTTGACTGTGGGGTAGGAATGACTAACATAAAGACTTACGAACTGAGTACACTACTACTGCAGAAACTTCACAGAGCATAAACATCTACATACATAGAGGTCAACCTATAATTGGGAAATCATGCCCCTCTGAGTCACCATAGACAACCAAATACAATCCTAGTACTAGGTATGTGTTACCTCTTTTTGAATTGTTGATCAGTGGGGTCTCTCATTGATTCCATAGACAATTTCTATTGCTGTTGCTCAAATTTTTATTTTTAATTAGCTTACAAACTAGTGATATTTCATAAGGCTACTTCATAATACATCCATACTCTTAGTTAATATATCTCCATATCTCTTTTCTTTCATACTCAATTTTTATCTCCTCTTAAACCCTAATCTCCCAGTATTCCATTCCTGTATGTTCATATCATTATTGTATTTTCTCTTATTATATTTTTACTTAGAGAGCAAGATCATTGGTTCCTAAATGTTATAGGGTCTAGGTAAATCCAACACAACTCACGCACCAAGTCAATGCAGAAAACAAAAAACTCAATGTAATCAAATCACTACTGATTGGTCAGGACAGTAAAACATTCTGTCTTAGGGAGCTAAACTGCTAACCCAAGACAGAATGTTACAGATCTTTTAAGCCTGAAAATCACAAATGTCTGTGCTAAGTTAAAGTTACATTTTCACCAATCAGAATTCAAATATTAGGGACTTTCCTAGGAACCTGTGCCCATGGCACACTTAAATTGTTCTCATTGATGGGTTTGCTCAACTATGATTGGGTGACTTGCCCAGCATTCATGTCTCAACTTGCCAACCAGGATGTCAGTGATGTAAGTTACAGTGATGTCTGGGGGTGTTTTAGGAACTTGAACAATATTTGGCCCTTACTCAATATAAAAGTTCTATCAAAAATAGCTTCAGTTTGGTTCTTCCTTATACTAAACAGATGCTTCATGCAATTCATTTTGGCCAGGACTTTCCTAGTTCATAGTTTCCCTATCTTCTTCAATCTGCTACATATTTAATCCCCTCTGTCTTAGTATTCTCTCTCTCTTCATCCATTTCACTTTCTCCTTTCCCTGCTTGCTATATGCCTCACCTCTGCAAATGTAGTGTTTCTAATTTTTTATCTTCTAATTTTCATTCTGTCATACTCATAGATCAGTGCCTTACTAAGCCTTCACCAGTGAAACTCCCACCTGCCATAAATAGTTACAAATGCAGAGATTCACAACTGGACAAAATTCAGACGAAATTAAGATCATTTTGTTGTTGTTATTGTTCTTTGTGCTATTGAGGTTTTACTCCAGTTATTCGCACATACTAACCAAGCCCTCACAACGCCTCAGCTTTTTTTTTCAGGTGAGGTCTTTCAAATTTATCAGTGCTATCACTGATCAATGAAGAGCTTGCTCCAATCAAGCATGGATACATAGATGATTATTCTATTCATCAATCTTTTATCCTGTGTTGAAGCAAATTGCTGACTTCCTTTATAATTGGAGGGCCTAACGGAGGCCTCATTATCTAAATGTTGGCCATGTGAGGACAAAGGAAAAGGAGAAAAAGCACAATCATTGTTAGCATCTTGTCTGTCCTGTTTGGACTAGTCCTGAGGTTGTTCACGGCAACAAAGATTAGCAAATATCTGTTCTGTAGCATAAGTGAAAACAGTCATCTTGGCAGTCATGTCATCCTGATGCTACAGGCATCTGGGCCATAGATATCCAAGGGTTCTTTAACACGCCAAAGCTTGGCAAACATGGAGCAGATAGGTTTTGCCCTTTTCCTCCTTTAGCTCTGCCTTGCTTAAATCATTATATTGGATTCCTAAAATGATCTCCTGAGATCCATTCCCTTATCTGACCACTGACTCATCCTGGAGACAAAACACTGAGGCCCAACAATCAAAATCCATTATTTGGCTGACTTATCCAATTAGGACTTCCCAACTCACCCTAGCACAAATCCCCCCATTTTGTCTTTAAAAACCCACTACTGTAAAAGGAACAATAACAACAAAACCTTCTGCTTCTGCTTCTGTTTGCTGAAGTCTGCCTTTGGCAGATCCAGAGGCAGCACCTCTCCCCTTCCCCATCCAACTTGTCCTCCTTTATGCTGAGAACTTGGTGTCTGGGTGTGTCTTGTACTGACTTCAAAGAGTTGTCCTCCCTAATGGTTATGTTTTACTTGTGTTCATAACTGATGTTACATTCATATGAGAAAATGTGTTAATTTCCTAAGAGAGATTTAAAAGAAAGCAAACATACAAAAAAGAACATGATACACAGGGCTCCACTGTCTTTCCCCACACTGTGGATGATGGCCTCTCTATAGAATGAAAAGGCTTGTCACAGTTATTGCAACTTTTAAAGTTTCATGTGACTATTTTAAAATGACTCTTGACTATACACATTCTATCTACTCACATTGATTCACAGAAGAGAAAAATTCAGATCTACAGAAGTTATGTGGAAATAATATTTTTGTCCAGGATACCTTGATTGTACAAACACAGTCCATTTTGGAAATATTTTGTTCATTTCCCATATGAAATTTAACTATGATGGAAACATTTAACTTGTCACCAGATCTTCCACCGGGTTAAACTTTTCTTTATTGTCAATTAACTCAAGCTTTTTAACCTATGCAGAGAGATGTTTTAGTCCTCATACTTCTAGGCTATTCCATAAAAGTTAAAAGAAGTCTTGGAAAGAGGTTTCCATATCCTGCCTTGCACTGTCAAAGCCTTCTTCCTAATTAGTGTCTCAATGACCACTTGCTCTTTGCTCTTTGACTTAGCTGTCTTCACACAATTGAACACAAAAATGTAGCCTGTCTTCATTTTCCAACAAAGCAATATTCATTATTCTAAACACTATCAATGCACAGTCATTGTGGGTATGAAGGATAATACGAAATTAATAAAGCAAGGAAATATTTGCAATGTTCTACAGAAGAAAGTTAAGATTCAGATGGTAATATGATTTTCAGAATATATCAGTGAATGTTCACAGGGAAAAGCTCTTTCTTATTTACTCACTGTCTATCTTCTTGGCTCCTAGTTTAACAAGATATGTTGGCACATTTTCTGTCATAGTTATGCTTTTCTTGAATTACTAGACCCTTGAAACATTCAAATTATTCCATTTTCAATTTCACAGATGAAATCAAGTAGCTACTACAAAAAAACAACCTGGTCTGCTCTAACCAAAGGAATAACTCAAAACAAAGTGATCATTGCAACAATCCTAGATGTAGGTGTCCCCTACAGAAAAAAACATAATCCAGTTCCAAAGATGACATATATTCTCATGCAAATATGTCCAAATTAAAAATGTTTAAGAGAAGATTTGAGGCTCTCCAAGGAGGATCTCCAGAATCTGTCATTTCATCCAGGGCAGGGCCTAGGCCCTCCTCCATGTGTCCAGGCTGAGAGGGCATCCCTCGAGGTAGGATGGGTATCCAAGTCCATTTGTACGCCAGGGATAAATACTGATCTACTACCCAAGACCCCAAAGATTGCCTAGGCCTCCTCATGGACACCCATATTCAGGGGGTCTGGATCAGTCCTATGCTGGCCTCTCAGCTATCAGTCTAGAATCCAAGATCTCCCCCTTGTTCAGGTCAGCTGTCTCTGTGGGTTTCACCAGCCCGCTCTTGACCCCTTTGCTTATCACTTCTCCCTCTCTGTCACTGGGTTCCAGGAGTTCAGCTCAGTGTTTAGCTGTGGGTGTCTACCTCTGCTTCCATCAGTCTCTGGATGAAGATTCATGTTTGCCTTTTTGTGACTGTGTTATCTCACTCAGGATGGTTTCTTCTAGTGCCATCCATTTGCCTGCAAATTTCAGGATTCCATTGTTTTTTTTGTTGTTGTTGTTGTTTTTGTTTTTGGTTTTTTTGCCGAGTAGTACTCCATTGTGTAAATGTACCACATTTTCTCTATCCACTCTTCAGTTGAGGGGCATCTAGGTTGCTTACAGGTTCTGGCTATTACAAATAATGCTGCTATGACACAGTGGAACAGACATCCTTGCTGTATGAAGGTGCATCTTTTGGGTATATGCCTAAGAGTAGAATGACTGGGTCTTTTGGTAGACTGATTCTCATTTTTCTGAGGAATCTCCATACTGATTTCCAAAATGACTGTATGAGTTGGCACTCCCACCAGCAGTGGAGGAGTGTTCCACTTTCTCCATACCCTCTCCAGTCCCACCTTCCCTGGGGAAAATAGTGGTTATTGTGGGGAAAGAAGGGAAGAGAGATGAGAATATCCTTTAGACATCAGAACAGGCAGGGAACAGAGGGAGAGCTAATAATCACTCCCTATGACTGCTATCTCCTCTCTATCACCATCTTTTGAAATCCTAATTATCAGGTTAACTACTTTCCTAAATTCTTTAAGAACTTTTTCTCCCCAGTCTAAAGGTGTGATTTATTCAAAATATTTTCACTTCCTTGTGATGCTTTTGGAAGCATTTGTTTATGGGAAGGTTGGGGCATGTGGACTTCTCAAGTTTGAAATAGCTGTAATTACATCCTGTGTGTGACTTCTCCCACTCCCAAAGACTTCAATTGCTTGGTTGTGCTCCCAAACCATGTTTACACTCTGCGCACAAGATTTGCAATAATTTAAAATTTATCCTTTACAAATTCCCTTAGCCCAGCACTGCTTATGGTAAACTTTAATTTTTTAGCCAATACCAATATCCACACATAAAAAGAAAAGTATCTGCATGCGTTATCTGTATGGGATATTTTCCTTAATTTAATATATTTCAATTACATTTGTGTTTCTACAAAAAAGAAGATATGAGTTAATAGTGTGCTTGAAACCTAGAAAAGTTAAGAAATTCTAAAATTTTCATTAAGCTATTAGTTACCAATAAGTCATACCTGTTACAGTGGCAGTTGAAAGGAATATATTGTTGCTGTTTTTCAGTGGAAGATATAAAGAAAAAACAGAATCAGATGTTTGAATTACACATTCAAAGAAATACATTCAAAATGAGAAGCCACAGTCAGTTGAAACTGCCATCCTAGTGTTAATTCACTTGATCATTTGAAGATCTGTTTTAGATTGTTAGAGGGGGGGAAGTAAATTTTTAATAAAGGTCAAGTTGTTTCAATGACTATTTTTTAAATAAGACAGAGCATGGAAAATGATTTTAAAATGACAAAAAAGGAAGATGGCAAACTCTGGAAATACTGAAACCAAATCTAAATGACTCACACTTCCTTTTATAAAGAAAAAAAAAAGCAGATAAGGTTTCAGGATTACACCAAGAGTTTCTGTTTGTTGAAATTGGAAAAAAAAAAGTAGAATATTTTTTAGGGAAAAAAAAAGGCAGAAGTGTCCTAATAAAATATTGGCCACCAACTGAAACCATGCAAAAATAAGAGGCATAGAGCCAACCCCATCCATTTAAAAGTTTCTTCTGCTCAGTGTTTTCCTAAGGGCAACTTTAATATCTTTGTTCCTCAAGCTGTAGATTAAGGGATTCAACATGGGAACTACATTGGTATAAAAGACAGAAAAGATTTTTCCTTCATTCATAGACCCAACTGAGGAGGATTTGAAATACACAAGTGCACTTGAACCAAAGAACAGAAAAACAGCAATGATGTGGGGGCTGCAGGTACTAAAGGCTTTGGATCTACCCTCAGAGGAAGTGATGCGGAAGATGCTGGAAAGGATGAAACCATACGAGACAAAGATAGTTGAAGTAGGCACAATGATGTTGATGCACCCAACAATAAAAATTACAAGCTTGTTGGCATAGGTGCTTGTACAGGAGAGCTGGAGCAAAGGAGGGATATCACAGAAGTAGTGGTTGATGGTGTTGGCATCACAGAAGGTCAGTCTCAACATGCATACAGTGTGAGCCACAGCATCAGAAAATGCTATAAAGTAGGAACCAAGCATAAGAGTCAAACATAATTTAGGAGACATGGCAATATTATACAACAATGGATTACAAATGGCCATATAGCGATCATAAGCCATTGAAGTCAACATATAACAATCAGAAATAACAAAAAAACAAAAGAAATAGACTTGAGTCATACATTCTCTGTAAGGTATTACATTTTTCCTTAATACGAAGTTCATCAACATTTGAGGAGTGAACACAGAACAATAGCAGAGGTCTATGAAGGACAAGTTACAGAGAAAAAAGTACATAGGCGTGTGGAGGTGAGAATTCAACACAGTCAGAATTATCAAACACAAATTCCCCAATGCAGTGACCAAATACATTGTTAGAAACACAAAGAACAAGGGTATTTGGAGTTCAGGCTGGTCTGTTAATCCTATCAGGATGAATTCAGTCACCAATGAGACATTTTCTGAGTCCATTCTTCTCTAAGGGGATCTGTGGACACAGAAAAGACAGTTGCGTGAAAGGATGATCCACACCAGTCAGGGGTCCTTCCCATCCATGATGTGTATGCTGGAAATGCCACAACTATGCATATAAAATCAACCGGTACATTCATAAACAAACTATCTTACATCAGAAAGAAATGAGTATTGCATTCCATTATGACTTATGAAAAAATATTACAAGATAAAGGAGAAGAATACACTGAAAAGGCTTCGGTACTCTCCCGTCTCCTGCCTTCCTTCACTAGAGACCTCTCTAGAGCAAAATTGCAAGTGGATGCCTGGAGAGTGCAATGCTAGCTGCTGCTGCAGATTCACCTTTGCTGTGGAATGAATGAAAATCATGTACCTAATCTTAAATTAAAGAAAAAGAAAGAGGCATTGCAAGAAAGTTTTCTGCCCTACCCCCACCCCATCACAGAGTCATGAATCTGGAAGACTTGAAACCTGACCATGCAGGAGAACCCTAACAATGATGCTGCAACTCCAGTGGTCACCAACGCCTCTCTCTGATCCCTCTGAAGGGTTTCTTCTGCTTGTTTCATTTGGGTCTCATTTTGAACAGCACAGGAAAGAGATTGCTAAAGTCCATCATATAGTAAGAGACAGAAAGGGAATTCAACTGAATGAAGGAAAGGCAAGGAGGACATCAAAAGAGTTGAAGGAGAGGAAACTGTAATCAGAACATATATATGAAAGTTTTCTCTTATCAATAAAATAAAACAAATGTTCATTTAAAAAGAAGGTGTTAATATACCTGGAATTCAGAAACTTGCAATTTTAAGTCCACACACGAGAGCTTGCTTATTTAATTTTCCTAGAACAATTTCTGAATTGCAGAACATGATTTTTGATTAAGACTTTGAGTCTTTTCTGGAAGCAGAGTAAAGGTCCTTTAACTGTAGGATGTGTGGGTTTATAAACAGGGTAGAAGAATGTCCCAGCTCTTCCTCAGAGGAGAGCATTTAAATAAAAGAAGGAGCTGAGAATATTTTATTAAACCCTGAATCATGATCCTAATTTCCCAAGGGACCCACAATTATACTCATCCTTTCTATTCACTCTAGAGAATGTATAGCCCCTAGTGTAGATTGAGAGATAGACTCTTGTCTCTCCAATTATCTTGAGATCTGATGGGAAATCTGAGTTTGGATTCTTCTTGTCCTGCTTTCTGCAGTTAAGTGAGAATTGCCCACAGAACCTACTGCTGATAAAATTTTGTGTCGGAATGTTGTAGAGTATTATGGCAGGGAAACTCCATTGTTGAACTGCCAGAGACATCAGAGATGCCATTTTTATAAATATATTTCTGAAAAAGAATTACACCAGTAGCCATACGAACATGGAAGGAAAAAAACTCATGGGGCCTCAACCCATGAAGAGCTGAAGACGGATGAAGAATGCTGGGAGTGGAACAAATTGGCTTGTTCACAGAGAAACCTACTCCAATTAGTTATCCAATATCAATATCTGGTGACCAGCTATAAATCTTTTACATATATGGACTGAGAGGTTGTATTTACTTCTTTAGGAAAATATATGGATATATGTAATGGTTAAAGATATAGAGGTTCTGAATTTTACAGGAATCAAAGAGTTGTTCAAGGGAAGGATTGGAGGCACAAAAGGGAAATAAGAAATGATATTTTAATTGTCAAAATCAAAACTATTAAAATATACAAATAAAAACTTTAGAATATTTTATGAAAATAAAATAACATATAACTGTATCAAGAACCCATTTTCCATCGCCTCCTCCAAGTACTCCTATGCTCACACTTGAACTCCCTCTCAAATCAATGGCCTTTCTCTTTGTCTTTCTTTTCCTTATTATATTAACTATGTGGAAATAATTCTAAAATATAAACATAAATTGTATAAAGTATTTTTTATGTATTGATATTAATCAATATATTAATAATCTATATTTTGTTGATATGTTGTTAATTATATGATATAATATGAATTATATAATATAAATTATACAAGTGTGAATTCATCCAGTCTCAGAAAGACAAATACCATGTTATCTCTCCTCTGCTGTGATAGTTTATGTAGATTTATACAATTATATATGTATATATGACAGGAATGTAGAGCAACAAAGAGATTTGATAAATACTGGCATACAGAGATGAAAAATGGTCTGATATGCAGGTATAGAGGAAATATGTTCAATGGGTCACAGGTTTTATGTGAAAATCTTCTTATGTCACATATTATTTTAAATATTTCCAGCTTTAAAGATTAATAATCTGTTAAATATACAACTTAAAATCAAAATTATTAATCTTTAAGGATTTTTATCCAATGTAAAATAAAGTAAGTATTCAAAATAAGCCTTTCAATATCTGAATAAGTAAAGATTTATAAAATCTGCCTATTCTATTAGGAAGACTCTAGACAAATATTACACATTCAGGAAACAAATGCAAGAAGGATGTATTTCAAATTCATGTAATTCACACGATTTAAAAAATACATAAATCAATTGATCAAAATACACAGAGTTTGTATGTTCTAAGCTGAAGGACATTTTCTTATGTCTATGCAGAAAAAAATAAAACTGTTACATTTAAAAGTGGTCTTTCTCCTTGGAGGTAAATTATACACAATGATGAAACAGATCAAGAGATTACTTGCTTATTATGAATCATTCTGTGTTTCCTTAACAAATTACTTATCATATTCTCATTTATCTTTTGGTTAAAGCTTGCACCCTGGATATTTGCTGGACAGTTTCATTTCAGTTCATCCAATGAGACTGAATTAAATTTTGAGTGGATTCAAAATACATTGGACTCCATTAATTCTAATAAGTATCTATATAAGTCCCCTTTGTCATACACATTTAGGCAAAGCATTTCAAACAAAAACTTGACAGTTTGTGTTTATTTAGATATTCTCAAAAATTGTGTTACTACATTAAAAATATTATCTTCTTGTCCTACCATACCTGGCCCCAGTGAATGCTGTTGTTTTTAGATTGTGCACCACTAACCCCCAATGGTTAGTGGTACTCACTTCAAATCTTGCATAAGACCCTTCTAGGGTTGAAGCTTTATAGCTATTGCATGTAGAAACATTAATATCATTAGCTATCTGAATCTCCATAGCTTATTTTAACATGTAAAAGAAAAATAAAATTATGTTTTCAAGATAACACCATCATAAACTTTTTGAAACCAACTAGGCATTGGTGGCAAGCATCTTTAATACCAGCGTGGGAGGCAGAGGCAGGTAGGTCTCTGTGAGTTCCATGCCAGCCTGGTCTACAAAGTGAGTTCCAAGACAGCCAGAACTGTTACACAGAGAAACCCTGTCTCAAAAAAAAAAAAAAAGAAAAAGAAAAAGAAAAAGAAAAAAGAAAAAGAAAAAGAAAAGGAAATGTAAAGGGAAGCGTTTTCCTTGAGAGAAGCCTTCCCGCCAGCCTGGTTCTAGAGCCGCATCAGTCCCAAATAAACACACAGGAGGCTGTATTGATTATGAAGCTGTTGGCCTTGCTTGTTTCTTACTGGCTAGCTCTGACTTAAGTAATTATCGCATAATTGTTAATCTAAGTATTTCTCTTACCGGAGAATAGTTCCGGGCTTCCTACCCCATGGCGTTACATCTTGACTCTCTATGTTTCTCCTTCCCAGAGTTCTCCTGGACTCCTAGTCCCACCTATCTTGGTTCCCTATTGGCCCAACAGTGATTTATTGACATATACATAGGACTTCCCCCATCAAGGAAGAAAGAAAGAAAGAAAGAAAGAAAGAAAGAAAGAAAGAGAAAAAAGAAAAAAACTTTAAGAAACCTAACATTAAAACACAGCAGCTTATGAATTATTCTTACTAACTGGAAATCCCAGACATTTCACTCAATATAGACAGAAAGACGGGTTGATAGCCAGATACACAGACAGGCAGGCAGGCAGGCAGGCAGGCAGGCAGATAGATGTATTATTATGTCAGTTTATTAATATTTGATGAGCATCAGAGTCAACATTAACTTGTTTCCAGGAAGATCAAAATACTCAACTTTTGAAATAAAGCTAAGCCAATATAGTCACCTTTGGGGACCTGTTATAGTGGGTCTCCTACTTACCATGTAAGAAAGATAAGGTTTGGTGGACTCTGCAGAATTCTTAGTCAATATCTTCTACCATTCTCAATGAGGACATGCCTGTCCAACTAAAGCTGAAAAATGTTGTAAAATCTTCCTTGGTTCCATAGTCTTCTACATTAACTTAAAGGATGAATGTGATAGTGAAACATTTTTTTAGTTTAATTTCTTTGTTTATATATAATAAATGTAATCAGATGTTGTCAGTATAAATTACAAAGGCCTATTCACTCTAAAGAGTTTCGAAAGAATCAGCTTTCTTTAGCACTTTATTGCCATTGACAAATCAGGATTAACAGCATCTGCTGTAGAGCTGCATGAAGTTACAACAGAACGTTACCATTTCACATCCCATGGGGCATGTGTGCTATTTAAGAATAAAGTTAACAAAATCTTTGGCTATTTTTATTCATTTCCATTAAAAATATACATGTGTATTTTCCATATTTCAATAACATTTTATTTATTTTTAATTAATTTTTATTGAAATTAAAAATAATCTTATTTTACATACCAATCCCAGTTCTCTCTCCTCCCATCCCACCACCAAGCTCCCATACCAACTCCCATCCACTCCTTAGGGAGGGTGAAGCCTCCCATGGGAGATCATCAAAGTCTGTCATATCATTTGGTGCAGGACATTGGCCTTCCCCCATATGTCTACACTGAGAGAATATCCCTCAATAAGAAATGGGCTCCCAAAGTCCAATAATGCACTATAGATAAATACTGGTTCCTCTGCCAGGGGCCCCATAGACTGCACAGCCCCCCAACTGACACCAATGTTCAGGGGCCCTGGTTCAGTCTTATGCTGTTACCCAGGTGGCAGACTGAGTACATGAGCTCCCACATGCTCAGGTCAACTGTATCTGAGGCTTTCCCCAGCATGGACTTAACCCTATTGCTTATCACTTCTTTTTCTCTACAACTGGATTCCAGGAGACAGGCTCAGTACTTAGCTGTTAATTTCTATTTCTGCTTACATCATCTACTGGATGAAGGCTCCAGGATGGCTTATAAGGTAGTCATCAATCTCATGGTATGGGAAGGGCATTTATGGTAGCGTCTCCACTGTTGCTTAGATTCTTAACTTGGGTCATACTTCAGGATCCCTGGATACTTCCCTAGTGCCAGATTTCTGGATAAGCCCATAATGGCTCCCTCTATTAAGGTATTTCTTTCCTTGCTCTCCTGTGTTCTTTCCCCAACTGGAACTTTCTGTTCCCCCTCCCCCTCTCCTTCTCCCCTCCTCTTTTTTCTACCTACCTCCCCCCATCCCCATGCTCCCAATTTACTCAAGGGTCCAACAAACCTTATCTTTCTTACATGGTGTGGTAGCAAATCCACCACAAATCACTACTTTTGTGGCATACTCCCTTTGATTCAGCTCTCCTGTACCAGCACCTATGTCAATGAGCTGGAAATTTTGCTAACAGAATGAAAAAAACTTGAATCCCCTTTCAATAATGTATTTCTGCATTTTAAAAATATTAACTTTCATTCCTTACCATTGACATGATTAATTTCTCATTTTCTTTCACATGTACTTTAAAATCATTATCAGGGAAATTTGTGTATTTAAAAATATGATCACTTAATCAGCATCTTGGCTGCATACCCACCAGGATAAGTGAGCTCTGAGTCTTCTCCTGTCACCACACCTCCCCATTGTTGGAGGTGCTTGACCGGGGCACATAACCCCATTTAGCCTACCAAATCCTCAGAGACCTGGTGGCAACCCAGAGCCATCCAGAACTTCTTCTGCCATCATTGGATTCTTGACACTACCCCTTCTGGGAGAGAAAGCCCAGAGAACTGGGAGAACCGTCCTCACACCCCAAACTATCTATCACTGCATCTCCCACAATGGGAGCCTTGATTGTGTACCCACTGAAAGAGGAAGAACAACCACCTAGGTCATAGGCACCACCTACACCAGTTGGAGGAAAAGGGATCCCTTGAATCACAGGCCCCACCTGCACCCACGAGAGGAAGAGAAGGGAAGATGACAGCATAAGAACACATTCAACAACAAAAAGATTAATATGACACTACCAGAGTCTAGGGGTTCTACACCAGCAAAAACTGAACATCCCAAGGCAAATGAAGCAGAAGAAAATGACCTTAAATATAACTTTATGAAGATGACAGAGGCCCTGAAAGAGGAAATAGGAAACTCCATTAAAGAAATAGAAGAAAAAATAAACAAAAATTGGAAGAAATGGAGGAAAAAAAACAAACCAAAAAATTTCAAGAAATCAACAAATCTATCAAAGAAAGCAAGGAAAGCCAAGGAAAAAACAATCACACTAGTGAAGGAAACAATTTAAACAGTTCAATACATGAAAACTGAAACAGGCAACAAAGAAAACACAACCTGAGGGAATGCTGGAAATAGAAAATTTAGATAAACTATCAGGAACTATAGATGCAAATATAACCAACAGAATACAAGAGATGAAAGAGAGAATCTCAGGTGTTGAAGACACACTAGAGGAAACAGATTCATTGACCAAAGAAAATGTTAAGTCCAAAAAATCCTTAACACAAAATATCCAGGAAACCTGGGACACTATGAAAAGACCAAACAGAAGAATAATAGGTATAGAAGAAGGCAAAGAAGTAAAGCTTAAAGATGCAGAAAATATATTCAACAAAACCATAGAAGAAAGCTTTCCCAACCTAAAAAATGACATGCCTATGAAAGTACAAGAAACTTACAGAATACCAAATAGACTGGACCAAAAAAAAAAGTTCCCTTGCAATATACTAATCAAAACATCAAACTTACAGAATAAAGAAAATTAAGAGATGCAAAGGAAAAAGGCCAAGTACCATAAAAAGGAAGACCTACCAGAATTATACCTCACTTCTCAATGAAAACAATGAAAGCTAAAAGGTTCCAGATAGATGTTCAACAAACACTAAGAGATCACAGATTCCATCCCAGTCTACTGGTGGGCCTAAGAAAAGCTCAGATGCGAGCCCCAGTGTAAGCTCCTGAGCCTGGCTAGAGTTCGAGGACATGTCCCTAACCTGTAACTTCCATGTGGGGATGACTCAGCCAGACCTGATGTAAGATTGCCCCCTGCCAAGCTACCTGCCTGCTTGGTGGATTGGCCATTACTCCTCACATCACCTTACCCTATCTATGCTTCCCATCCCCTACCTCAACCATATATAAGTTCCTGCCTGTTGGAATAAATTGAGATCCTGCTTTGACAGACTGCTGACTCAGTGTGCATTTTTCCCCAGTAACTAGTAGGGGGGAGGGTCTGAGTCGTGGACACTCACCATCCAGCTGAGACCCTGGGAAGAGACCAGCTGGACCAGCCCTTTCCCCGCTCTATCTTCAGGGAAGACCCTGCAGTTTACTATAGCTAGCAAAGCTTTCAATCACTGTAGATGAAGAAAACAAGATATTTCATGACAAAACCAGATTTAAACAATACATATGCATAACTTCAGCCCTACGGAAAGTATTGGAAGGAAAACTCCAATCCAAGGAAGTTAACTACACTCACAAAAACATAGACAATAGATGAACCCACATTACCAAAATCCATCAAGAAGGGAAACACATACAACACCACCAACAACAGCAAATCCAAAACTAAGAAGAATCAACAACCAATAGTCATTGATATCCATTAGTATCAATAATCTGAATTTGCCTAAAAAAGACACAGGCTAACAGAATGGATACAAAGATAGAACCTATCCTTCTGCTGCATACAAGAAGCAAATCTCAACTTCAAAGACAGACATTACATCAGAGTAAACGGTTGGGGAAAAAATTCCAGTCAAATGGACCTAAGAAACAAGCTAGTACAACTGTCCTAATATCTAACCAATTACTTCAACACCCTACTTTCACCACTGAAAAGAACTACCAGGCAGAAATTTAACAAAGAAATAAAGGAATTAAAAGAAGTGATGACTCAGTTGGATTTAACTGACATTTATGGAACATTTCACTCAAACGTAAAAGAATATACCTTCTCAACACCACATGGAAACTTCTCTAAAATTGACCACATATTCAGAAACAAAGCAAACCTCAACAGATACAAAAAAATGGAATAATACCCTCTATCTTATTGGTTCACTGTGGTTTAAAGTTATAATTCAACAACAACACAAATTTCAGAAAGTCTACAAACTCATGGAAAGTAAACAATGCTCAACTGTATCACTCCTATGTCAAGGACAAAATAAAAAATGAAATTAAAGACTTCCTGAAAATCAATGAAAATGAAGGCTCAACTTACCCAAACTTCTGGGACACTTTGAAAGCAGTGCTAACAGCAAAGTTCATAGCACTAAGTGCTGACATAAAGAAACTGGAGAATATTCACAATAGAGACTTAATATCACAACTGCGAGCACTAGAACAAAAAGAAGCAAACTCACAGAGGAGGCACCGATGCCAGAAAATATAAAATTGAGGGATGAAATCAATAAAGTAGAAACAAAGAAAGCAATGTAAAGAATCAATGAAACAAAGAGTTGGTTCTTTGAGAAAATCAACACGCTAAACAAACCTTTAACCACACTAACCAAAAGGCAGAGAGACAGTATTCAAATTAACAAAATCAGAAATGAAAAGAGTGACAAAACATTGGGCACTGAGGAAATCCAGACAATCATCAGGTCATATTTTGAAAACTTGTGCCTCACAAAATTGGAAAATTGAATTTTCTGGATAGGAATCCCATCAAAATTAAATCAAGAACAGATTAGCAATTTAACTAGACCTATGGCCCCTAAAGAAGTAGAAGTAGTCATCAAAAGTCTCCCCCCTCTAAAAAAAAGTTCAGGGACAGATCATTTCAGTAAAGAATTCTACCAGAAATTCAAAGAAGAGATAATACTAATACTCCTCAAATTGTTCCACACAATAGAAACATAAGGGTCATTGCCAAGCTCTTTTTATGAGACTCCAATTACCTTGGTACTGAAACCACACAAAAATACAACTAAGAAAGACAACTATAGCCCAATCTCCCTCATGAACATTGATGCAAAACTCCTTAATAAAATACTGATAAATAGAATCCAGAAATACTTAAGAAAAATCATCCACCATGATCAAGTAGGTTTCATCCCAGAGATTCAGGGATAGTTCAACATATAAGAATCTATCAATGTAATCTGCCATCTAAACAAACTGAAAAAGAAAAACCACATGATCACCTCACTAGACACTGAAAAAGCCTTGGACAAAATCCAACACCCCTTCATGATAGAGGTCTTGGAGAGATCAGGTATAAAAGGAACATACTTAAACATAATAAATGAAATATACATGTTTTTTTTTGACAAATAATGGAAAAACGTTCTTCAAATGATCTTCACATCCACACTAGAGATGCATTTTCCCATTGTTCATGAAGTTTCTTATTTTGTGTCTTTGAAATGGTGATTTGGAACATCTATTCTCTCCTGCACTGGTGAGTAAAATATCCTTTTTAATTGCCAATTTAGACAGATATGTCAGACTCCTTAAAAACTAAGACAAATATCTCATTTTGCACCTTCATGAAATGTTATGTTTCGGGTGGTCAGAATTTTCATATCTAGATGCAAATAAGCCAACATAAATTTCACTTTTAACATTTTGCTTTACGTGCAGGACACCAGTGTGATGAGAAATTTAAGGTATAGGAAAGCAAATGAAGAGTCAAACTGATGGAAAGACTTCCAGTGTTCATGGATTGATAATTTTAATACTGTGGAAATGGTCATCATACAAAAATCAGTGCACCAATTCAGTGAAATATGCATCAAAATTCCGTTGCAATTCTTCATAGATATTGAAAATCTATGAGCAATCATTCCAAATACATGTTTATGTAAAATAATTTAAATTAATATTAACTTGGATTTTGGGGTAGAATTTTGAATAATTTCTGAAGCTTCCTCAAACAAACTCTGACAAATTTGGGTAATCTAAACTAAGAGATAATTATTATAAAATAAAATATTTATAAGCTCTGAAGTGTTGAAGATGGCCTTGTCCTGGAATATTCATCATTCACTGTCAGGACCCATGAAAAGTAGTACATTTCATTTTGACTAATCATCAGAGAGTTTAAAAATGTCCTTCTGTCCTTAAGTCTATAACTTGGCAAGCAACAGGATGCTTTGGCCTTGGTAGTGGATGCCTCTTATCTAAATAACAATAGTTTTGGGCCTAGGTGTGTTTACTCTCTACCCTGAGGGCCAGTTAGCAGGTGTGACTACCAAATACCTGGAGGATTAAGGGAAGTAAGTCTCTTTGCTCCTTATACATGGTAATAGAAGTCTTCTGTCATTTTGTCCCCACTGTTGTCTGAATTCATAAGATCGTGAAAGAACCGGTTGTGGTGGCACAAGCTGGTAGGATTTGCTGAAGGAGGCAGAGGCAGGAGGATCATGAGTTCAAGATCGTGAAAGAATAAACTAGGGGAGCATTCAGTATGGATTAAATGGCCTTCCTGACAGCTATTCTGTGTCTTTGTCTGGAATCTTAACCCCTTTAGCTAGCCTTTACTTTATCCACACTCCCCCTCTCAGGTATGAACCTTGGGCTACTCAGCTGGCTCCAACTGCAGCCCTGCAAAGACAGCTTCTGACAATTCACTCAATACATAATTTATTATGGGAATAAAAGTGAGCACACCCTTATAAGCATATGAATTTGCCCTTTTAAAACTAAGAAATTGATATGCTTTTGATAAAACTGCTTCAGGGCTGAGATAATGTCTCAGTGAATACAGCCCTTGCAGCTCAAGTGTAGGAACCTGAGTTCAGATCACCAGACACCCTATAAAACTTGATGTGTAAGTCACATCTGTTACATCAATGTTTCTAATGGGATTTTGGGAATGTGGGAAACTTATCTGTGAACAAGAAACAGTATCCCCCAAACAAGACAGAAAAGGAAGGTTGACACCGAAGCCTGCCTCAGATCTCCATATGTAATTTGTGGCACAGATGCACATGCATACATACCCTCATACACATGCATACACACACACAAAATCACTCACTCTATTCTGCTCTATATCTCTCTCTTAACCCAAACACATTAGAACAACAAATTTTAGTAAAATAAATTTATTTAAGTTATCAGTAATTACATTGAAATTGTTTTTTTCTTATATGTCTTATATACCAACGTGTATGTGGTTTTGAAAAAAAATTCTTCAGTTATAATGGCATTGCAAAAGGAAAAAGTTTAAGAATCCCTAATACAGTGCATGGTTAGGTGAGTAGAGTCTATAATCATGTAATTCATATATGTTGATTAATTTTTTTGCAAACTTGACACAAACTAAGTCTCCTGGGAAGAAAGAACCTCAACTGAGGGATTGCATCTATCAGATTTGCTTGTGAATGTGGATTGGGAGGCAATTTCTTGGTACATGATTTACATGAGAGGGTCCAGCCTACTATATGGAGCAGACCTCTGAAAACAAGCCAATGAGAATCAGTTCTCCATTTTCTCCTCTAGAGTTTCACTTCCATGTTCCTGTTTGCCCTTCCCTTACTGAGTGACCATAAGCTGTAAGCCTAGGAAACCATTCCCCTGACCCAAGTTGCTCTTGGCCAGTATTTTATCACAGAAGTGGAGAAGCACGCTTAGATTGCTTAAGACCAAGAAAGAAATCTCCTCTGTGGGTTCCATTCATTAATTTCAGTCTCATGATATAAACGTCATAAAATTTGTTTTATGGTTATATACTCATGGATACACATCATGATGAATCTTAAGTTCGTCTGGTGATATTTTCTTTTTGTCAAGAACTATAACAGTTTCTTAAAAGAAAAAGTGAAACACAGAGCTGTCAATCAATTGTGTTGACTAAATACAGATTATACCTGTACCCAAAAGTGTAGGCATAAAGACATATGTATCCAGTCAAACTTTCCATCTTGTCAAGGTTTTTCTCAGGGCAACTTTAACATCTTTGTTTCTCAAGCTATAAATTAAGGGATTCATCATAGGAACTACATTGGTATAAAAAACAGAAGTGATTTTTGCCCCATCCATAGACACAGCAGAGGAGGGTTTGAAATACACAAGTGCACCTGAACCAAAAAACAGAGAAACAGCAATAATGTGGGAGCTGCAGGTGCTGAAGGCCTTGGACCTGCCCTTAGAGGAACTGATGCGGAAGATGCTGGAAAGAATGAGACTATAGGAGATAAAAATGGTAGGAGTGGGAATAATGATGTTGATGATGACTACAACATAGGCTACCAGCTTATTAACATAGGTGCTAGTGCAGGAGAGCTGGAGCAATGGGAGAATGTCACAGAAATAATGGTTAATAATGTTTGCATCACAGAAGGTCAATCTCAGCATGCATGCAGTGTGAGCCACAGCATCAGAAAATGCCATCAAATATGAACCAAGCATTAGATTCAAACACACTTCATGGGACATGACAACATTATACAAAAGTGGATTACAGATAGCCACATAGCGATCGTAGGCCATTGAAGTCAGCACATAGCATTCAGAAACAACAAAAAAACAGAAGAAATAGAGCTGAGTCATACATTGCATATAGGAAATGATATTCTTCCTTAATATGAAGTTCATCAACATTTTTGGAGTGAATACAGAAGAATAACAAAAGTCTATAAAGGACAAGTTAAAGAGGAAAAAGTACATAGGTGTGTGAAGATGTGAATTCAGCAAAACTAGAATAATCAAACCCAAATTTCCCAGTACAGTGACCACATACATTGCAAGAAAGACAAAGAACAAGGGCATTTGGAGATTAGGCTGCTCTGTTAATCCTACCAGAATGAATTCAGTCACCAAAGAGACATTTCCTGTGTCCATTCTTCTCTAAGGCAGTCTGTGGACTCAAGAAAAAGAGTTGCATTAGAGGATGATCTACTAGTCATGAATCCTTCTCACCTGTTATGTATATTCTTGGAAAGCTTTCCAAGCCCCAAGTATGTATACGTAATTAGTTGCTACAGTCACAAGCAAATTATCTTACAGTCATGGGCCAGCAGTACCAAATTTCAATATTATTTTTAGATAAGAAAACACCTGCAAGGAATGAAGAAGAAAATACAGTGAGAATGATTCAACCTTCTTCCACCTAATTTGTTCTTTACTAGAGACAGACTATATCAATGAAATCTGAAGTAGATGCCTTGGCAAGCCAAAGCTGGCTTCTGCTGCTACAGATTGTGCCCTTCTATGGCATGAAAGATAAACACGTGTCTAATATAAAACTGTAAGAACAACATTTATGTTATCATTTGCTAATGTCACAGAATCATGAATACTGAAGATTTAAGTCCTGGTCATGCATAAGATGCTGTAGTTCCAATAACCATCATCACCTCTTAACACTCTCTGATCTCTGATCTCCCTGAATGCTTTCTTTGCTTCTTTCTCCTAGTCTCAAGTTGTATAGGATAGTGAAGGAACAGCATTGCTTAAAACCATCGTATATTAGGAAATCTGTTACTATGCCTGGAATCCACATCATTCTCTAATTTTTCTCATTCTTTCCCCCCCTCCCTCTTTCTCTATCCCTCCCTCCTCCCAGCTCCCGAGCATCTCCTTTTCCCCTGATCTACTACTCCTCTGTTTCCTTTCATAAAGGAGCAGGCTTCTAAGAGACAACAACTAAAGATGACAAAACAATGTACAATAATACAAGATAAAAGCCTTCATATTGAATCTAGACAAGATAACCCAAAAGGAGGAAGAGAGTCACAAGAGTAGCAAAAGAGTCAAAAACACACCTATTCCCATTGTTAGGAGTTCCAGTCCAAACCTTAAAGACCTCTTAGGTTTCTATTTATCCCTGTTTATCTGAGAAAAATATTTCAGATTCCGAGGGTTCATATTTTATCATTCTAAAAAGATACAGTCAAGACTTAATACCTGAAATTTTCTAGAATCTCTGAATTTTAGAAATTATTTGAGACTAATACTTTGCATCTTTACTGGAAGAAGAAAAGATGATCTGTAATAATATCATCACACTGCCAGTTGACAAGACTCTGAGGATTTCATGTGAGCTTAGCTGCAGAACACATTTCCTTATAAACAGATAGTGTCGGTGTGCCTGCCTTTTCCCAAGAGAATAGCATTTAGTTAGAATAAGGAACTTGGGGATTGTGTTACACTCTGAATGATAATCTGTTTTCAAATACTGAGGGATTCAAAATTAGTCTTGTATTTTCTCTTCACTCTGTGGTCATCCCCCAGTGGACATAGAAAAATAGACTCTCATCTCCCCAGTAAATCAGGCTCTGTAGAGAATCTGTGACTTAGTTTCCTATCTGTAATTAAGTGAGAATTGCCCACAGACTCTACTCTTATCTTACCAAATTCTGTGTCTGGTAGGTGTAGAGTATTGCAGCATGTCACCTTCAGTGGTGTGTCTCATGAAACACAATGGGTGCTTTTTTAATGACTTACATACTTGAGAAATTGTTACTTACAAACACCTACTAGAAATTCCTACTTGATTACCATAGTTAGCCAATGAGTCTTATTTTATTTTCATTTTTTAAATACGGTCGTTCTGAAGAAAAATTTTTTTCAATTTTATATGCTGTGCTGGTTACTTTCTTGTTGCTCTGATAAATGCCTAACAAAAGCAGGTTAAGAAATGGTTTGTTTGGGTTCATTGCCTGAAGGTAAATCCCATCATAGTAGGGAAGCTATCACGTCAGGTCATACCACAAAGAATCCACATGCAGGAAACCCAGATAGGAATTCCCAAAGTTGGGGTTCTTTACTCACTTCAAGAACCAGGCCATGGCATGGAGCTAGCAAACTTTAGAATGCACCTTCTCAGATCCTCATTCTTGGGAACCAAACAATTTCCTGAAAGTTATCTCTTGGGCCCCAGTATTTTATTATTTTCAATATTGTGGTATCTAGACTTATTTTATTAATTTCCTTTTAAGATGTCCATTGTTGATACATGCACATTCAATTTTTAGCATTGACTCATATTTTGTGAAATATCCTTTCTAATTACACGTTCTTTGTTTTTGTTTATTTATTTTATTTTATTTTCCAGTTTAAATTTAGATAAGAAACAAGGTTGCTTTACAAGTCATTTCCAGGTCCCTCTCCCTTTCCCTCCCCTCCTCCCATGCCCTCCCCCCAACCCCCCCGTTATCCCCTCATTCCCCCAGAAATTCTTAATGATTTAACAAAAGAAGACATGTTCTTTCATTAAATCATTAAGAATTTCTATATAAGACCATATTTCCTGAATATATTATACTTCATGCTTTCTAATTTGGTATAATTTGTTTACTTTTCTTGTCTTGTAGCCCCATCTAGAGCTATGCACACTGTGTTGAATGAAATGAGCAAAAGTGGAGGATGGAGAGGCAGAGCACTTACATCTCTCTAAGACTCACTTAAGACCTACTCAACAGGACAGGATTCATGTCTGGTACTGGAAACTGGGCCAACTGCCCTGGAATAGTGAAGTCATAGATCAAATAGGGGAACCTGCAGCTATTGCTTTACTAAACTATCATAATCACTAATTACATTATAAATAGGCAACTAAAGATTACTAAGAATGGGAGAAATAGTCTTCCCCAGTGAATGACACAATTGGTCATCCAATACCACATGATCAACCCTGACAACATACATACAAACAAAATTATACACATTAAGCATGTTGTATTATGTACTTAAGAATTAGTCTGTACTTATGTAACAACAATTAATGGAAAAAAGAGGCCAAGAATTTGAAAGAGACCAAGGAGCAGTATATGTTAGGATATTAGAGAAAAGAAAGGGAAAGAGAAATGATAAAATAATATTATAATATAAGAATATTTTTAAATAATTTTAAGAAAAAGTCTTCATATGTGTGGCAATGGTAACTGAAGGGGTTATGTTGACTTCAATAGAAGGTGTTCAGAATTGAGGCGTATCAGTTCTGAATGATGCTGCAAAGACACATTAAAAAGAAAATGGGAAACCACACTGACAGCAGCAAATGCCACACTAGTATTGCTTTATCCAGCCATTTGCGGGAATTTTCATTACCAGAGAAAGAAATGTAAGTTTATAATTATAGTCGAAAAACAATCAAGTTTTTCTTTAGAATTATTCTCAAATAGGCATAGAATATTGTATAAATTGTCAACAAGAAAAAGTTATACTCCAGAAAGATCATGAAGAGAGTTTACGAGACTCATATTTCCTCTATTGTAATACAGAAGACATAAAGCTAGCTTTCATTACATCATGAATATATATCTTAAAATATTATTTTTTATATTTTAAATGTCCCTCATAGTTCTACTAATTCCCTAACTTAGAAATTTTGGGAATTTAAAAATATAATAAGTATTTTTTAAGAATAATTAATAGGATAAACTCACTGATGGCTTATTGTAATTGAATACAAACTATCTCTGTGCCCAAACAACAGGCACCTGACACATGTGTTCAGACAAATCTTCCCCCTATCAGCATTTTCTTATGGCAACTTTAACATCTTTGTTCTTCAAACTATTGATTAAGGGATTCATCCTGAATGGGAACCACACCATTGGGCTCACCAGTGGGTACACAGCTGGATACTATGCTGCCCTGTCCCCCAAAATACCACATTTGCATGTGTGAAGTGACCATTTGTATGTCTTCCATAGTGTATATTTTAAGACATTTGTCCACTTACTAAATGATCTTTAATTGTTGATACATAATCTTATTGTTTATATAATCTGGATATATTTTTATTTTGTGCTTATCTTGTAAATATTCTTTTAGTCTAATATATCTAAAATATTTTATTGATACAAAGTACTCAGTTATATTGATTTTATTTGTTTATCTTTTTTCTCTTCTAGGTTTAATGTTTTCTAAAAGGTGAAACTTAATTTGCTCAAATGTATTTTCTAAATATTTAAGTTTTGTGTATGATTTTGGTACATTTTAGAGGAATCAATTTTGTGCATGGTTTTCATTGTGAATAGTTCTGATTTCAGAAGATATTATTTTAAATATTTTCTTTTTCCCATGAAAAATTAGTATATCGATTTGTTGTAAACAAATGAAATACCTACATGAAAATCTGTATCTGAGTCTTCTATTCTATCTTATGGTTTTGTGTATTTTTACAATGAAAGCAATCTGTTGTGACTATCATATTACAACAACTTTAGAAACTTTTCATATAAATGTGATCTTTCATTCCTTCTTAGAAGTAGAGTCCAGAAAGTAATCATGTTTGCAAGTCACTTACTACAGTCATTGTGGGGCTGAATCACTGTGGAAAACCTCAGGCCAGCAGGAAATATCTGACCTCTGAAAGAGATGTGGAAGGATTAGGTGAGGAAAGTTCTGACCGAAGCTCATAAAGGATCACAGAATTATATTGGAAGGACCATAGGAAGTCTCCAAAGAAGCATTTTTTTCTGTTAGAAGAGGCTCAGGATGTGGAGATGTAGGTCAGCCTTAATACATACCAGAAAATGAACTGATGCTTTTGAGTAAGATTGTGGACTGTGATGCTTTTGAGATTTAACAAAGAGAGCACTGGATTGCAAGTGAAGGAGGCTTGAATACAGATTGACAGTCAGCTGTGCCCCTCACAGTTGGGTCCCTTGATGGGGACCTGAGTATATTCTATAAGCCACAGTAGTTTATATCCAAAGTTAAATTATTTATTATATTGTATTATTACGGCTACTAGTAAATGTTTGCTATGTTATCCAAACAAGATGTGTCATTTCTATTGGCATTTCCTTATGTCACATTAAAAAAACCCTAAAAAGAGATGAGAAAACAATTGGAAGAATGGAGTAATGATACAGTATAGCCTTGGTGTTAAATGTGATTGTTGTGGTGCCAAGCCATAAGAATATCAATAATAACTTTAAATACCAGAGCAATACATGTAAAAACCACAATGGTATAAAAATAACTTCAGGAAAAGAAGAGTAAAAATGTAAGTTTCTTTAAATTAAATTTTAATTCTTTATATTATTTTATTTCTAATTAGGGAATGAATCTGCTATGAACTTTAACCACAACTTTCTTCAGTGCTATTTTGACATCCTTGTTCCTCAAGCTGTAGATCAGAGGGTTGAGCATGGGAACCACATTAGTGTAGAAGACAGAAGAAATTTTTCCCTGCTCCATAGATTCAGAACGATTGAGGTACATGAATGCTCCGGATCCGAAAAACAAAGAAATGGCTACTACATGAGAGCCACAAGTACTGAAGGCTTTTGATCTTCCTTGTGTCGACTTGATGTTGAGGATGTTGGCAAGGATAAAAACATAGGAAATGAGAATTGTAAAGCTGGGGACTGTGATGTTAATACCCACAACTATGAGAACTACAACCTCATTGACATAGGTGCTGGTGCAAGAAAGTTGGAGGAGGGGCAGAATGTCACACAAGTAATGGTTGATGACATTGGCATTGCAGAAGGTCAGTCTGAGCATACATCCTGTGTGGGCAGAGGCTCCAATAAATGCCATCCCATAAGAAGTAAAAGATAGTATAGAACATACCCGAGGGGACATAGTAACATTATACAGCAATGGATTACATATGGCCAAATATCGATCATAGGCCATTGAGGTCAACATGTAGCATTCAGAGATGACAAAAAACAGAAAGAAAAACAGCTGGGTCATGCAGCTCACATAAGAGATGGTATTCTTCTCACAGACAAAGTTCATCAGCATCTTCGGGCTGAAGACAGAAGAATAGCAGAGATCAATGAAGGACAGGTTGAAGAGGAAATAATACATGGGAGTGTGCAGGTGATGACTGAGGCTAATCATGGTGACCAAGCCAAAGTTTCCCAACACTGTGGCAATGTAGATCATTAGAAACATGGAAAAAAGGGGCAGCTGGAGTTCTGGATGATCTGTCAACCCAGCAAGGACAAACTCAGTCACCAAGGAGCCATTTCTAGCCAACATGCTTATCATAGAAAATCTGGAGAGACAGGAAAAAATTTATTGGCAGACATCCTACTGATCTGTTTCTAAGCTTTAACTGATCATAAAGGAGTAGGACAATTGAAGTTCTCTTTTGTTTCACATCATCCAAATGTCCTGTAACACCCCTCCACCTTTTGGATCAGTATCACTTTTATCTACCTGAGGTATTACTCTCCTTACTAGAAGACAAAGAAACAGAATGGCAAGATAAAACCTGCTGGCAAACTTAATGAGATTATCTTTAAGTCATTTCACTAATCTTTCAATTCCCAGTTCCTATTCCTTCTTAAATGTCTTACTAAACACCTTAATTCTCCAGTGGTGACCAGGAAGAGAGCATTGGTGTAGAGGAGTCATGTTGTTTTACTGGTTCCCAGAAAAAATCTGTTACTACTCTATTGGGCTTCCAGATCTCTTGTTTCAAATATCTAAATTGTCAGTCATTGGTTATAGGTATGGGGGAAATCTGTGTTACCTTAGTCACATTCAACCACATATTCTGTTCCTACACATTCCTTTCTACTGTCGTCTAAAGTAAAGAGTGAGGGTGTTATGAACATGCTCCCAAAGATATATGAGAGAAAGGATATATGCTCAGTGCTTGCAAACAAAAGTTTCAATTTTGCAAAATGTATTCTTGTGTAATCTTTCTGTATATGTAGCACACATCAACATTTTAAGAAAAAGATGATCTTCCCTTCTTGGGTGCTGCATTCTTGATGTGTCACCTGCAGTTGCTAAACTTGCCAACTACTAGAGAAAAGATGAAGTGATATTCAAAGGAGAAAAATTAGACAGTAGAGTAGGAGGCCTGCTGCAATTTCTTGTTATTGAATATGATAGCTCCTATTGTTAACCTGCATTTGTGAGTGAGGTAAACTGAAGGGAACTTACCCTCTTTCCTCTCAAACAACTCAGCGTTGACTCTTCATGAGTCTCACGTCTACTAATCCGGAAGAACTGGCTTTGCAATTGTCACAGCTAAATTGACACAGCTAAAGAATCTCCATTTCCTTAACCTGGGATTTCTTCATATCCAGGATGTTCCAAGAGTCACTATCAGATGTAGATCAAACCTCTAGTCATGAATCTACCAATAGGATATGAAGGAAAGCAACATACCAGACCTCAGAGCCACCACATCCTAGAGTACACTGAATTTGCTTCCAGCTTTTCAATCTTTCAGACCTCATTAGAAATGCATAAATGCATGTCCCTTTTGCCATCTCTAAGGTGATCAAATAGGAAGAAAAGAAATAATGATGTTTGTGTTTATACCCCAGTTCATGCTAATAGAGGTGAACTACTCACCAGGGATTAAACAATCCCAAGTGTACACAAATATGGCATCTCTGAAGTCATCCATAAATTTATACCTAGAGTTGTCATCAGTATTAACTAATTATTATTCTACTTGATTACTCCTAATGAATAAAGAAATATTCAATAATCTTTTATATTATATAATTCTTGTATCTCAAGTACCATTAAGTATTCAATAAGTATTCAATAATAAAACCCAATTATTTTATAGGAACAAAAATTTTCATTTAGCTATTTTTAAATAAGAAACATAAATAATGCACAAAGTAGTGGACTTTATATGACATTTTCACATATACATATACTGTAATTTCATCTCACTCACCTCTTTGGTCACATTTTCTTACCTCCCTCCCCATTTTCCTCTTCCACATACCTAATAGTTCCCCCGTTCATGTACCTACTTTCTATATTCTCTATGTGAACAGAAAAAATATGACACTCCCCTTTGTGAACATAACTTATGTCACTTAATATGTTGACCACTTTTTCCATCCACTTTATTACAAAGGACATTTCATTCTACTTTATAATTGAATAAACCTTTTGTTGTACAATACCACAATATTTGAGATATCATCTCTCTATGAAGCTGAGCTTGACCTGAAACTTGTTATTTAGTGCAAGGTAGCCATGAACTCACAATCTCCCACCTGACCCTGCAAAGTACTGAGGTGACAAACATCTACAACCATGCTGAGCTCACTCACTTCTGATCCAAAGATTGGCATATAGACTGATTCCATATCAGGACTTTATGAATTGTCTTACAATATTACCTATATCACATAGAAGTGACCTTGACTTTAGAGAATACAGCATCTGCAGAGATATTCTTGGTTAATTTGTAAGGTCACTTTTATTACTTCATTGGAACTCGTCCTATATTGCTTTTCATGGTGAATGAACTAATTTGCATCCTACCTACAGATTAACAGGGTACCTTGGCTCACATGTACTCACTAATATTATGTTAGTTTATTCCTTTTTTACTTGATGGTAATGGTTTTGTCTATAATAAGATGGAACATTGGTCTGGTTTTGATTTACATTTCCTCATGTCTGAGAATACTATTTTTTTCATGATTTTATTGACTATTTGTGTATGATCTTTTAAGAACTTTTTGTTCATATCGTTTGCTCAGTTACTGACTTGATTACTCAGGGATTTTTTAGCATATAATCTTTGAGTGCTTTTTATACTCTTCATAATAATTCCCTATTGGATTAATAATGTCAAACATCTTCTAATCTAGAGGCTGTTATTTGATTCTCAAAAATTAAAGAATATATATATATACATTTAATTATCATAGATTTTTTCTAGTTCAATATATCTTTGATCTTAAAGGATTGTCAGGTGTTTAAGGAAAGGACAGTGTATATAGGCTATGATTTCTATATTTTTCTGTAGAAAGGGACATTTGTTGCTGAATCTGAAAACATGTATTCAATAACCTGAAATCACTGGGTGAAAGGAAAGAACTCACTGCATCAAGTTATCTTTTGTCTCCACTGTGTCATGTGCACCCTACATAACCATGCAAAAACACACACACATACACACAAACATACACACATGTATGCACATGCAACACACTTTCCTAACACCCATGCACACATATACAAACATAAATGAATGTATAAACATGCATGCATGCATACATGTATACATGCATACACGTACATGCATACACATACATACATTTTACACACATACATTCATATGTACATATATGAGGATATATACACATATATACATGTACACATAAATGCATACACACATAAACATACATATAAACAAATACATAAATACATGCATACCAAACATACACATGCTTATATATCTATGCATACACACACATAGATACATACACAAGCGTTTATATGCCTATATACACACACATGCATACATATATGTATAAACATTTATACACAAACATATATGTATATACATACACACATGCATGCACATGGGTACACATAAACCCACATGTATGAATGTGCATATATATGCAAATACACACATATAAAACACATATGCACACATACACTCGAATATACACATACATACATACATATACACACATACACATGTATATGCGTACCTACACAAATATAACCATACACATACACATACACAAACACACACACATCTTCACTCATACACATACATGTTAAGAAACAAAACAAAATTTTGTGTATATGAACATGCACTTCGGTTTAGGAGAAGGCACTAGCAATTTTAACATGAAAGTTCAAAAGTCATATAAGTTCACAAAAAGGTATAAAAGCTCATAAATTCATCCTCCAGCTTTCCATCAACTTTCTCCAATAAAGCATCTTCAAAAGCTGCATGATAAAACATAACTAAAAACGACACTGGCAAAAAAGTGATAACTATACTACAGAAATTATTCTTCTTCCAGGAGCTTAACATGGATTTAGGTGAAGATGTATGTATGTGCAATCTATGTATAATGTATATAATCTAGTCTCATGTCTGCATTTATATACCATCACTGAAACCAGGACACAGAATCAGGAATCTACTAACCTGCTCTCCATTGGTATAATCTCACATTTAATATGTCCACTTTAGTCATGTGCATCTATCTTTTTATGTTTTTTTAAAATTTAAATTAGCAACAAACTTGCTTCATATGTCAATCCCAGCTCCGTCTCCCTCCCCTCCTCCCACGCACCCTTACCATCCCTCCTAGCAACCTACCCAATCCCCAAACATTCCCCAGGGAGGATGAGGCCCTCCATGGGGGATATCCAGAGTCTGTCATTTCGTTCAGGGCAGGGCCTAGGCCTTTCTCCAAGAGTCCAGGCTGAGAGAGTATACTTCATTGTGAGAGAGGCACCCAAATTCCATTTGTATGCTAGGGATAAGTACTGATCTACTGCCCAAAGCCACAAACATTTTCCAGGCCTCCTTGCTGACACTCACATTCAGGGTGTCTGAATCAGTTCCATGCTGGCCTCCCAACCATTAGTCAGGGGTCCAAGAGCTCCCCCTTGTTCAGGTCACTTGTTTCTGTGTGTATCACAAGCCCAGTCTTGGCCCTTTTGCTCATCATTCCTCCTTCTCTGTCACTGGGTTCCAGGAGTTCTGTTCAGTGTTTAGCTGTGGGGGTCTGCCTCTATGTCCATCAGTCACTGGATGAAGGTTCTAGGAAGGCATATAAGGTAGTAGTCAAACTCATTATCAGGGATTGGCATTTAAAGCAGTCTCTCCACTATTGCTTAGTTTGCCAATTGGTGTCATCCTTGTAGATCTCTGGAAATCTTATTAGTGACAGATCTCTCCTCAAATCTATTATGAATTCCTCTATTATGGTATCTCTCACCCTGCTCTCCTATATTCTTTCTCCAACTTAATCTTCCTGTTCCCCAATGTCTTTCTCTCCCCTCTATTTCTCCCCCTCTCTTCCCGCTCCCCCTGTCTCCATCTCCCCTCCACCCATGTTCCCAATCTGCTCAGGAGATCTTGACTCATTCCCCTTCTGTGGGGTACCATCAACAACTGAAGGATTCACTTTACTGAAAGAATGAAGGCATCACCTTCTTCTTCACATGCCTTTTTCTGTTAGGATTCTCTCCACAGATTAACACATTGCTTACAGCAAGTAAGATCTGTATCTATAAGATAAACAGTGTCATCTGAAATAAATTTCAACATATTTTTAAAAAAGATAAACAGTGTCTGTTTATATAAGCATGCTCTTCATCAAAGTCTTACTCAGTGCAATGTGGACATTCTTGTTCCTCAAACTGTAGATGAAAGGGTTCAACATTGGTGTAGGAAACAGTGGACACTATCTTCACCCTCAGATCCAATAGGAGAAGGTTTAAGATACATGAATGCTGAGGCTCCAAAGAAAATAGAAACAGCTATTATGTGAGAGCTACAGGTACTAAAAGCCTTGGACCTGCCCTCTGTGGAACATATGTGGGAAATGTTGGAAATGATCAAAGTGTAAGAAGTGAAAATGATCAAATTAGGTCCTTGATATGGGAAGTCCTGTGATTTATGTCAATAAAGCACTGTTGGGCCAATAGGGAACCAAGATAGGTGGGACTAGGAGTCCAGGAGGACTCTGGGTAGGAAAAAAACAGAGAGTCAAAATGTAACGCCATGGGGTAGGAAGCCTGGAACTATTCTCCGGTAAGAGAAATACTTAGATTAACAATTACAGGATAATTACTTAAGTCAGAGCTAGCCAGTAAGAAACAAGCAAGGCCAACAGCTTCATAATTAATATAGCCTCCTGTGTTTTTATTTAGGACTGATGCGGCTCTAGAACCAGGCTGGCAGGGAGGCTTCTCTCAAGGAAAAAGCTCTTTACAGGTCCTATCACATTGACACCTACAACAATAAAAACCACCATCTCATTAATGGCAGTACTTGTGCAGGAGAGCTTCAGAAGAGGGGGTATGTCCACATGTAGTTATTGATGATGTTGGCATCACAGAAGATGAGTCTCAACATACACACCTATTATTCTTAGGTTTGGTCTTTTTACAGTGTCCCATATTTCTTGGATATTTTATTTTAGGAATTTGTTGGACTTAAGATTTTCCTTGTTCGATGAATCTATTTCCCCTAGTATATTTTCAACACCTGAGATTCTCTCTTCCATCTCTTTTATTCTGTTGGCTATGCTTGTATCTGTAGTATCTTAATCTTGAAATTTGCAGGCAAATGGATGGCACTAGAAGAAACCATTCTGAGTGAGGAAACCCAGTCACAAAAAGAGAAATATCGTATGTATTCACTCATATGTGGATTTTAGACATGAATCAGGTGAGTGCCAGCATACAATCCCACTGCCAGAGAGTCTGGGAAACAAAACGTTCATCCAGTGACTGATGGAAGCAGAGGCAGACACCCACAGCTAAACACTGAACTGAATTCCTAGAATCCAATGACAGAAAGGGAGAAGTGATGAGCAAAGGAATTAAGACTGGGCTGGTTCAACCCACAAAAACAGTTGACCTGAACTAGGGAAGCTCTGGAACCCCAGATTGATGGCTGGGAGGACACCATGGGATTTACTCAGACCCCCTGAATGTGGGTGTCAGTGAGGAGGCCTAGGAAATCAACTATGCACATTTATGAGATTATCAAAATAGAATACATTAGCTTGTATGATACCTTCAAAATATCAAATAATAAAAAGGAAATATAACTTGTTCAGATACATACTTATAAAAAGTTAAAGTGTAACATATATACTATGGTGCATTATTGAGTTATAAAGAAGAATTAAATTACATTTTCAGAAGGAAAATGAATAGATTTGCAGGTAACTGTTTTAAATAATCCAAGCCAGAATAAAAAAATGCTTTATTTTTCTCTTATATACAGAATCTATGTTTTAAATATATACTACTTAATTATACATCATAGTAAGTATTAATAATTACAATAATATTTAATATATTATGTATAATTAAACATGAAGTTATAAAAGAAAATAGGAGAGGAAGGACTTTACAAAGAAATAGTAGATAACAACATGGTGGTAGGGAGAAAAATGACAAAATGTCACATTATCCTTCATATGACAATGAATAATTAATTATAACTATGTGTACATATGTACACATATGTATTCATACATAAATGACATGAAATATTAAGAGGATATTTAGAAGATGGGGAATAAGGACCAGAGAGAGTAGAGAATGGTGGGTGGGGATTGTGACTGACTGTCAATGTGAGCAAGGCACTATGACATGTATATAACCATGTTACAGTGAAATACACTATGTCCACTAACTGAAAATTACTTAAAATAGCTGATGTTCCCCCCAATAAAACATCAGCCAAAATTGTAGCATTCCACAGAACACGGTGCTCAGGGCACTCCTCAAAAATTTCCAGTTCATCCTTAATATGCCAAATTGAGAAACTGACAAAGAACAACAATGTACAGTCAGGTGCTATCAGGTCTGTACTGCCAGCTCTCAGATATCTGAGTTTAATGACAGCCTGACTACCTAGAAGAGACCCCCAAACCAACCAACAAACAACAGGAAGCCTGATGAAAATACACCAAAGTGAGTTAAATGTGGTGTTCTACCTGTGAGATTAAAACAGATAAGGAAACAGAAAAAAAACAAACAAAAAAAAAAAAACAGATAAGAATTGTACGCCTACCTGTATGCCTATAATCTGGCACTAGGGAGGAAGGAAGATAGTAAGTGCAGATTAGAATTGGCAACAGAGAATGTTCTTATCAAAACTAACTAACTAAAAAATAAATAAACAAATAAAAAGAAAATAAGAAACACAAATACTGCATATTGCATATAATTTAATAACAATATATTAATATTGCTTCATTAATTATCACAAATGTATACACTAATACATGATAATAGTTGTGAAAAAGCATGTGGAATATATCTGCCACTCTACTACTACTATCAACACTTTTCTACGACTCTGGATCAACTCTAATAAATACCATGTTGAAAATTTCATAGGAAACTAAATGGGATTAGAAGATTAAACACAAGACAAAATTCTGTTTTTTTATTTTATTTTATAATGAATCAAGCATATCTTGCTTTTCTTTTTTATATTTTCTTTTTTTCTTTTTAAATTTAAATTTTAATTAGAAACAAGGTTGCTTCACATGTCAATTCCAGGTCCCTCTCCCTTTCCTTCCCCTCCTCCCGTGCCCTCCCACCAACACCCCCAATATCCCCTCATTTCCACAGGGAGGGTGAGGCCCTCCATGGGGGTGTCAATAGTCTGTTATTCATCCAGCGCAGGGCCTAGACCCTACCCCAAAAGTCCAGGGTGAGTGTGTATCTCTCATTGTTGGATGGGAGCCCAAAGTCCAATTGTATACCCAGGATAAATACTGATCTACTACCCAAGGCTCAATAGATTACCTAGGCCTCCTCACTGACACCCGCTTTCAGGGGGTCTTGATCAGTCGCATGCTGGATTCCCAGGCATCAGTCTGGGATTGAAGAGCTAACCCTTGTCAGGTCAGCTGTTTCTGGGGGTTAAATCAGCCTAGTCTTAACCCCTTTGGTCAACAAGAATAAATTTTGAGTAGACTTGAAAAATCCATGAAATATACAAATTAAATGCAGGAAAAAATTATTGGAAAATAGTAGAGCTTTGGTGATACAATAGTCATCTTCATCCAATATACTGAAGGTTTATTTAGCTCCCACAAAGGATGAAGTAGAAGAGAAACAAACTTAATACTATACCTGAAAAAAACTAAAATTAGAAGCTAGATACTTAACAACATTATGAGATCCTGGATTCTTTTTGTTGCTGTTGTTTTGTTTGTTCAGATTTTTTTGTTTGGTTTGTTGTTTGATTTTGGTTTTTAGAGACAGAGATTTTCTGTGTAGCCATGGCTGTCCTGAAACTTACTCTGTAGACCAGACTAATCTTGAGGTCTTCCTGCCTCTGCCTCATCAGTGCAAGAACTAAAGGCATGTACTATAAACACCAGGCAATGCTAGGCTCTTAATAGCATTTAATAGCAAGTTTCATATCCACTATTGTATCTGGAACACTGTTACTAGATTATTGAGACCTAATCACAAATAAACGCAGCTAACTCTACTGAATAAAATGTTCTGCAATTCTCCCTTTAAGACAACTACAATTGTCATTGCATATTTTTTTAAAAATTATTAATTGACATGATAACTTACGTCATAAACTTTTAAGGATTTTATTATATTTTATGGTGAAAATCATAGAATAAGATATCCAGAATATAGCATATTAATAAAAGTATTGAAGTTTGAATACAGGGAGATGGTTTAGTATGTCAAAGTACCTGCCACCTGAGACTAACAGCCTATTTTATATCATCAGAATACACACAAAACTGAATTTAGTGTTTGAGCTTCTGTAATCTCAGTGCACCTGTGGAGACAGAAGACAGTAGAGTCCCTAAAAGCTCATATCCCATCTAGCCTGACTTACCCACATGGAAGGTAGCCTGCTTTGAACAACTAGGGAAGATGATAGTAACACCTCAAGGTGGACATCTAGTCTTCAAACACAATTACACATTTTAAATGTCCATAAAATGCATTCAAATTTTGAAATATCTCAGAAAGTACAAATCATTTTTATTTTTATTAAATGGGACTGGCCCAGACCTTCTGAACGTGGGTGTCAGTAAGGAGGTTTCGGCAATCTATACAGCCTTGGATAGTAGACCAGTACTTAGCCATGGCATACAAGGGGCCTTTGGGAGCCCATTCCACATGGAGGGATGCTGTCTCAGCCTGGACAGATGGGGCAGGGCCTAGGCCCTGCCTGGGATAATATGACAGGCTTCGAACATTCCCCATGGAGGACCTCTAACTCCCTGAGGAGTAGAGGGGAGTGGGATGGGGGATTGGGAGGATTAGTGGGGAGCAGGGGAGGAGAGAGCTGGGATTGACATGTCAATCAAGCTTGTTTCTAATTTAAATAAAATAATATGACTTGAAGTGAAATATATTTAAAGCTACTAGTGAAATTATACAATTGTTCTGAAACATACTCTATCAGGCCTTGTGCTTACTTGTTAATGACTGTGGTGTCCCAATTTCTCTTACAATCTGTATTAGAAATCATGTACACAAATAATGAGTTTTTCTGATTTTGTTTGTAATTGGAAATTTCTATATATTTTATTTGTTATTAGCAATGCTATTATGTAGATATCTACTGCATGGGGATTAAGTTAATTATAATATAAATCAGCTGACATAATTGTAACTTCTTTGAACCATGAACATGCAAAATATTTTGTGTATTAATTTGAAATATAAAAATGATGAAACAGAGTCTCAATGAGGTAAAAATAAATTCAAATGCAGTATTCCTAAATGAAACCATACACATCTCCAGCCTTCTTGTCATCTTCTACATATCTTCTCAACCTTATGGTAGTCACGATTCTACTACAAAATGAGAAAGCACACATTATTTGTCAGTTTTGATTTTAATGTAAAAAGTTTTAATGTTTAAAGACAAAATTTTCTGTGCTTTTCAAGGTGAGAAATAGCCAATAGTCTAGGAGAAAGAGAATGAAACAATAATAAAAATACCTGTGTATTTATTGCTTCAAAAATGTTATCTATTATTTAAGTACCTGTTAGATATGGCAAAGTTACAGAAAGAAAAATTAAATTATCCATATGAGATATTACAAAAGCGAGTCTACCAGACTACACATATAACTGAGGTAAAGTCATACTGACAAACAAAAGCAATACAAAAAAATATGACAGTCCTCCAATAATTCTTACAGAATTATTGTTTCTAATTAAAATCTGTCTTTCCTCTGAAACTTAATCAATGATTTCCTTATTGCCAATTTCACATCCTTGTTCCTCAAACTGTAAATCAGGGGGTTGAGCATGGGCCCAATATTAGTATAAAAAACTGAAGATATTTTTCCTTGTTCCATAGATCCAGAAGAATATTTAAGATACATGAATGCAGCTGATCCAAAGAAAAGGGAAATTGCCATGATATGAGAGCTACAGGTACTGAAGGCTTTTAATTTTCCTTGTGTCGACTTGATGTTGAGAATGTTGGCAAGAATAAAAACATAGGAAATGAGGATGGTAAAGCTGGGGACTGTGATATTAATACCCACAACTATGAGAACTATGATCTCGTTGACATAGGTGCTGGTGCAAGAAAGTTGGAGAAGGGGCAGAATGTCACACAGATAATGGTTGATGACATTGGAATTGCAGAAGGTCAGTCTGAGCATACATCCTGTGTGGGCAGAGGCTCCAGCAAACCCCATCCCATAAGAAGCAAAAGATATCACAGAACAGACCTGAGGAGACATTGTGACCTTATATAGCAGTGGATTACAGATGGCCACATAGCGATCATAGGCCATTGAGGTCAACATGTAGCATTCAGAGATGACAAAAAACAGAAAGAGAAACAACTGAGTCATGCACCCCACATAAGAGATGGTATTCTTCTCAAAAACAAAATTCAGCAGCATTTTCGGACTGAAGACAGAAGAGTAGCAGAGATCAATGAAGGACAGGTTGAAGAGAAAATAGTACATGGGAGTGTGCAGGTGAGGATTGAGGCCAATCAGTGTGACCAAGCCAAAGTTTCCCACCACTGTGACAATGTAGACCATTAGAAACACATAAAAGAGGGGCAGCTGGAGTTCTGGACGATCTGTCAACCCAGCAAGGACAAATTCACTCACCAAGGAGCCGTTTCCAGCCAGCATGCTTATCACTGAAAATCTAGGACAGAAGAACATTTTATCAGTGGACAAATCACCTCTGTTTCTGAGCTTGCTTTCAGCATCAGCAGAGTTTAGAGCACTTCACAAAAGTTCTCCTTGGTCATATGAATATATTATCACATTCTCCAGTTATGGCAACTTTAAGCCACTGTTGCTTTTTTTATCTTCATGACATCAATACTACAATAATATTCTATCCCTGACTCACCACATGGAGATAGAATGTCTGTCCTGAACACCTAGCCATTAATAAAATTCGGTGGTGGGATGTGATGTACAGAATTCCATTAAACAATTGAGTGTTTCTGGGATGACCAAGAGAAGTCCTGTAGGGCATCAACATTGCAGATACTCCTTATAAAATTACAATCCTCACAGTATGTCATAGAGCTTAGTACATGTTTTTTGAAGCTAACAATATATAACAGGTAAGAATTCATAAGAGGACATAGCATATCCACAGTATTTTAATATTTACCACTACTTAAATTCTTCCATGTTCCTTCACATTTTCTTCTAGTTTATCCAAGTGTCACATAGTATGGAGGAAATTTTGCTTTCAAATCTATAACGGCACAAAAGGGAAAATACAAATTAATATGGGTATGGGTTTCATTAGTGATGAATATTTTTTCCTTTTTAAATTTAAATTAGAGACAAGCTTGTTTATGTCAATTGCAGTCTCCTTTCTTTCCCCTCCTACCCTGCCCACTACCTGATCCCCTATCCCATCCCCTTTCTGTTCCCCAGAGAGCATGAGGCCTTCCATGAGGAATCTTCAGTGTTTGTGATATTATTTGGATCAGGGCCTAGGCCCTTCTGATGTGTCCAGGTTGTGGGAGTATCTTCTATGTTCTTAGGCTCCCAAAGTTCATTCGTGTACTAGGGATAAACACTGATCCACTACCAGAGGCCCCGTAGATTAACCAGATCTCTAAACTGACATCCTCATTCAGGGAGTATGGAACAGTCCTATGTTGGTTTCCTAGCTATCAGTCCGGGTTCCATGAACTCTGCCTTGTTCAGGTCAGCTATTTCTGTGCGTTTCTCCAGTCTGGTCTTGACTCTCTGTAACTGGACTATAGAGATCAGTTCAGTGTTTATCTGTGGGTGTCTGCTTCTGCTTCTATCAGATACTGGATGAAGGCTCTAGGATGCCACACAAGATAGACCTCAATCTCATTATCAGGGAAGGACATTTCAGGTAGCCTCTTAACTAATGCTTGTATTGTTAGTTGGAGTCAAATATGTACATATCTGGACATTTCTCTAGTGCCATATTTCTCACCAAAATACCAAATAATCAAATGAAAAAGTGGGGTAAAGGACTAAATAGAGAATTCTCAATAGAGGAATCCAAAATGGCTGAAAGACACATAAGAAAGTGCTTAACATCCTTAGCCATCAGGGGATTGCAATTCAAAAAAACTCAGAGATACCATCTCTCTCCTGTCAGAATGGTTAAAATAAAAAACACTCCTCCACTGCTGGCGGGAGTGCAAACTCATACAGCCACTTTTGAAATCAGTATGTCAGTTCATCAACAAAATGGGAATAAATCTACCACAAGATCCAGCAATTCCACTGTTAGGCATATACTCAAAAGATGCTTATTCATACAACCAGGATATCTGTTCATCTATGTTCATAACAGCATTATTTGTAATAGCCAGAGACTGTAAGCAACCTAGATGCCCTTCAACTGGAGAATGGATGGAGAAAATGTGGTATATTTACACAATGGAGTACTACTTAGCAGAAAAAAATATTGGAATCTTGAAATTCACAGGCAAATGGATGGAACTAGAAGAAACAATCCTGAGTGAGATAACTCAATAACAGAAAGACAAACCTGGTATGTGCTCACTCATATATGGATTTTAGACATAGAGCAAAGGAGTTACAGCCTACAATCCATACTACCAGAGAAGCTAGGAAACAAGGAGGACCCTAAGAGAGACATACACGGTTCCCCAGAGAAGGGGAAAGGGACAAGATCTCCTGAGCTAATTAGGAGCATGGTGAAGGGGAGAGGGAGTTAGGAGAAAGAGAAGTGGAGAAGAGGAGAAGAGATGAGAACATGAGAGAGCAGGAAGATCAGTCAGGGGAAGAATAGAGGAGAGTAAGAAAAGAGATTTCATAATAGAGGGAGCCATTATGTTTTAAAAATTGATAAAGATTTTTTAGTACCCAAATTGTATTCTTATGATGTACAAACTATTTATGTATATGGTACTTTAGAATTTTGTTTAAAATAGAATAACACACACACACACACACACACACACACACACACACACACACACACTAAGGTAGCTATCTATTTCATGAGTTACCCGGACCTATTATGCCTGTGTTGCCATCCGACAGAATAGGAAGCCAACATAATGAAAAAGAAACACAGGCAGGCAGATGATAAAGTCTGAGCTGTGCACTACTAATTTGTTGTTATTGCTGTTGTTGTTATCCAATGTAATAATTATTCTCCTTTTAACCACAAGAGGAATTGGAGGCATGAATAAAGAATGAATAAACTCACCTTTTCTCCTTTCTGAACAGCCCTCTATATATGTCACACGGTCATTATCCAGGAGGTAGAATTCACATCAAATATGACAAAAGTGACCAGATGTCATCACAAAATCCCACATGACAAAAGGGCCATAGATGAGGTCTCACAATCTGAATATTACAGGACTCACTCTGAAATGAATAACACTATTATCTATTCATTTTCCCAAACATAATAATGGAAAGCTACAGATGTCACTCCAAAGTCACTATGTCAATAGAGAGCATGGCCTGCTTTTAATTCTTTTGGACCTGATTATAAATCCAGGAATAGGTATTCCCTAAGGAACACTCCATGGTGATCAACTAGGAAGGTAAAAAACAGTCTATGTTTTAATCCCAATTTGCCATAATAGATATAAACTTTTCACCAGGGACTGCCTAGTCCCAGGCACAGACTTAAAAAGATGTAAATATAATTTATGCCATTAAATTTTTCACTAATCATGAATCTATGAAATAAATTAGTTACAGTAAAAACTGTGCAAATTTAATTTGTTATGCCCTTAAGTAATTTATATATTTTGAATTACACAAAATAAGGGTTGCATCTAATAAACTAAGAACACATTCTCCTCATAATGATCTTTTATTTTCCCATATTTCCACTCCTTTTCCTCTTCTACAACCTTAATAATACCCATTTCCCACTCATATCCCTTTATATTTCTCTGTAGATCTCACATAAAAAGAAAACATAACACCTATCTTATATGATTGGCATATTTTGCTTAGCATGATGATCTCCAGTTCCATCCATTTTCACACAAGTAAAATATTTGCAATGCTGTTTATTACTTAAGTAATTAAACCTACATAATATATGATGTCTCATTACCTTTATACAGGCATCAATTGATGGGCACCTCAGTGCTGAGTTATACATATATCAGGCAGGGAATCTGGTAATTTGTGCTTAGGCATATCTACTTTAAAAATATATAAAGTTGGAATGGAATTTTGCTTCACTACAGTTTAGTTGTCTTCTATTGTTCAACATATATTTATGCACATAAAATTTTAAGAAAACATAACTTCATAATTTCTATTCATACTTATGAAAGGACATGTATCTTGGTTCATTTCTAGCCAAAATTGATATGTTTAATATATTTTAAAGTAAACACTTATAACTTAAACTTACCTAAAAACATTACTAGAATTAATGTTCAACAGTATTTATCAGTACATCACAGAGTGGCGGTTTTAATATTAATCTACACATAAACAGAAATTAAATTATTTTCCTTTAAAAAGAGAAATTTCAATTTAACATTTCTGTTCTGCGTTCGTTACACTAATATCCAGTAACAACTTATAATCAACCCCCCTAAACAATGACTAACATTCATCCTCCACTGAATAACCAAAACCTGTGCAAATCCCATCCATTTCTTGGGAGTGTGGGCATTATTCTGTAGTCTGCTTCCCGTTGTTTGTGAGCACTGGTATCTTTGGGGGAACCTTGAGAAAATCAGGATAATTGTTAGGTTTTGGTTGGAGTATTTTGTGAGGCTGTATCAACTCAGCCAGCAGCGTTCAAGCTGTTCTAGATATTGGGCCATCAGTTTTTATTGGTGTTTGGTCCCCTTGTTTGGAAAATACATAACCTTTTTAAGGTAACATGCACATCTACATTAATAAAAGTATAGACTATGCATTATACACAAGTCAGTGAAAGATGCCTTTTTGTTTTATGTTTGAGCAGGTAAAATATATGTCACATGTCTTGTAGTTCTAGGTTTATTTCTTTATGTCTGTTGTCTGGATTTCAGGGGATCTTCCATGATCAAACTTGATCCATATAAATCCAGAATGAATTCATAGCTCTCATTTCCTGTGGAAATAAAGGTATAGCTTTTCAGCCAACATAATACATTTTAAAGTTAACACATTTTTAAAAATATACATATAGGTTGGTTTAATTTAGCAGTTTCCATAATCCAATGTCTCTCAGCAGCTGCTGTTTGCTCATCAGCAAAAAATAAAAAATAAAAATTATAAAGTCAATACAACACCATACAGGATCCAGACTCCATGTATATTTCCCATCCCTGAATGTCTTATTCTTTTCCATTATTTAGAAATTATTTACATTTTTATGACTGTCTACACATATTAATTGTTGAAAAATATTATGTTTATTACAATCCAAGTTTTCCATTCTTATGTGACAAATTTAAAAATACTTAGTCCTTGTTTTATCATATGGTTTTGTTTGTATGGGGGTAATATCTCAAAAACAGGGGCTGGAGTATCACCGTTGAGTCTATTTTCATTAGCATGTCAAGTGAGTCTAAACCTTCTCATATTAAAAGAATAGACACTGAAAATTTTATTTTCTGTAAAGAAATGATAATTTTGGACTCCATTTCCCTTATCATTTGAAGAATTCATTAGGATTGTTGTCCTATATTTTAGCAAGTTTCCACTGCACTAGCTTTCTACACAACCACTCATATGCTCCTCAATTCTAGTTGTCTCTCTCCACATCCCCTTTCCCATCTACCTGATTATCTTGTTGCAGCTCCTCTGCTCCCAACCTATAAAGAATATTCCCACCTCCCTGGGAGATCTATGCGGTACCCCCAACAGTCCCTTATTGTATACATAACCTTTTTCACTCTGCTTATTGTAGCTTGGTTGTCATTTACTTAAGGATTAATATACTCATATAAGTTAATGTATACCATATTTGTCTTGCTGGGGCTAGTTTACCTCACCCAAGATAAATTTTTATCCATTCATGTGGAAATTTCATGATGTCATTTTTTAAACACCCAAGTAATATTCCATTGTATAAATGCACCACATTTTCTTTATGTAATCTTCTGTTGAGGGACATCTGCTATGGAGTCAGCAGGAATGAACATAGGTGAGAAAGCATCCTTGTGATAGGATATTTTAGGTATATGCCCAAGAGTCGTATGGCTGGATCTTGAAGTAGATTGATTGCTAACTTTGCGAACAACCATCAAACTGAATTTTTTAGTGGATATATAATTTTGCACTCCCACCAGCAATGGATGAGCGTTCCCTTTATTCATATTCTTGACCACATGAACTTTCACATGAATTATTTGATATTTGATATCTAATTTATCGAAATCTTCAGATAGTTTGGACATCAGCCCTCTGTCAGATGTGTAGTTGGTAAAAATATTTTCCTATCCTGTGAACTGCCGCTTCATCTGAATGCTGTTTTCCTTTACCTTACAAAGGATTTCAGTTTCATAAGGTCCTGCTTATCAGTGATCTTAGTGCCTGCTCTAATGATGTTTCTTTCAGGAAGTTTTCTCCTCAGAAAAAAATCTACTGAGACAGAGTTATATCAAATTGAGTTATTGGCCAAAGGGGTCCCATGGAAATCCACAAGCAACCCAGGTTGTTGTCAAAACAATTGGTTGCTCTTCACAACTGTCAGTAATACCCCATTGCTGAAGAGAACAACCAAACACCTCATTGTACATGGAGTGGTTGAGCTGATGCTTATATGAAATCTGTGCTCCCATGTTCTAATTTTTTTGATAACAGAGGTACTTTGAAGCCTGCCAAAAGAGAAACATATGCACCAACCCTGCCATAAACCTTAGATCTACACTGCTATCCTGCCTGAAAAATATGCTAGGGCAGCATTGGTACAAAGCTTATGAACATAACCAACTGTTGTCTGACTTACTTAAAGCCCATTTACCGAGAGGCAACACTGCTTACTGATCAAGAACTAGAGACTAGATAGACAGAGATGTAAAGAAAACCCAAATACTATTGGGGGAAATGTAGCAAAAAATGACAAATGACTCTACTGATATTCTTCTATACTCATAGATCAGTGCCTTATTCAGTCATCACAGAAGCTTCCTACCATATCAGATGGGAACAAACAGATCGACAGTCAGGCATTACACATAAAATGTAAGAGACCTTGAAACACAAGATCTAAATGGAATGTCTCCATCAAATCCCTCCCCTCAGAGCTTAGAGAACCCAGTGGAAGAGGAGGCAGATACAGTGTAAAAGCCAGAGGAGATGGAGAACACCAGAAAAACAAGGCCCTCTCAATCAACTGAGCAAAGCTCCTATGAACTCATAGAGTCTGAAGTACCAAGCACAGGGTCTACACAGGTCTACACTAAGTCCTGTGAATATACATTATGCAGCTTCCAGTTTAGTAATTTTATAGGACTCTTGAATTCAAGAATGAGGGGGTCTCTGAGTTTTATTACTTCTCTTGGGCTCCTTTCCTTCTATTAGTTTACCTTGTTCAACTTTAATATGGTTTGTTTTTGTTGTTGTATTTTGTTGATAGCCTTTAGAAGTCTATTACATTGTAATTGGAGACAGGGAGTGGATCCAGATGGAAAGGGAGATGGGGAGAAATTGAGAGCAGTAGAGAGAGGAGAAACTGTAACCAAGATATATTGTATAATAAAATAATCTCTTTTCAATTAAGGGAAAATAGCAGAAAGGGAATACACTAATTTTCTAGCTTTCATAATCTATAAAACACAAGTAAGCCCAGAGATGTTCCGTATTTTTTGTTTGTTAAAAATAATTATTAGTAGTAATCAAATCAGACAGAAACAGGGATTTCAAAAATAATAACTGTGAAAATGGTAATATATATATATATTTTTTCAAAATTGGGAATCTCCAATTAAAAACAGCTCACATATAATACATATAAACCTATGTGTATACATACACATACATAGTATCCCTTTTTTGCTGACAATGCTCCCCAAAGAGCCAGAGACTATCTAATAAAAGTATTCCTATAAGGCATAAGGAAACCCATTTTTAGTTGTTGATAAAGGGAGTCCAATAGACTCCCAAAACTATATAAGATATAGTTGTTGCCCTTGGTTGCCTCCCAGAAGTTGACATTAACTAACCATTGCTGAAGACACTGTGCACTAAAGGCACAACACTTAGAAGAATAGATCAGGACTTGACCTGTACACTTACCCTAAGGACCAGCTTCCATAGTACTAACAGGTGCTATTTGAGTTTTGAAAGAAGTAAACAAATAATAGTAATACCCAACAGTGTGATTTATGAACCATAACAATGGCTAACATGGCAAGATATTCCTAAAGGTGAAAAGTGACACCTCATATCTAGGAAGTAACCAGCAGCTGACTAATGTCAACTCCATAGGAAGAAAATCATGTCTGATTCTGGAAACCTAGCCAATACCCAGAGCTAGTGAGGCCATGGATATTAAAGGAAAACTTAATACCACCACTTTACAAAATCAGTGTACTTCTTAACTAATTACTTACCCTTGTACCCACAAATATGCATAGCTTTTATCACTCATAAGTTTCTCTGTGCAACAAATGAAGACTATTAAAGAAAACTGCAACTGACCAAAATGCAGCGAACAATTGATTTTGGTTCTCAGTTCCAATTTACAAACCTAAAACACAACTACTGCACCCAAGACTTGAGGAACTGAGGATTATTTGCCAGAAAACAAGTAAAGCTCTTGGGAGATATTGTGTCTTCTAGAAATGACACACCCATGATACTCCAACAATATTTATCTCTTAGTAAGGCCTGAACACCCTTCCCCCCAAAAAACCCACAAAAATAGGCATGCTACTGTGGATGGGGCTAATCTCACAAGGCCACACAATTAGAAAAAGAAATGCTGATAGTGAGAGAAATACTCTTCACTAGGGATGAATTGCCTAACCTATTATTAAATACCACTATTGTACCCTGAAAACATTCATACAAGCAACACTAAACAGACCCAGCAGGATATATATATATATATATATATATATATATATATATATGCACTCAGTTACAAGACCCACACACATATGTGTTTATACATATACATAGAGAGAAAGAGAGAGCTTGTATGAGAAAGCTTGTATGTAAAATAAAAATGGCCATAAATTTGAGAAAGAATTGATAATCAGGAGAATCAGGGAGAAGTTGGAGAAAGGGGGAAAAAGAGAGCAGTGGTATAATTCATTATACATTAATTAAAATAAAATCTCTGCCCCTGCTCCAACTTAGAAGATACAGATGTTATCCAAAAATGGGCCCAGTTATGACAACAGCTAAGTTTCACAGAGCATTGGTTCAACTATTGGTTCAACTGAATCATGGTTGGACCACTAGCATCAGGCAACATGCCTGCAGAAGTGTTATTTTAAATGACAGGAAAGAAGACCTCATCACTAAGGTTACACTTAGAGCAAGCATGATGTATCTGTGTACTAACAAGGATATTTCAACTTTCTGTAGTTATTTCTTTTGAATTGAAACATTATTTCCTCAAGAAAGGAGACAGTATTTTAAGACTCAGTGGAGATCACAGAACTTACAAGTTCCCTTCTAAGACGATAAAAATCATAAATAGTTTCTCAAAGAAGAGAAACTCTTTGGTAAGACTTGCCTGAAAGTTGGACAGGGAGCACTACGGAAGCCGCTTTGGTAAATCACTGTTCATGCTGATGTAGGTTTAAGGTGACACAGTTGCACCTGAATTTCCAATATTACTTAAGTAACCCAAATCAATTAATTGCTTTATCAGGTTGTAATTGGGTGGAGTACTTTCCTTCCTTTATCTCTTTTGGATGAACCATTTAGGGTAAGGAGATGTTAAGCCATGATATTGATATGTATAATCATGTAGCTAAACTCCACTGAAGCATGTCTTCATCTACAACTGTGCAACTCCATTGAAGCATGTCTACCTTAAACTCATTCAAGGGAGTGGTCAACGTTTCTTAGTCTGGCCTTCATTCACTGCAGGGGCAGTGCTTAAAGCTGAGCACCTTCCCAGCCACCTGGAAGAACAGATTCCACCAGCAACCTCCCAGTATTTTGTTCCCCTCTATCTGTGACTGCTGTCAAGCTGTGGAAAGACTCTGTCTTATCTGTTATATTAAAGCAAGGAGTGCCATGTCATTCCATTCTTATTCCGGAAACAGCCATGACCCCCTTTAGTCTTGTAAGCCAGATGCTCTCAGTTTTGACCTCACCAGGGCCCTTTCTAGGTTGTCATCTGCCAGGATAATTAGCTTGAAATTCCAACTATGCCATCATATCCAAGTGGCCTGGGATCAACTCCTTCATCTGAGATGCATGTGATAGTTTTTTTTAAAAATTGGGTGCTGATGTCTAATCCTGAAAGAGAAGAGGTGATATCTGCAGAGAGAAGTACCCCAAACTTTTCACAGATGTGTTAATGCTGAGTGAACCTCAATAAAAGAATCCAGCAATGCTTAAAATCATTTGAGTGATATGGTCAATGATGTGGGTAAACAGACACCACTCAATGAGCTCCAATATGTTAATCTTCTGAGATGTCTAACTTCATGTTTTCTTTGACAGCTCAACCCAGAGAGAGTGCCATTTAGTTTGAAAGTACGTATTCTTTGTTATACAAAGTAATTTTTATTACTGTTATCCCAAAAGTGACTTAATATGATTGTAATATACTAATACCAAGTTTAGGAACAGAGTTTTCCAAGATATATACATGTAGAAATTCCAGATATAAGTATGAAGAAACTGTGATACAAAATAGATAAGATATATGCAGATTTTGTACAATTTTTTGACACTTATATACCACAACCAGTCAGTAATTGCCAAATAAGCTTTAACATTATTTTACCACTATGTTATCTGTGGTATTTTGCCTTATTTAAAAATTTTATTTTTCATTTTATATACCACCTCCAATTCCCTCTTCCTTCCCTTCTCCTGCCGCCCCTCTTTACCCCACACTGACCAATCCTCAGAGGGGCAATGTCTTCCTTGGGGAGTCAACAAAGTCTGGTATATCAAGTTGAAGCAGGAGCAAGCCCCTCCCCACTGTATCAATGTGAGCAACGTATCCCACAATAAGGAATGGACTCCAAAAAGCCAGTTCAGGAACCCAGGATAGGTACTGGTGCCACTGCCATGCCCCTGCACACAACAGATCAAGCCAAATAACCCACATTCAGAGGATCTAGTTCAATCACATGCAGGTTCCCCAGCTGTTAGTCCAGAGTTCGTAAGCTCTCGCTAGCTCAGGTCAGCTGTCTCTGTGGTTTTCCCAGTCATGATCTTGACCCTCCACCTTGCTCATATGATCCTTCAATCCTCTGTTCAACTCAAATCCAGGGCAGCCACTAATCCAATAAAAGTGGGAGGCCTGTTCTGACAGCCTCTGCACTATTGCTAGGATCTTTAACAAGAATAATCCTTGTGGACTCCTGAAAATTTCTCTAGCACCAGGTTTCCCCCTAACCCCATAATGACTCCGTCTGTCAAGATATCTCTTTCATTGCTCTCCCGCTGCATCTCTCCTCCAGCTCAGTCTTCTTATACTAAACCATTTCATGTTCCTGCATCTACAAAAGCAATTAAATATTTAAAGTAATCCTTTTATTCTGAGATAACATCTGAATGAAGAAAGCACTAAAACACTTGCCATGTCAGATTGAGAACTGGAGATCAATCTGAGAATCCACATAACAATGTCCATAGGTGGGCATCTTGAGCTGCCTATGACTGAAGCACTCAGAAGGAAGAGACAGTGTATCCTTGAGCAAGCTGGTTAACTAGACTAGTGATATTGGTGAGCTATGAAATCACCTGAAAGATCTTAACTCATGAATAAATGATAGAGAAAATCTCAGGCATTCACGGACACATGCACAGACATGTTTGTGCACACTGTGTATGTGCACACATTCATATGAACACAACACACTCATGCAGATGAAATATATAAACAAACAAATAAATAAATAAATGTATGTGCCTATTTTCTTTAAAAAAACAAGCCAGGCTAAACTGCTGACTGGAAAATAATAAGCAGAGGACTCTTTGTATATTGAATTTATGACTCAACACTTACTCTATAGTTAAGTACAAATAGTATTGGGTTTTACACACCCAACACTATGTCCTTAGGAAACATTAAAATCCTACTGAAACATGTGTACATGAGTAGATTTCAAATGATTTTTCACAAATATGATTATCCACATGCAGCCAAGAATAAAGAAAATAATAAAAATATAGACTATCTGGGAAAAGTCAACTTTAAATACATTTGATAATCATATAATGTTATAAATAAAAATTTAACTCTAGTACCAATAGATTTATAAAGATTGATTGAAAGATTTAACTGGTATAATGATTTCTCAGCCTGTTTTATGACTTTTCAAGTATCATGATCTGCATAAATAAAAGAAGCACAGTTTAAAGATCTATTTTATTCCAAGCAGAAAATAACCGCTGTTTTATAAACTATTGCCTCAGAACTGAAAGTCTTTCCTGTTGGGAAGTGTGAGGTTGCTGATATTCAGTATGCTCACAATTTTTACAAAGCTCTGCCTCAAGAATATGTTACAAGTAAATGGTCCCTGAAGAAAAGCAGACTGCATACTATCAAATGCTTCTCAATGATGGGACTTCAGTAAGTCATTGAGCATGATGGCTAGGGCTTATCAGTGATGCAACTACATCTGAGTCTCCATATTCTTGTCAGACCCTGTGAGTAACTTGAACAAACTCATTATTTCCCCAGGCTTGACATGTGGTCAGTTGTTTCTTGGATCTGTTGTTGGTACCCTAAGTAGAATAACTGGATGTTTATTCTTGTGTCACCAGAAAAAGTCTTATGTACATGGAGGACCACCTGTTCTGAACTAATTCAGATCTTGTGGACACAAACAAAAGTAAATGGTATGCAATACAATTACTTAGTCTATCTGTGTTCTGACTAAGTCATTTTTTTCTCTACAAATGAATATGGGACATACAGCAGTCTCCTCAGATATATATTTAACTAACTGAACATGAGTCATCAGAAAAACTTACTCAGTCTCCTCAGTCTCAACATCTTATGAAAAGGATAACTAGCCATAAAAGAAGAAAATATTTATTACTATGTTGCCTATGACTGTGCCACTTTAATGTGAGGTTTCTGTAGGAACCTGTGTAGTTTTTTAACATGATCTCAAACGTTTGCATTATCTCTATTATTGGTATCATGGCTGAGTCGATTTTCTGATAAAATCCCAACATCTGAAATCACTGTGAAACAACACTCTAGAAAATCTTGTCTCTTTTTTCCACAGTTATTTCAACTTGCCTTCCTTCAGAAAATACACAATGGGTGTGAATCTAGTCTAATTCATAAGTTACTTGCCTTAAAAAGTCATATAATACTTTCCTAATACAGATAACAGATACATATAAAAAACAATATACCTATGAAATTTATTTATGGCCCTGAGAATCAACCACAAACAAAAACATGGATGCACTTTATTCAGAAACCTTAAGGCCAGCTTTGGTTTTGTTTTCAGAGAAAGTGAATAGACTATCTAAACATAACAGCTTCCATCATATATACACAGAAGAGGGAATAAGTTTTTCTGTGTTTTATAGGCTGAAAGTGACTCTGTCATTTTAAAAACAGTCACAAACCAATACATATAACAGAGATAGACAGTGACATTTCAGTTTCATTCAAAACCAAATATCAGATTATCTGTGTATTGTGGGAGTCTATTAGAGGGACTAGGCTGGCAACATCCTCAGAGACTTGTGAGAATCACATGTCATTTAAATATAGTACAGAGTTTCATTATAAATGCAAACCTAGAAGTTTAAAAGAAGAAAACATGTTTGAAGTGCCTCGGAGAGTCTTGAAAATTTGAAAGCTATACTGTATCTACATATTTGTCCTCTCTTATCTAATCTAATTTAGTTAATAAAAATCCCTGTTGTGTCAGGAAGCAAGCAAAGAAAACCAAAATTGTTTCAGAAATGGAAGAAAGAAAGAAGTAGGACATAAAGAACACATTCCATGAATTTCTTTGAATAGAAGGGACAGAAACATAAATGAAGAGGGTCTTCATCTGAATAGGCAATGACCAACGTCTTAGAGCCATAATGAAGATGAAAACAACTCAGCTGGGGATAATAGACACCAGAGCGACATCTCATAGTGGCAAGATAAGGGATTACAGTAGAAATCTTCTCCAGACTCTAGAGAGATGAGAAGAAAGCAGAAGAAATGTAATGAGAAAGACAATGGAGAGAAAAGGACTGGAAGAGCAGTGAGCGAGGGTTAAGGAAGCATCACTGTTCACTCAGCGTGTGATTCTCTTCAAGGTTTTCTTCACAGCAACTTTAACATCTTTGTTCCGGAGACTGTAAATGAGAGGATTCATCATGGGGACCACAAGAGTGTAAAACACTGAGAAAATTTTTCCCTGCCCCACAGTCTTAGCAGATGATGGCTTGACATAAGCAAGCAGCCCAGATCCATAGAAGAGACTAACAGTTATGATGTGAGACCCACAAGTGCCCAAGGCTTTAGACCAACCCTTACCAGATGACATATGAATGATATTGAAAAGGATCATAGCATATGAGACTACGATAATGAGGCTAGATAAAATGATGATTGTTCCAACCACAGCAGAACTCACAAGTTCATTGACGTAGGTACTGCTGCAGGAGAGCTGAAGGAGAGGGAAGATGTCACACATGTAGTGGTTGATGATGTTAGAATCACAAAAGTTGAGCCTGATCATAAACCCTGTGTGAACCATGGCCCCAGAAAATCCCATCAAGTAAGAAGCAAACATCAGCAGATAGCAGATCTTAGGTGACATGACAGTTGTGTACTGGAGGGGCTGACAGATGGCCACATACCGATCATAGGCCATGGCTGTCAACACGTAACACTCAGAGTTGACAAAAAAGCAGAAGAAAAAAAGCTGACTCATGCATCCTGTAAAGGAGATGGTGTTCCTCTCTGAAGCAAAACTCATCAGCATTTTTGGGGTACAAACAAATGAATAACAAAAATCAATGCAAGACAGATTGAAGATGAAAAAGTACATGGGAGTGTGAAGATGTGAATTTAGGCAAATGAGATTCATTAAGCTCAGGTTTCCCAATACAGTGGCTATGTAGTTTAACAAGAAGAGGACAAACAGGGGCAACTGGAGCTCTGGTTGAACTGTCAATCCCATAAGAATGAACTCAGTCACTGAAGAATTACTTCCTGTGGCCATTTGCTTCATTGGTTGCATCTGTAACCATCAGAGTAAAAAAGGACATTAACAAGTAACTCATCTTTGATTCCAGAGGAAGAGCTGGAGTTACTGCTTACTAACTTGGGCTTCAGTGAACATACAGCACAGCATACAAATAACACAACTGCTCTTCAGAAAGCCCATTTCCTCTTTCCTCACATCCATTAATTTCCATGTATCCGGAGGAAATGCATATAGAATTTCAATGTTTCTGAACATTATTTCCCCTGGTTTTCTTAGACTTTGCCAGGAATTATGGCAGAATAGTGTAACATTTATATAACCCATAGGGATTTCTCAAGGCAAAGATTACCTACTGTTCATCTTTGTTTCCTGGAGCCTTCCCTGCTATCAGAACTCATGATATCTTTCTCTTCACTGTCTTGATACTGCTGCAGTTAACAATACAGTTGCCTGTGCTACACTAGGAATAATGTAGTTAGAAGAAACATAGTCTGTATTTTAGAACTTCACCAGAAATTTATTTTCGCATATTGAAAAGAAAATAGTTATCTTCTATAAACCTCTAAAACATCACTTGACTTAAATGAGAATATGCATCTGAAGACCAAGACTTCTTAGAAATTTATTAGAAATCCAGGAAATTGGTCTTTCTGTTATGGGATTTCTTCCTACATTGAATGAGCTCTAGAGGGTAGATGTATTGGAGCTTATGTCTGTATGCATTCTTATAACTAGTGTTCGATGCTTACAGACAATATCATTTCCCAACAGGAGTACCTGATCCTCAGGGCAATGATCTGACTGGTCCCCTTTCTCATTCTCCTCATTATACTTTGCACAACTCTGAAAGAGGAATATCCAGGGATATGCCCATTTGCCATTTGTAAAGTAGTAAACATTAGACCAATGAGCAACATTGCACAAGCATTTTGTACAACGAGACGTTCAGGTCAATATAAATTTAAATCCAGATTTCCTACTTTATAACTGCAAAATACAGATTTCTTACACACACACACACACATATATAATTGTAAAATAGTTTTCTAAAATGATTTGTTTTATATCAGCATAGAATTCTTCCCTAGAATATATAAAACTGTGGTTCAATTTTAGTATTGCAAAAAATTACAGATTAATATTTTTCATAAAAGATATATTACAGTGTGTGATTCAATGAAATGATTTACAAAATATATTAGAATTCTAATTATATGAAAAGTGGCTGATAAGTTTTAGCTGCCCTTTATTCTACATTCTCATTGGTATGAATTAACTTTTTCAATTTAAGCACTATTGGCATATGAAGTAGATATTAACTTGTGGTCCTGTTCACCATGGAGTGAAACATAAACAGTATCTTGGACTCCACCCCCTTTTCATTTATATCCCCTCCCAATGATCACATATACCAGTTGTCAGCAAAAGTTTTTCTGTATCAATTTTAAGACTTTCTTAAGACTTTCTGTTTTTTTAAAATTTTTATTACATTCTTTAAATTAGAAACAAGCTTGCTTCACATGTCAATCCCAGCTCCTTCTCCCTCTTCTCCTCCTGCACACCCCGACCAGCCTCCCCTCAGGCTCCCACCCTATCCCTACTCACTTCCCCATATGGTATATCCAGAGTTGGTCGTTTCGTTCAGGGCCGGGCCTAGATCTCCTCCAAGAGTCCAGACTGAGAGAACATCCCTCTTTGTGGTATGGACACACAAGTCCATTTGTATGCCAGGGATAAATGCTGATCTACTGCCCAGGGCCCTATAGATTGTCCAGGACTCTTCACTGACACCCACATTCAGGGGGTCTGGATCAGTCCCATGTTGGCCTCCCAACCACCAGTCGGGGATCCAAGAGTTCCGCATTGTTCAGGTCACCTGTTTCTGTGGGTTTCACAAGCCCAGTATTGACCCCTTGGCTCATCATTCCTCCCTCTCTGTCACTGGGTTCCAGGAGTTCAGTTCAATGTTTAGCTATGGGTGTCTGCCTCTATCTCCATCAGTCAATGGATGAAGGTTCTAGGATAGCATATAAGGTAGCAGTCAAACTCATTATCAGGGATAGGCATTTAGTTTGCCAATCGGTGTCATCCTTGTAGATCTCTGGAAATCTCACTAGTGCCAGATCTCTCCTCAAACCTATAATGGCTCCTCTATTATGGTATCTCTCATCCTGCTCCCCTTTATTTTCTTCCAACTTAGTTTTCCTTCTCCTCCATGTCTTCCTCTCCACTTCTCTTTTCCTCCTGTCTTTTTCCCTGCTCCCTCCCCACTCCATGCTCCCAATCTGCTCAGGAGATCTTTTCTCATTCTCCTTCTCTGGGGTACGATGCATATCTCTGTTAGGGTCCTTACTGATTCCCAGACACTCTGGCAGTGGGATTGTAGGCTGACACTCCTCTGATCCATGTCTAAAATCTATATATGAGTGAATACATATCATGTTTGTGTTTGCAGCTATCTTTAAGCCAACATTACCTTAATTGAGAAAACAATGAATTCCTGTGATTGGTGTAACTACAATACATGTGTTCCACTTACTTAAGGAATCAACATTTACAATAGCCTGTAAAGAGGGAAAGCAGAGGCACACACTTAAGAACTCTGAAAACTTATGAGGAAAACACAAATGAAGGCAATCTTCTTGATTTGGGATCTTTGTTAGAGTAGGACAAGTAAGTGTACATTCATTTTCTTCACATCTCAAAAGTCATATACTTTTATAATGAATATTATAAGTGTCTGCATTACATTTGGGGTGTCTTGGGTTTGCTCAGTTTTATAGTATGATCGATGAACAGGATTTCAAGGATCAGTATATATTTGTTGTTGTTTTTTCCTACATCCCAATCAAAGTCTCCTCTCCCTCTCCTCTTCCCAGTTCCTCCCCAACCCAACTCCATCCAATCCTCCTCCACTGCTTCTCTTCAGATGCAAGTGTGCCTCCAATGGATATCAGGCATTCCAATGGATATCAGGCATTCATGGTTATAGGTATTCATATTTAACAGGTTTCCGGTTTTAATTTTGAACAAAATCAGCTATAAATAGCACTTTAATTTTTTTGAGAGTACGACAAAATTAGATCATTTTTCCCTTCCCCTTTTTCCTTCTAAGCCCTCCAGTATTCCCTTCTAGCCCTCTTTCAAATTCATGGCCTCTTTTTTCATTAATTTTTGTTACATATTAATTACTCTTATAGGTGTGTGTATGAGTGTGAGTTTGTGCAAAAAAGGCTGTGCCAGCAGGGAACTAAAGAGGGCATTAGACCTCCTGGAGCTAGAGTTGCAGACAGTGTTGAATTGCATGAAGAGTGTTTTGGGTTCCTTTTGAGAGTGACATAAGTTCATGACTGGCCCAGTAGCTGTGTTTTCCAGAGGATATTGTTGTGAGAGATTGTGCTTTGAAAAGAAAGTTTAAAAGGCAAAGTTTTATTTCTTAGAAAATCTTCTCCTGGTCAAAATGATAAAGATTATAGACATAGCGTAAAACTGTATTTTAAATAAATTATAGCCTGAGAATATTACAGATTTTTAGAAAACAATTTCGTTGGTGACCTTTTGCCCATTTTGTATCCTAATTATTTTCATTATAGAATCACTTAGGTGGACATGTTTATACAACTAAGTATCTGATACCAGTAAGACCTTATATTGCTGTTTATAACTTGACCCTGATCTATTAGCTATAGACTTCTCTTTTCTTTGTAAAGCATAACTACTTTGGCAAAAGTCATCCCATCAATCTGAGGCCTTCAGTTCTACAACCAATGCTTCAAGGGTGATTTATTTCTGAAAGTGGGAAATAAGAAAGAAATGTCTTAACATGTCAACATGGACACAGAAAGCATGAGATCTTGGTCACCTACATTATTCTCATTTATCCCAGCAATTTTCCAGTATGCCAAGTTGCAATAAAGATTATAAATACTCTGGGTAAATCACTTTTTTACTTACCACAATTTATACCTGAAGTGTAGGAAAGCAACTAGTGAACAGTCAGTTACCTGTGCTATTCTTACTGACAACTGTAACAACTGGTTTTCTATGAACACAGCCTCTCAGATACCAGGTTAAGAACATATTTTTTGTTTGTTTGTTTTTTGTTTTGTTTGTTTTTGTGAGGAACTTGAATTTTCCATTTTATCCTGGTTGGCTAACTCATTTTGGTTCATATAACCTTTTTGATCTCATAAATGGTGTGCCTCAACTTATCTGTTAGAGTGAAAACATGTATCAAATTATCTCTCTGTAAAAATACTGTTAGTTTTTAAAATGAATAAAAGTTATCTACTTAATAACCAATTCTCCCAAAGTCTGAATTTTGGCTTCTGTTTTAGCTGTCTTGTTTTTCTCAGTATATATTTGTGAAGATGTGTGTGCATGTGTACATGCGTGTGTGTGTGTGTGTGTGTGTGTGTGTGTGTGTGTGTGTGTGTGTGTGTGTGTGTGTACAGTTCAAGGTGCTACTGAAAACACCAGATTGGAATACAGCAAGTTGGATGCCTGAAATGCATTGGAATTGTTTTCTTTACAGGTCAGTTTGTGCACGAGATTTTATTATTGAAGTCTTCTCTACTTGTTTTAGCAATGACTAGGCTTTCAAAGTGTCCTCATCCGGACCTTAACCCTGTACATGAAGGTACCTGTCTGAATTCATTCCTCCAGTTTTAAAGATTCAATGAAATTAGATTAGAGCCTACACCATAAACCACATTTTAAAATAATCACTACATTAATGACCCTGTGTCTATTTGTTGATGTCAATTTACTAAAAAGAACTAGCATTCCTGGGTCTGCTTTAATATTAGCCATCATTAATAAAGTAAAAAAACTTAATTTCCTTGAAACACCAATATCATTATGTGTGAGATAACATTTTGTATCATTAAAACAAAATAAAGTTTTCAATTATATAGTTGTATCTACTTATATTTAATTTAGTAGAGTTAGCCAAAACATTATTATTAAGCATCTAGATACTACTATATAACAAAGAATTAAGAAAAGCTACCAGGTACAGAAATTTGAATGTAGCAGTTGCTACATTTTATTTTATCTTTTTACTTTTTATTTTTCAGACAATCTTATTTTACATACCAATTCTAGTTTCCTTTCCCTCCTGTCCTCCCACTCCTCCCACCTTCTGCCTACCCCACTCCCCATCTATCCCTCAGAGAGAGTGAGGCCTCCCGTGAGGAATTATGAAAGTCTTCAACAAAATCCAACCCTCCTTCAGGATAAAGGCCTTGGAGAGATCAGAAATACAAGGAACATACCTCAACATAAAAAGTCCAATATAAAGCAAGCCAACATGTAACATAAAACTAAGTGGAGAAAACTCAAAGTGATTCCACTTTGGAAAAGTGGAAAAGACAAGGCTCTCCACTCTCTATTTTATTTTTAAAATAGTATTTTTCTCCTTTGAAAGTTTTATTCATTCATATATAGTCATAAGACATGTATTGACCACATCCATACAGCATTAGCTTTCTCTAAATGCTTCTAGTGACCCTGCTCCATTCTCCTCCCAACTTTATGTTTTCCTTTTTATTGTTATTAATAACCCCATGTCTAATCAGTGCTACCCATAAGTACATGGGTATGCTGCTATCCACCAGGGCACAAGCAACATACCAGTGACCATGTCCCCCAAAGAGATTGACCATCCTCGCATTAGCAGCCATCAAAGCAAGTAGCCATTTCACTTGAATCTCAGGCACAAACTAGGACAAAACTTTATCATTTATCTCTGTCTTGCTTTCCAAAAGCTCCCAAACCACTTTATTGTTATTCTATAACAAGTATCTAAATAAATAAATACTTTTCATACCAATAAAATAAATTCCCTTAATTACTTGAAAATTGACAACTACTGCTATTTTTCTGTGTCCAACTCCTCTGTATGTTATGGCTATATTGCAATTGAATTTTTTAAAGATTTTATTTTAGGTATAGGAATATTTTGCTTGAATATATGTAGTATAACACACACACATGCCTGGTAAACTATAAGAACAGAAGACTGCATAGCATCCACTGGGACTGGATTTAGACATGTTTGGGAGTTGACCTAAAACCAAATCCAGGTTCTCTGTAAAGGCAGCCAGTGCTCCTTAACTAGTGAACCACTGCTTCAGCTCCTGATATTTTTTTTTAGTTTGTAATATATTCAAAACATTTCCCTTTCTATTTCCTCCCTCCAAACCCTCCCATATAACCCCCCATCTCCTTAAAATCCTAGCCTCTTTTTTTACTAATTGTTATTTCTTGCATATATACACACACATATATATATGTATATGCATATATACACCTTAACCTTCTCTGTATCATAATATTTATGTTTATATTTCAAGGGTTGATAATTTGGCACTGGACAACCACTTGGTATTTTCTTGCATGGGGAAGACCACCTTTCTCTCTCCCAGATTTCCTCAGTTGCCTATAGCTCTTTGTATAGGATTAAAACCCTCATGGGTTCATTTCCCCATCCCCATCCACTTTGGCTAAAGCTATTTAAACTGTTGATCTAGTTCATATCCACTAAATAATATACATACAAATGTACACAGGATATTCAATGGCAATGAACTTACAAACACCAATTATTACCATCAACTTTGACGACTCATTTACAATGACAACTTCAATAGCTATGATAATACTTGCCCAGTGACAATCAAGCTTCACAATAAGACAATAGCAATGGGAATAATGATAGAGGATGAGAAAGGTGCTCATTTCTGGGATGCTACACAACAATAATCTGCATTTGAGAAACACTACAATAAAATATGTGAAAGATGAAGTAGACAGCGTTGTGTAAATATGTGACACATTATTTAAGTTGTACAGCAGTTTTTGTTTAGAAACTAAGTCCAAGAGGACACAGAGCACAAAACTCACAGAATTTGTAGCCAAAAGCATGTCAATTTCAGTTATCTTTCCACATTGGGACATTATTACTACATGGGTGAAATAATGACATCAAAAAAGCTTCCAATGTGATACCTGATCATACAGTTCAGATCCTACAGCTGTGACTCATCCAGAATATTAGGGAAGAAATTGACCCTGAACGCAGAAAATGACAAGTTGGTATTATTAGATATAGATTATGTAATGAACTTCACTACAAATTAGCAATGAAATCCTTAACATATCAGGAGAGGTATATAAAATAAACATAGTTAAGACTTCAAAACAGTAAAAATAAAATAATATAATTTTTCTTTTGGCAGCACCCATCCATTCCTTTACAGACTCTTAATACATCAGCGTTAGTTCTAATTTTTTTTTTATTTTTGGATCACACAAATCTCCAAACTTGTGTCCTTACCTTACACACGATATGGGAGCTGAAATAATGTTTTTTCTGCTTCTCTATGCATCAAGGTTTTCACTGCCTGTCAGACTTTGTGCCAGCTCCCCCTTTTGTTGGGAATACCTTTTCTACGGCTTTCTCTCTCTGATCCATTGACAGAGCTCACAAACCACCTTCTTTGCCAGGCCCACCCTGATCACTCATTCTGAAGAAGCAGCATGTGTTCTCCATACCATTTCCTCCATAAAGACTCAAATACAAACTGCATGATTTCTTTTTACTACATAAACCTCTGCAACATAAATAATGCCATTGAAACATTCACCTACTAATTAAGATTATAAACTTAATTTCCGATAAGAACAAGCTCTCACTTGTTAGAATGTGTAGCTAGACTGTGTCAGTGACAACATAACCAGCCTGTCCATGTATCCATCATATTCCTGAAGTCAGACATGTGCACACAGATTTAGGTTACATTCATTTTGGCCTCTAAAAGTTGCTATTCCATTTCATGTCCTTAGGAATTAGAATAAGAAAATTTGACTTCTCTTTCCAAATTCCCCTAAATTTAAAGTGGGAAAAGAAATTAGAATGACAGGGACATTTATACTGCTCCTCTTATATTAGAGAAAGAAAGAAATCTTTCCCATCAACAGTTTGTTCCACACTGAATAGAGTTTTGCTAAATTAGGAAAGACTAAATCTAAGATCTTTGAAACAGTACATGTTCATCATAACTCTACAGGATCCTAGATGTTTCTAGTAAAACAACAACAACAACAAAAACTTTGCAATTTTGCCATTTCTGGATTTATTAACTCAGAACTTTTACTTTAATCTATATAAGCCATACACAGTGGTATATGCCTACCCATAATTCTAGCACTCAGGAGACTGAGACAAAAAATCACCAGTCTAAGATAATCCTAGGCCATACAGTGAGAAATTAAAAATTAGAAAACTGAAAACTAAGTTAGAGAATCAACAACTGAAGTATTTACTGTATTATTTCTGAGAGAATGAAGTCCTCACTTTCTTCTTCACATTACTTGTTCTGCTAGGATTCTCTCCACAGACTGATACATTGCTTACAGCAAGTAAGATCTGTATCTATAAAATAAACAGTGTCATCTGGAATAAATTTCATCATATTAAAAAAAGATAAACAGTGTTTGTCTATTTAAGCATGCTCTTCTTCAATGTCTTACTCAGTGCAATGTGGACATCCTTGTTCCTCAAACTGTAGATGAAAGGGTTCAACATTGGGCCCACAATGGTGTAGAAAACAGTGGACACTTTATCTTCACCCTCAGATCCAGTAGGAGAAGGTTTAAGGTACATGAATGCTGAGGCTCCAAAGAAAATAGAAACAGCTATTATGTGAGAGCTACAGGTACTAAAAGCCTTGGACCTGCCCTCAGTGGAACGTATGTGGGAAATGTTGGAAATGATCAAAGTGTAAGAAGTGAAAATGATCAAACTAGGTCCTATCACATTGACACCTACAACAATAAAAACCACCAGCTCATTAACGGCAGTACTTGTGCAGGAGAGCTTCAGGAGAGGAGGTATGTCACACATGTAATGATTGATGATGTTGCCATTACAGAAGGTGAGTCTCAGCATGCACACAGTGTGGGCCATGGCACCCACTAAACCCATTGTGTAAACACTCATTGTCATCATGAAGCAAACCTGATGGGACATGATAACCTTATAAAGCAGTGGCTTACATATGGCCACATATCTGTCATAGGCCATTGCTGTTAAAATACAACATTCATCAATAACAAAAAAGGCAAAGAAGAAGAGTTGGGTCATGCACTCAGCATGGGAGATGATGTTCTGCTTTAGAAAACTCACCAGCATTTTAGGGGTAATGACAGAGGAGTAGCAAAAGTCAATGAAGGAAAGGTTGAAAAGAAAGTAGTACATGGGAGTGTGCAGGTGAGGTTTCAAAACAATCAGAACGATCAAGCCCAGGTTCCCCACCATGGAGACCACATAGATTGCTAAGAAGAGGAAGAAGAGAGGCAGCTGGAGCTCTGGCTGCTGTGTCAAGCCCAGGAGGATGAACTCCTTCACTGTGATGGAACCATTACCAAAGGCCATTCCTCCTCAGGTCATATCTGTGAAAGTAGAAGAAATGGGAATATTATGATAATATCTTAGCTTTTCCCAGTACATACACTATAATAATATCAATACTCAGAATGGGAAATTACTTTCAAGAATCCCATTCTCAGCATTTTTCCTTTTCCAGTTACATCTCCATGTGTATTCACTTATAATACTAAGGGAATGTAGAAAGATGAATAGTGGGCTTGGAAGACAGTAAGAACACTTGCCTCCAAGTCTGATAACCTTAATTCAGTTCCCAGGATCCATATCAGGGAAGAAAAGAACCTATTCCTGTAAATTGTTGTCTCATTTTCAAATGAAAGCAGTAGAACATGTGCACTCACACGTATACACACAAAACAAAATAATAAAATATATTAACATTTTTGAGAATTAATATTAATTTATGTGTGTATTAAATATATATTGTTGTGAGGATAAGGGTCAGTCTGCTTCAGCCACCCTGCTTCACTTCTACCTGGGTGGCCCAACTCCTCCTCCTTCAGACTCCATGGTGGTCTTAGATGAGGGCATGAGGCACATTAGATTCCTTAGCCCTCTTAGAGGAGGTTTCCAAAGACAAAAAAGATCACCTTTTTGCATGGAGACTTCAGGAATGGACCTTCTTAACATCCCCTTCACAGCAGTGATTGTCTGGTAGATTTAGGGGTATATGATGCAGAAAAACATAACACTAATATTTTATCTTGGAATGAATTCTGAGCTTCCAGATTCAGAACACATTGTTTGTTCTCCAAGGTTCTGAGAAATCATTACCTGCAGATCATAACTGATGGAGAGGTTTTACCCAGAGGGTCCTCTCTAACCTTGGGGAAATAAATAGCATCTACTGATGCCAAAAGTGCCACCTGCCAATATGGCCCAAGAGATTTTTATGACCTTGTAAGTCCTAGGGATCTGATTAAAAATAAAAAGACCTATGTTTCTCCAGCATTCTCTCTGGCAAAACACTGGAAAATTAGCTGCCCTGTATTTACATACCTATTCACTGCACTGAAACTGGCTGCGTGGAAATACACTATTGTATATCCATTTTAATTTCTTATCAAACAGGACATTTCAAAAAATAGGAAATTAAAGAAAACATAGTCTATATTGACAAAAGAGTAATCCTATCTGTTGGCACTACCTGAAAGTTATATAGTGTGTGTGTGTGTGTGTGTGTGTGTGTGTGTTTGAATGAAAAATGTCTCAAATATGCTCATGTGTTTGAACACTTGGTCCCAATCAGTCGTGACTTGTAGGGAAGTTTTGGAACCTTTTTTTAAAATTTAATTTTACTTTTTACTTTTTGTTATCAACACATTCTGATTACAGTTTCCCCTCTTTCCACTCCTCTTAGTCCCCTCTGCGCATCTCTCCTTTCCCCAAAATCTACTCCTCCTTCTCCATTTCACTTTGGAAAAGCACAGGCTTCCTGGAAAAACTGAACCTTTAAAGGGAAGGCCTCACTGTAGAAAGTATGGTACTGAAGGTTGATTTGAGGGTTTGTAGTCTTGTCATATCCACTATGCTCTCTGTATCTTTGTTTCTCTCAAAAAAAGCACAAAAAATGAAAATCAAAACAAAAAGAATAAGACAAAAAGTACTAAACCAAATAAAAAACCGTAGAGGAAAGCATAAAGTTTGTTTTGTTTTAGCCAACTACTCTTGGGAATGGGGCCTGTCCTGGAATTCTGTTTATATATCCAGAGCTAATCCATTGGGGAAAACTGGTTTTTCATTTATCAGCAGGCATTAATTGCAAATAGCTTCTTGGTTCAAGATAGGACTTTGTACCCATTTCCCCTTCTCAGTCCTGGGGTTTTGTCTGGTATGAACTTAAACAAGTCCTGTTCTTGCCCTTACTGCTACAGTCTCTGTAAATTCAAATGCACATCAGCCCTCTTGTGTCTGGAAGGCACTCTTTCCTTGGACTCATCCACCACCATCTCTGCTCTTACCCTCTTTCTCTTTCCTCTTCCACATACATCCCTGAGCCTTGAGAGGAGAACTGGGTCTACCTTAAGGAGAGATTTGAGGAAAGGTACTAGTTAACCTCCACAACCAGCCAGGAAGGCCGTATTGTTGAAAGTACCCCTTGCCTCTGCCCTTGAACCTGGGGAAATTGATATACTGCCAAATAGAAGCTTCAGCCCCTACTGAGTAATGCCCTCTTGCTGGAAGGTACTTTGCATACTACCAGAGGAGAAAAGAAGTCCCACCATCAAATCCTAATATCTACAACAGTGACTTGCCTAAAGTAGTACAAATTTTTGTGTTAATTTGAGAATGAGTCATAGTTTAATATTAACAGCACTAAAAGATGTTAAATTCAGGAAAGCCTCAAGGTTTTGTTTTATTCTTTATTTTTAAAATTTTTCCTTTAATCTTAACACAGTTTCTTCTCCCTCTACCCCTCCCAGTTCCTCCTCACCACCTTTCCCATCCAGATTTACTCTGATTCTGTCTCTCTTTAGAGAAGAATTGGATTCCAGGATATAACAATCAAACATAACAATATAAAATATAATAATATCAAACAAAACAATCTTATTGAAGTTAAATAAGATAAATCAACAGAAATTTTTTTTAAAAAAGCAAGAGAAGGCACAAGGATCAGAGACCCACTCATTTACACATTCAGGAGTCTCCTAGAAGCACTAAACTTAAAGCAATAGTATACATGCAGAGGTGCAGAGGACCTGGTGCTGACCTGGTTAGTTTCTATGCTTGCTGTTTTAGTCTCTCTGAGTTCATAAGAGCTTTGTCCAATTGTTTTTAGAAGGTCTTTTCCCCCCAGTGTCCCAATTACCTCCATCTCCCCAACTCCAGTCTCCTCTTTCATGGGTTTCCCTGCACTCGGAGGGGAGAGATTTGATGGAGACATCCCATTTAGAGCTGTGTGTTCATAGGACTCTCTCTGTGTACAATGTCTAGTAGTACAGATGTTAATGGAGTAATCAATCACTTTTTAAAATTGAATTTAAGGCTCACTCCATGAACTCTTTGTATATTTTAGTCATAATCCTCTGCAAGATGTATAACTGGCAACGTATTTTTTCCTATTACATTGACTATCTGACTCACTAGATGGAGAGCTTTTTGCTGTGTAGAAGCTTGCTAGTTTCATGAGATCTTATTTCCAAATTACCACAGCCCAAGTTAAAAAAAATCACTTTCAGTGCCTATCAGTTAAATTGTATTTCACACTTTTTCATCTAGCAGTTTTAGGTTTATTACTAAGTAGTTCCAGGAAATAACTAACATGTGCAAAAAATGAAATAAAATAAAATAAGATCTTTAAGGATCATTTAGCACATATCTCACAAAAAGTGGAGATATTGACAATATAAATTCTCTAGGTATTTATATAAATTTTGATGTTTCTAATAGAGAAAACTCAGGTGAAGTAGTAATGATTAATTTATACATTCAACTTTCAAGAACTAGATTTGGCAGGTGAGCATGCTCGCCCTCTCTCGGATCCCCTGGCTTGGGGACTGCAGCCAGGTCGACTCCCCCTGGAAGGACTACCAAGCGACCAGGAGCTTGCAGAGAGAGCTGGGCCACTTCTACCCACACTCAGGGCAGAGATCAGAGGTGAGCGCCAGATCCCCAACTTAGACCTGATTTCCTCCAGCTCACCCTCTCTCAGATCCCCTGGCTTGAGAACAGCAGCCAGGCGGATTCCCTGTGGAAGGACAACCAAGCAACCAGGAGCCTGCAGAAAGAGCTGCTCCACTTCCACCCAAGCCCAGGGTAGAAGGCAGAGAGCAGAGGCCAGAGAGTATTGGATTTGCTTGCACCCACTGAAAGGGAACCCTGGTTGCCTACACACCAGGAGAGTAAGAGACTCTTTCTAAACCCACTGGAAGAAGTGATGGGGAAAAAACAATATAAGAACAAACTCAGCAACAGAAAAACCAATATGACACCACCAGAGTCTAGAGATTCTACACCAGTAAGATCTGAACACACCAATTCACATGAAACAGAAGGGAATGACCTGAAAACACCTTCATGAAAATGATAGAGGCCCTCAAAGTGGATGTGAGAAAATTCCTTAAAGAAATGGAAGAAAAAACAAACAAAAATGCAAGAAATAGAAGAAAAACAAACAAAAAATTCCAAAAAAATGGAAGAAAGGGAGGAAAACATGAAGCAAAAATTACAAGAAACAATTCAAACAATGAAAGAATTGAAAGCTGACATGGAGACAATTTAAAAAAACTGTCTGAAGGAATGCTGGAAATAGAAAAATTGGGGAAATGGGCAGGTACTACAGAAGCAAGCATAACCAACAGAATACAAGAGATGGAAGAGAGAATCTCAGTGTTGAAGACATACTAGGAGAAATAGATTCATCAATCAAAGAAAATCTGAAGTCCAACAAATCCCTAACAGAAAATATCTAGGAAATATGGGACACTGTGAAAAGACCAAACCTAAGAATAATAGGTATAGAAGAACTCAAAAGGACAGAAAACATATTCAAAAAATCATAGAAAACTTTCCCAACCTACAGAAAGACATGTCAATGAAGGCACAAGAAGCTTACAAAGACCAAATAGAGTGGATCACAAAAAAAGTCCCCTCGCCACATAATAATGAAGACCCCAAGCATATAAAATAAACAAACAACACTTAGAGCAGCTAAGGAAAAATGTCAAATAACCTATAAAGACAAACCTACAAGAATTACACCTGATTTCTCCATGGAAACTCTAAACCCAGAAGGTCCTGGATAGATATTCTATCAACACTAAGGAACCACGGATGCCAGCCCAGATTACTATACCCAGAAAAGATATCAATCACTATAGATGGAGAAAACAAGATATTCCATGAGAAAACCAGATTTAAACAATACATATCCACTAACCCAGACCTACAGAAAGTTCTGGAAGAAAGACTCAAGTCCTAAGACGTTAACTACAACCAGAAAAACATAGGAAATAGATAATCCCACTTTACCAATATGCAAAAAAGAAAAGAGGTGGAAATTCACATACAAGTCTACCAAGAACAACCATTCTAAAACAAATGACAACCAGCAATCAAAGGTCATTAATATCACTCAATATTAATGGTCTTAATTCGCCCATAAAAAGGCACACGCTGAAAGAATGGATTCGAAGACAGAACACATCCTTCTGCTGCATACAAGAAACACACCTCAGCCTCAAAGGCAGACATTACCTCAGAGTTAAGGGCTGGGAAAAGATTTTCCAATCAAATGGACAAAAGAAACAAGCAGGGGTAGCAATCCTAGTATCTAACAAATTAGAATTTAAACTGAAATCAATCATAAGAGATGAAGGAGGTCATTTCATATACATCACAGGAAAAATCCACCAAGATGAAGTCTTGATTCTGAACATCTATGCCCCAAATACAAAGGCATCCACATTCATAAAAGAAACATTACTAAAACTCAAACCACACATAAAATCACACACACTAATAGTGGGAGACTTCAACACCCCACTGTCACCACTAGACAGGACTACAAGACAGAAACTTAACAATGAAACAATGGAACAAATAGAGGTTATGACCCAATTGGGTTTAACAGACATCTATAGAACATCCCATCCAAATACAAAAGAATATACCTTCTTCTCATAGCCACATGGAACCTTCTCAAAAATCGACTACATACTTGGCAACATAGCAAACCTCAACAGGTACAAAAAAGTTGGAATAATTCCATGTATCTTAACAGACTACCATGCTTTAAACTTAGAGTTCAACAACAACACAAACTGCAGGAACCCTACAAACTCATGGAAATTGAATAATGCCCTATTGCACCATGCATGGGTCAGAGAAGAAATAAAAAAAGAAATTAAAGACTTCCTAGAATTCAATGAGAATGAAGACACAACATATCCAAACTTATGGGACAATTTGAAAGCAGTACTAAGAGGAAAGTTCATAGCACTAAGTGTCCACATGAAGAAACTGGAGAATAGTTACACTAGAGAATTAACAGCACAGCTGAAAGCTCTAAAACACAAAGAAGCAAACTCAACCAGGAGGAGTAGACACCAGGAAATAATCAAATTGAAGCCTGAAATCAATAAAGCAGAAACTAGGAAAACTATACAAAGAATCAATGTAACAAAGAGTTGGTTCTTTGAAAAAATCAAAAAGATAGACAAACCTTTATCCAAACTCACCAAATGGCAGAATGTGAACATGCAAATTAACAAAATCAGAAATGAAAAGGGGGACATAACAACAGACACTGAGGAAATCCAGAGAATCATCAGGTCATACTTTTAAAACCTATACTCCACAAAATTCTAAAATTTAAAGGAAATAGATGACTTCCTGGATAGGTATCACCTGAAAAAATTAAATCAAGAACAGATAAGCAATTTAAATAGACCTATAACACCTAAGGAAATCTAAGCAGTCATCAAAAATCTCCCAACCAAAAAAAGCCCAGGGCCAGATGGTTTCAATACAGAATTCTACCAGAAATTCAAAGGACAGCTTATACCATTCTCCTCAAAGTATTCCAGGCAATAGAATAAGAAGGATCTTTGCCAAACTCTTTATACAAGCTACACTAACATTGATACCCAAGCCACACAAAGACATAACCAAGAAAGAGAACTTCAGTCCAATTCCCCTAATGAATATTGATGCAAAAAACACTCAATAAAATATAGGGAAATCAGATCTAAGAACACACCAAAAAACTTATCCACCATGATCAAGTAGGCTTTATTCCAGGGATGCAGGGTTGGTACAGCATATGAAAATCTATCAATATAATCCACCATATAAACAAGCTGAGGAACAAAAATCACATGATCATCTCACTAGATGCTGAAAAAGCCTTTGACAAAATCCAACACCCCTTCATGGTAAAGGTCTTGGAGAGATCAGGGATAACAGGAACATACCTAAACATGATCAAAGCTAAACACAGCAAACCAACATCAAACATCAAACTAAATGGACAGAAACTCAAGGCTATTCTGCTATAATCAGGAACAAGATAAGCCTTTCCCCTCTCCCCATACCTCTTCAATATTGTACTCGAAGTCTAGCTAGAGCAATAAGACAACAAAAGGAGATCAAGGGGATACAAATTGTAAAGGAAGAGGTAAAACTTACACTATTTGCAGATGATACAATAGTTTACATAAGTGACCCAAGAAACCAGGGAACAATTACAGCTGATTAACACCTTCAGCAAAGTGGCAGGATGTAAGATCAACTCAAGGAAATCAGTAGTCCTACTATACTCAGAAGATAAGAGGGCTGAGAAAAAAGTCAGAGAAACATCACCCTTTACAATTGCCACATACAAGATAAAATACCTTGGGGTAACACTAACCAAATGAGTGAAAGACCTGTATAGCAAGAACTTTGAGTCTTTAAAGAAAGAAATTAAAGAAGACACCAGAAAATGGAAAGAACTCCCATGCTCTTGGATAGGTAGGACCAATGTAGTAAAAATGGCAAACCTGTCAAAAGCAATCTACAGACTCAATGGAATCCCCATCAAAATCCCAGCACAATTCTTCACAGACCTTGAAAGAAAAATTCTCAACTTTACATGGCAAAACAAAAGACCCAGGATAGCCAAAACAACCCTGCTCAACAAAGCAACATCTGGAGGCATTACCTTTCCTAACTTCAAGTTCTATTGTAAAGCTGTAGTCCTGAAAACAGCTTGGTATTGGCATAAAATAGACAGGTAGACCAATGGAATCGAATTGAACACTGAGATTAATCCACAAACATATGAAAAGATGATTTTTGACAAAGAAGCTAAAATTATACAATGAAAAAAGGATAACATCTTCAACAAACAGTGCTGGCATAACTGGATACTGGCATGTAGAAGACTGCAGATAGATCCATGTCTATCACCATGCACAAAACTTAAGTACAAATCGATCAACAACCTCAACATAAATTCAGCAACACTGAACCTGTTAAAAGAGAAAGTGGGAGGTACCCTTGAACTAATTGGTACAGGAGACCACTTCCTGAACATAACACCAGTAGCACAAGCACTGAGATCGACAATTAATAAATGGGACCTCCTGAAACTGAGTAGCTTCTATAAGGCAAAGGACACAGTCAGCAAGATAAAAAGGCAACCCACAGAATGGGAAAAGGTATTCACTAACCCCACATCTGACAGAGGGCTGATCTCCAAAATTTACAAAGAACTCAAGAAGCTATTCTCCAAATCACCAAAGGACCTAATTAAAAAGTGGGGGACTGAACTAAATAGAAATTTCTCAATAGAGGAGACTAAAATGGCTGAGAGACAATTGAGAAAGTGCTCAACATCCTTAGCCATTAGGGAAATGCAAATCAAAACAACCTGAGATGTCATCTTATTTCAGTCAGAATGGCTAAAATCAAAAACACCAGTGACAGCTTATGCTGGAGAGGTGGAGAAAGGGGAACACTCATCCATCCCTTACTGGTGCAAGTGCAAACTTGTATGGAGATTCCTCAGGAAAATGGGAATCCCTCTACCAAACGACCCAGCAATTCCACTCTTAGACATATACCCAAAACATGCCCATTCATACAACAAGGATGTCTGTTCCACTATGTTCATAGCAGCATTATTTGTAATAGCTAGATCCTGGAAGCAACCTAAATGCCCCACAACTGAAGAGTGGATAGAGAAAATGTGGTGCATAGTACTACTCAGCGCAAAAAAAAAAAAAAAAAACAGAATCTTGAAATTTGCAGACAAATGGATGGCACTAGAAGAAACTATCCTGAGTGAGGTAACCCAGACACAAAAAGACAAACATGGTATGTACTCACTCATATATGGATTTTGGACATGGATCAGGGGGAGTGTCAGCCTACTAGGAAAAACACATTTTTAGACATGCAATAGCATTCTAATAAACTTTTTTTGGTGCACAGCATCTATAATTTTCAAAAGTGTACTAATAACATGTTCCTCCTCAAAAGATTTGTCTCGTTAAAAGAAGTGAGGGAAGCTGGGCAGTGGTGGCATACACCTTTAATCCCGAGGGAGGCAGAGGCAAGCAGATTTCTGTGAGTTCGAGGACAGCTGGGTCTACAAAGTTGACAGAGAATCCTGCCTCAAAAAAAAATAAAGAAAGGAATATTGATGACCATTGATTGCTCATTCTTATTTGTTTTAGAATAGTTGATGGTGGTGGAATATGTATGTTTCCACATCTTTTTTCTTTGGTTGTTGGTAAGGTGGGGTTATCTAATGCCTATGTTTTTCTGGTTGTAATTAACTTCCTTGGGTTTGATTTTTCCTTCCAGAACTTGCTGTAGGTCAGGGTTAGTGGATACATATTGTTTAAATATTGTTTAAATTTGGTTTTGTCATGGAATATCTTGTTTTTTTCCATCTGTAGTGATTGAAAGCTTTGATGTGTATAGCAATCTGGGCTGGCATCCATGGTTCCTTAGTGTTGGTAGAATATCTACCCAAGTCCTTCTGGCTTTCAGAGTTTTCATGGAGAAGTCAGTCGTGTTTCTGATACATTTGCCTTTGTTACTTGGCCTTTTTCCTTTGCTGCTCTTAATATTCTTTCCTTATTCTGTATGTTTGAGGTTTATACTCTTATGTGGCCTGGGGACTTCCTTTTGTGATCCACTCTATTTGGTGTTCTGTAGGCTTCTTGTACTTTCTTTTTTTGGGGGAGGGTTTAGGAGACAGGGTTTCTCTGTATTGTTTTGGAGGCTGTTGGACCAGCCCAGTCTCGAACTCACAGAGATCTGCCTGCCTCTGCCTCTGGAGTGTTGGGATTAAAGGCGTGTGCCACCACTGCCCAGCAGCTTCTTGTACTTTCATTGGCATGTCTTTCTGTAGGTTGGGAAAGTTTTCTTCTATGATTTTGTTGAATATGTTTTCTGTCCCTTTGAGGTGGATTTATTCACCTTCTTCTATACCTATTTTTCTTAGGTTTGGTCTTTCGACAGTGTCCCATGTTTCCTGTATATTTTGTGTTAGGCAATGGTGGACTTAAGATTTTCTTTGATTGATGAATCTATTTCCCCTAGTATATCTTCAACACCTGAGATTCTTTCTTCCATCTCTTGTATTCTCATGGTTATGCTTGTATCTGTAGTACCTTAATCTAGAAATTTTCAGGCAAATGGATGGCACTAGAAAAATCCATTCTGAGTGAGGTAACCCAGTCACAAAGAGAGAAACATGTTATGTACTCACTCATATATGGATTTTAGACATGAATCAGGGGAATGCCAGTATACAATCCCACTGCCAGAGAGTCTGGGAAACAGAACCTTCATCCAGTGACTGATGGAAGCAGAGGCAAACACCCACAGCTAAACACTGAACTGAACTCCTACAATCCAGTGACAGAAAGGGAGAAGTGATGAGCAAAGGAATTAAGACTGGGCTGGTTTAACCCACAGGAACCATTGACCTGAACAAGGGGAGCTCTTAGACCCAAAATTGATGGCTGGGTGGACATCATGGAACTGACCCAGACCCCCTGAATATGGGTGTCAGTGAGGAGGCCTAGGTAATCTATGGGGCACTGGGTAATATATATCCCTGGTGTACAAATAGACTTTGAGTGCCCATCCCACAATGAGGGATGCTCACTCAGCATGGACGCTCATGGGAGGGTCTAGGCCCTGAGCTGGATGACATGGCAGACTCTGGGGATCCACCATGGAGGGCTTCACCCTCCCTGGGGATGGGAGTGGAGAGTGTGTGGGCGTCTGGGTGGCCTATGGGGAGGGCAGGGGAGGAAGGGAGGGACAGGGATCTGGGATTGACATGTGAAACAAGCTTGTTTCTAACTTAAGTTTTTAAAAAAGGAAGAGGGAAAAATTTCAAAAAAAGAGAAGTGAGGGAAATAAATGTGTTGAAGACAGAAAGATACAAAAATTCAAGTGAGCATGGAAGTCTATAGGTGTGTGCATGTGTATACTGCTGGTGAAGTATATGGAATTCAAATTTTTACAACTTAGTTTGTTTAGAAGACTGTTACATATGCACTGAATATGTTTGTTCTTTATCAAATGCCAGTTGATCATCTAGTGAATCTATATATTTAATTTATATTTTTCCTATTTGTGATTTAAAAAATTATACACTATGGGAACTCTTCCAGTATCGTCTTTAGGTTAGGTAATAACAATTCAACACTTATTTTTATTTTTATTTGAGGATTTTGTAAATAGATACACTTTATTTACCTCCTTTATACTCCCCTCTTTCACTTCCAGTTCCTCTTTTGACATGTCTCAAATTTGAGAACTATTCTTCCATGTTTAATATATACATATATATATTACATATATTATATGAATCCTGTTTTGTATAATAATTAGCATTGACTTTATTACATGTATTTATTTAGAGCTGAATCTTAGGATTTGAGTTTCATTCCTGGAAGAAAAAAATGATCCCCGTTGACTGCTTAAAGCTCTTCATCTATAAGTGAGACCTTGTTCAAATTTCCTTCATCCATGTTGGCTTTTGTAATCTCTGTGGGTCTTGTGTATGTATCCATGTTGTCTAGAGTACAAGAGAACAATATTCCTATCCTTTCTGGAAGAAACATTTAAAAACTCTCTGGGCTCTCTTTCATGACAATTCTTGGCTCTCGTGGGCAAGGTTTGTATTATTATTTCTTATTTGTGTTTAGGAACTGCATGCTCACCTTTTCTTTGTATTTATTCAGGCTGAGGGTCTCCCTTATAATCTTCATTTACTTAAAAAATCATAGTCAGACATACAGTTATAAGGATGACTATTTAGGAGGCAGTGGAATTTACATGGCCAGGAACAGAACCATTTTCCAAAGTATATTCTAGATTACAGCAAATCAATTTCTAAAGAAGAAAACTTCCTTAAACTTGACATAGACAGAAATTAGAAACAATTAGGTAAAACTGGAAACATTCATCTATTCTCATGTCAGTTTTTGCACCATAAATTCTGTCACATATTATTATTTTATTATAAAGACAGTTTTAAAATGAGTAAATACATGCTATGTGTTTAAAATCCAAAAAAGAAATATTCAAATGGAGAGGTATGGTAACATAGATCTATTGATCACTGTACCTGAAAGGCTAAGGCAGAAGACAGAAAGACTGATGCTAGTGTAGGTTACAGAGCAAAGCCCTGCCTGGGAAAGTAGTTCATGTTATGGTTGCTAATTTGATGGTGTTCTGGAACTTCTAATAGTGGGAATGAGGGGTATCTCTGAATCTTTCATCTGCTCTTGGGGTCCTTTTCCTCTTACTCTATGGTTTTGAAAGTAAGAAGAAAAGTTCATTTGTACAGATATCAATGCTGTATTTGTTTCCCCAAACTTTAGTTCTCTTGTTAAACTCTCCCAAGACAGAACATTAGTCAACTCAGGTGTAAGAAGTTGGAACTGGAGGAAGGTAAAAGAATCTCGTCAACCCATGTACTTCAAAGCTAAGTGTGGCCAGGAAAAAGCCTGGGAATGAAAAGATACAAGATAACTGAAGATGGCTTTGCAGACATCTACTAGGTGCTCAGGACAAGAGGCTGCGAGCTCCAGAGTACTACAATGTTGTATTCATCTTCCAGATGTCAGATTTCATCTGTTTTTGCATGTGTGCTAAGTAATCAAACAAGTCTAGATGGGTTTTCTACTACTGAATTCTGAAAGACTGTAATCAGTCAGATATATGCAGGATGGTAAGAATAAATTGAACATCCAATCTCTTATTTATAAGTTATGATGACACACACATATGTGAAATCATAGTTGATGATATATGATAATTTATATCAGAAATTATACATATGCATGTGTTCAAGTGTGTTCAAGCATAAAGTAACATGAAGTTTTTTGATTGACAGTGAATGTACTGGAGATCACCACAGCAAGCAAAATATGCAAAGCCTAGGAAAAAATATCCATGTATTTTCTCACTTTTAGATTCTAGATAATATAATATACACACATATTTAAAAATTTGGAGGGAGAAAATGAAGGATCATAAAATTCAAGTGACAAAGCTTTTACATTTATGAATAAAAATATCTATGTGAATATGAATATTAGCACTATATATAATCAATATTTGCCCAGAAAAGAATAAAAGAAGAAGCAGAGAGTCTGAGCAGTAGAATCAATATGACGAATCCAGATTATTAAAAGAAAAGCAAAGTAGAAAGACTCTGTGGACACAAAGTAAAGCAGTGGGTTTGGGAGACTTGTCCAGAGAAACCAAAATTCAAATATGCACATTTATTGAATTATCATAATAACACATTAGTTTGTATGATACTTCAAAATGTCAAATAATAAAAAAGAAATTAAACTTGTTCAAATACATACTTATAAAAAGTTAAAGTGTAGCATATATACTATGGTGCTTTATCTAGTCATAAAGAAGAATTAAATTACATTATCAGAAGGAAAATCAATGGAATTGTTTTACATAATCCAAGCCAGAATCTCTTTGAAGAAAAAGTGGGTGGTACCCTTGAACGAATTGGTACAGGAGACAGCTTCCTGAACATAACACCAGTAGCACAGACAGTGAGATCAACAATTAATAAATGGGACCTCCTGAAACTGAGAAGCTTCTGTAAGGCAAAGGACACAGTCAGCAAGACAAAAGGCAGCCCACAGAATGGGAAAAAATATTCACAAATCCCACATCTGACAGAGGGTTGATCTCCAAAATTTACAAAGAACTCAAGAAGCAAGTCTCCAAAACAGCAAAGGACCCAATTAAAGAGTGGGCTGCAGAACTAAATAGAGAATTTTCAATAGAGGAGTCTAAAATGGCTGAGAGGCACTTGAGAAAGTGCTCAACTTCCTTAGCCATCCGGGAATTGCAAATCGAAACAACTCTGAGATACAATCTCACTCCTGTCAGAATGGCTAAAATCAAAAACACCAATGACAATTTATGCTGGAGAGGATGTGGTGAAAGGGGAACACTCCTCCATTGCTGGTGGGAGTGCCAACTGGTTCAGCCACTTTGGAAATCAGTATGGAGATTCCTCAGAAAAGTGGGAATAAACCTACCACAAGACCCAGCAACTCCACTCTTAGGCATATATCCAAAAGATGCCCATTCATACAAGGATTTCTAATGTTCATAGCAGCATTATTTGTAATAGCCAGAACTCGGAAGCAACCTAGATGTCCCTCAACCGAAGAGTGGATAGAGAAAATGTGGTACATTTACACAATGGTACTATTCAGCAGAAAAAAAACCAATGGAATCCTGAGATTTGCAGGCAAATGGATGACACTAGAAGAAAGTGAGGTAACCCAGTCACAAAAAGAGAAACATGGCATGTACTCTCTCATATATGGATTTGAGACATAGATCTGGGGAGTGCCAGCCTACAATCCCATGGCCAGAGAGTCTGGGAAACAGAAACTTCATTCAGTGGCTGATGGAAGAAGAGGCAGACTCCCTCGGTTAAATACTGAGCTGAACTCAAGAAAGCCAGTAATAGAGAGGGAGGACTGATGACCAAAGGGATTAAGACTGGGCTGGTTTAACCCCCAGAAACAGCTGACCTGACAAAGGTTAACTCTTGAATCCCATGCATCAGCCTGGGAATCCAGCATGGGACTGATCAAGACCCCCTGAATGTGGGTGTCAGTGAGGAGGCCTAGGTAATCTATTGAGCCTTGGGCAGTAGGTCAGTACTCATCCCGAGTATGCCCACAGACTTTGGACTCCCATCCAACAATGTGGGATGCACTCTCACCCTGAACTCTTGGGGGAGGGTCTAGGCCCTGCCCTGTATGAAATGACAGACTATGGACACCCCCATGGAGGGCCTCACCCTCCCTGGGGGAATCAGGGGACAATGGGGGGTTGGGGTAGGACACGGGAGGAGGGTAGGGAAAGGGAGAGGGGCCTGGAACTGACCTGTGAAGCAACCTTGTTTCTAATCTAAATTTAAACTGAAAAAAAAAATGGTGTATTTTCTCTTATATATGGAATCTGTGTTTTAAATATATACTACTTAATTATACATCACATTAAATATTAATTAAATAATTAAAATAATATTTAATATATTATGTATAATTAAGCATGAAGTTACAGAAGGAAATAGGAGAGGAAGGACTTTACAAAGAAATAGTAAATAACAACAGGGTGGTAGGGAGAATAATGGCAAAATGTCACGTTATCTTTCACATGACAATCAATAATTAATTATAACTAACTATGTGCATATACATATATTCACATATGTATGCATATAGAGGACGGGGAAAAAACGACCAGAGAGAGTAGAGAATGGTGGATGGGGATTGTGAATGATTGTGAGTGTAAGCAAGGCACTATGATATGTATATAACATTGTAGCATTCCACAGAACACAGTGCTCAGGGCACTCCTCAAAACTTTCCAGTTCATCCTTAATATGCCAAATTCAGAAACTGACAAAGAACAACAATGTACAGTCAGGTACTTTTTAAGTCTGTACTGCCAGGTCTCAGAAACCTGAGTTCAGCGACAGCCTGACTAACTAAAAGAGACCCCCCAAACCAACCAGCAAACAACAGGAAGCCTGATGAAAATCCACCAAAGTGAGTTAAATGTGGTGTTCTACCTGTGAGCCTAAGACAGATAAAAACCAAAAAAAAAATCCCAGACATGGTAGAAATGTACTCCTACCTGTATGCCTATAATCCAGCACTAGGGAGGAAGGAAGATGATAAATGCAGATTAGAATGGGCAACAGAGAAAGTTATTATCAAAACTAACTATATAACTAAATAAATAAATAATTAAAAAGAAAATCAAAACACAAATAACTGAATATTGCATATAAATTTAATAACAGTATATAAAAATTGCTTCATTAATTATCACAAATGTATACACTAATACATGATAATAGTTGTGAAAATGAATGTGGAATTATATGTGCCTATCTTCCACTACCATCAACACTTTTCTATGACTCTAGATCAACTCTAAAATTCCATGTTGAAAAATTCATAAGAAGTTAAATGGGATTGGGAAGAATAAACACAAGAACAAATTTTGAATAAACTTGAAAAATCAATAAAATATTCAAATTTAATTGCAGGAAAAAATATTTGAAAATAGAAGAGCTTTGGTGACACATTAGTGATCTTCATCCAATGTACTGAAGGTTTATTTAGCTCCCACAAGGGATGAAGGAGAAGAGAAACAAATCTAAAACTATACGTGAAAATACACACCTGAAATTAGATGCTGGATACTAACTGCATAATGAGACCCTGGACTCTTTTTGTTGCTGTTATTTTATTTGTTCAGATTTTTTGTTTGGTTTGTTATTTGATTTTGATATTTAGAGACAGGGCTTTTCTGTGTAGCCATGACTGTCCTGAAACTTACTCTACAGACCAGGCTAACCTTGAGGTCTTCCTGCCTGAGCTTAATCAGTGCTGGAATTAAAGGCATGTACTGTAACCACCAGGCAATTCTAGGCTCTTAATAGCATTTGATAGCAAGTTTCATATCCACTATTGTATCTGAAATACTGTTCCTAGATTATTGAGACCTAATCACAAATAAATGCAGCTAACTCTACTGAATAAAATGTTCTGCAATTCTCCCTTTAAGACAACTACAATTGTCATTAAATAGTTTCTAAAATTATTCACTGACCTTATAACTTATGTCTTATAAACTTTTAAGGATTATATTACATTTTAAGGCAAAAATCATAGAATAAGTTATATTCAGTATATAGCATATTAATAAAAGTATTCAAGTTTGAATACAGGGAGATGGTTTGGTATGTCAAAGTGCTTACCACCTTAGACTAACAGCCTAGGCTATATCTTCAGAATACACACAAAACTGAAGTAAGTGTTCAAGCATATATAATCACAGTGCACCTGTGGAGACAGGAGACAGGAGAGTCCCTAGAAGCTCACATCCCATCTAGTCTGACTGACCTCACATGGAAAGTAGTGTGCTTTGAAGAACTAGGGAAGATGATAGTAATACCTCAAGGTGGACATCTAGTCTTCAAACACAATTACACATTTTAAATGTCTATAAAATTCATTGAAATTTTAAAATATCTTAGAAAATAAAAATCATTTTTGTTTGTATTAAATGGGGCTAACCCAGACCCCCTGAATTTGGGAGTCAGTGAGGAGGCCTCTGCAATCTATAGGGCCTTGGATAGTAGATCAGTACTTAGCACTGGCGTACAAATGTCCTTTGGGAGTGCATTCCACGTGGAGGAATGCCGTCTCAGCCTGGACACATGGGAGAGGGCCTAGGCCCTGTACTGGATATTATGACAGACTTTGAACATTTCCCATGGAGGGCCTCACCCTCCCTGGGGAGTGGAGGCAACTGGGGTGGGGGGTTGGGAGGATTAGTGGGGAGCAGGGGAGGAGGGGAGCATGAGAGAGCTGGGATTGACATGCCAATCAAGCTTGTTTCTAATTTAAATAATGTAATATGACTTGAAGTGAAATATATTTAAAGCTAATAGTGAAAGTATACAATTGTTCTGAAACATACTCCATCAGGCCTGTGCTTACTTGTTAATGACTGTGGTGTCCTAGTTTCTCTTACACTCTACATTAATTAGAAATCATGTATGTAAATAATGAGTTTTTCTGATTTTATTTGTAATTGGAAAATTCTATATATTTTATTTATTAATAGCAATGCTATCATGTAGATATGTACTGCATGGGGATTAAGTTAAATAAAATATAAATCATCTGAAATAATTGTAACTTCTTTGTACCATGAACATGTAAAATATATTGTGTAATAATGTGAAATATAAAAATGATTAAACAGAGTCTCAATGAGGTAAAATGGATTTAAATGCAATATTCCTAAATGAAACCATACACATCTCTAGCCTTCTTGTCATCATCTACATAGATTCTCAACCATATGTTAATCATGATTCTATTACAAAATGAGAAAGTACCCATTACTTGTCATTTTTAATTTTAGATGTGAAAAGTTTTTATGTTTAGTAACAAAACTTTCTGTGCTTTTCAAGGTGAGAAATAGGCTACAGCCTAGGAGAAAGAGTATGAAACAATAGTGAAAAATACCTGTGAATTTATTGCTTCATAAAATGTTATCTATTATTTAGAGTACCTGATAGATATGACAAAGTTACAGAAAGAAAAATTAAATTATCCATATAAGATATTATAAAAGCAAGTCTACCAGACTACACATATAACTGAGGGAAAGTCATACTGACAAACAAAAGCAATACCAAAAAATATTTCAGAATTATTTTTTCTAATTAAAATCTGTCTTTCCTCTGAAACTTAATCAATGATTTCCTTATTGCCAATTTCACATCCTTGTTCCTCAAACTGTAAATCAGGGGGTTGAGCATGGGCCCAATATTAGTACAAAAAACTGAAGATATTTTTCCTTGTTCCATAGATCCAGAAGAATATTTAAGATACATGAATGCAGCTGATCCAAAGAAAAGGGAAATTGCCATGATGTGAGAGCTACAGGTACTGAAGGCTTTTAATCTTCCTTGTGTCAACTTGATGTTGAGAATTTTGGCAAGGATGAAAACATAGGAAATGAAGATGGTAAAGCTGGGGACTGTGATATTAATACCCACAACTATGAGTACTACTACCTCGTTGACATAGGTGCTGGTGCAAGAAAGTTGGAGAAGGGGCAGAATGTCACACAAGTAATGGTTAATTACATTGGCATTGCAGAAGGTCAGTCTGAGCATACATCCTGTGTGGGCAGAGGCACCAGCAAGCCCCATCACATAGGCAACAAAAGATATCACAGAACAGATCTGAGGAGACATGATGACCTTATATAGCAGTGGATTACAGATGGCCACATAGCGATCATAGGCCATTGAGGTTAACATGTAGCATTCAGAGATGACAAAAAAAAGAAAGAGAAACAACTGAGTCATGCACCCCACATAAGAGATGGTATTCTTCTCAAAGACAAAATTCATCAGCATTTTCGGACTGAAGACAGAAGAGTAGCAGAGATCAATGAAGGACAGGTTGAAGAGAAAATAGTACATGGGAGTATGCAGATGAGGATTGAGGCCAATAAGTGTGACCAAGCCAAAGTTTCCCACCACTGTGACAATGTAGACCATTAGAAACACATAAAAGAGGGGCAGCTGGAGTTCTGGACGATCTGTCAATCCAGCAAGGACAAATTCACTCACCAAGGAGCCATTTCCAGCCAGCATGCTTATCACTGAAAATTTAGAGTGGAAGAAAATTTTATTAGTGGATGAAACAACTCCATTTTTGAGCTTGCTTTCAACATCACAGTGTTTGGAACACTTCACAAAAGATCTCCTTGGTCATATGAATATATTATCACACTCTCCAGTTACGGCAACTTTGATTTACCCTTTCCTGTTTTATCTTCATGACATCAATACTACATCAATACTACAATAATATCTGTGACTCAACATATGGAAATAGAATGTCTGTCCTGATCACCTAGCCATTAATAATATTAAGTGGTTGGATGTGTTGTACAAACTATATTCTCTTTCATATTGCCCTTCAAATCCTATTCCTTAGTTCCATTAGACAATCTACTTTTTCTGGGATAACCAAGAGAATTCCTGTAGGGCATCAACCTTTCAGATACTCCTTATAAAATTACAATCCTCACAGTATGCCATAGAGCTTACTACAGTTTCTATGAAGCTAACAATTTATAGCAGGTAAGAATTTATAAGAGGACATAGCATATCCACAGTATCTTAATATTTACCACTACATAAATTCTCCTGTGTTCCTTCACATTTTCTTCTATTTTATCCAAGTTTTACATAGTATGGAGGAAGTTTTGCTTTCAAAATCTATAAAGGAACAAAAGAGAAAATAGAAATTAATATGGGTATGGGTTTCATTCATGATAAAGATTTTTTCTTTATTGATTTAATTTAGATTTAAGCTTGTTTTACATCAATTCCAGTTCCCTTTCCCTCCCCTCCTACCCTGACCAACACCTGAACCCCAATCCCATCCCCTTTCTGTTCCCCAGAGAGCATGAGGCCTTCCATGGGGGATCTTCAAAGTCTGTCATATTATTTCAGTCAGGGCTTAGGCCTTTCTGATGTTTCTAGGTTGAGGGAGAATCCTTCTATGTGGTGTAGGCTCCCAAAGTTCATTGGTGTACTAGGGATAAACGCTCATCCACTACAAGAGGCCCCATAGATTAACCAGATCTCTAAACTGGCATCCTCATTCAGGGAGTCTGGAACAGTCCTATGTTGGTTTCCTAGCTATCAGTCTGGAGTCCATGAACTATCCCTTGTTCACATCAACTGTTTCTGTGGGTTTCTCTAGTCTGGTCTTGACTCCTTTGCTCATCACTACTCTTCCTCTGTAACTGGATTATAGAGATCAGTTGAATGTTTATCTGTGGGTGTCTGCTTCTGTATCCATCAACTACTGAATGAAGGCTCCAGGATGGTAATAAGGTAGTCATCAATCTCAGTATCAGGGAAGGTCATTTCAGATAGCCTCTTAACTAATGCTTAGATTGTTAGTTGGAGTCAACTTTGTACATATCTGAACATTTCCCTACTGCTGTATTTCTCATCAAAATACCAAAAATAATCAAATTAGAAAGTGGGGTACAGAACTAAATAGAGAATTCTCAATCGAGGAATCTAAAATGGCGGAAAGACACAAGAAAGTGCTTAACATCCTTAGCCATCAGGGGACTGAAACTCAAAACAACTCTGAGATACCATCTTGCTCCTGTCAGAATGGCTAAAATCAAAAACACCAATGACAGTTTATGCTCGAGAGGATGTGGAGAAAGGGGAACACTCCTCCACTGCTGGTGGGAGTGCAAACTCATACAGCTACTTTTGAAATCAGTATGGCGATTCCTCAAGAAAATGAGAATCAGTCTACCACAAAATGTAGCAATTCCACTGTTAGGCATATACTCAAAACATGTACATTCATACAACAAGGATATCTGTTCACCTATGTTCACAGCAGCATTATTTGTAATATCCAGAAAGTGTAATCAACCTAGATGCCCTTCAACTGAAGAATGGATGGAGAAAATGCGGTATAGTTACACAATGGAGTACTACTTAGCAGGGAAAAAAACAGTGGAATCTTGAAATTCACAGGCAAACAGATGGAACTGGAAGAAACCATCCTGAGTGAGGCAACCCAATAACAAAAAGACAAACCTGGTATGTGCTCACTCGTATATGGATTTTAGACATAGAGCAAAGGAGTTCCAGCCTACAATCCATACCACCAGAGAAGCTAGGAAACAAGGAGGACTCTAAAGAAGACATGCATAGTTCCTCAGAGAAGGGGAAAGGGACAAAATCTCCTAGGCTAATTAGGAGCTTGGGGAGGGGAGAGGAGCTTAGGAGAAAGAGAAGTGGAGAAGAGGAGGGGAGACAAGGACATGAGAGAGCAGCAAGATCAGTCAGGAGAAGAATAGAGGATAGCAAAAAAAAGAGATTCCATAATAGAGGGAGCCATTATGTTTTAAAGTTGATTAAGATTTTTAATACCCAAATTGTATTCTTATGATGTACAAACTATTTATGTATATGGTACTTTAGAATTTTTTTTACATAGAATAAATATCACACACACATACACACACACACACACTAAGGTAGCTATCAATTTCACAAGTTACCTGGACCTATTATGCCTATGTTGCCATCAGATGGAAGAGGAAGCCAACATAATGAAAAAGAAACACAGGCAGGCGGATGATAAAGTCTGAGCTGTGCACTACTAATTTGCTGTTACTGCTGTTGCTGTTATACAATGTAATAATTATTCTCCTTTTACCCACAATAGTAATTGGAGGCATGAATAAAGAATGAGTGAACTCACCTTTACTCCTTTCTGAACAGCCCACTATATATGCCACACAGTCATTATCCAGGAGGTAGAATTAGCATCAAATGTGACAAAAGTGACCAGATGTCATCACAAAATCCCACATGACAAAAGGGTCATAGAACAGGTCTCACAATCTGAAGATTACAGGACTCACTGTGAAATGAATAACACTATTATCTATTCATTTTCCCAAACATAATAATGGAAAGCTACAGATGTCACTCCAAAGACACTATGTCAAAAAGAACATGGCCTGCTTTTAATTATTTTGGACCTGATTAGAAATCTAGGAATAGGTTTCCCCTAAGGAACACTCCATGGTGATCAATTAGTAAGGGAAAAAAAAGTCTATGTTTAAGTCCCAGTTTGCCATCTTTTCACCAGGGACTGTCTAGTCCCTGGCATAGATTTAAAAAGATGTAAATATAATTTATGCCATTATGTTTTTCACTAATCATGACTCTATGAAACAAATTAGTTATAATAAAAATCTATGTTTAGTGGAAGTAAATTTTATTTTTTATGCCCTTTAGTAATACACACACACACACATACATATATATATACTTATATATATGTATGAATTACACAAAGTAAGGGTCGTATCTAATAAACTGAGAACATATACTCCTCATACTAATCCTTTTATTTCCCATCTTTACACTACACTACTTTTCTTCTTCTACAACCTTAATAATACCCATTTCACATCTATATCCCTTTATATTCCTCTGTAGATCTCACATAAAATGAAAACATAGCACCTATTGTATTTTGCTTAGCATGATGATCTCCATTTCCATCCATTTTCACACAATTAAAATAATTCAACACTGTTTATGACTTAAGTAATTAAACCTATATAATATATGATGTCTTCTGACCTTTGTACAGGAATTAATGGATATGAACCTCAGTGCTGAGTTATACAGGGAATATAGAAATTTGTGCTTAGGCATTTCTACTTTAAAAATATATCAATTTGGAATGGAATTTTGCTTTATTATACTTTATTTGTCTTCTATTGTTCAGACATATATTTATGCACATAAAATAAAATTTTAAGAAACTATAACTTCATAATTTCTACTCATACTTATGACATGACACTTTTCTTGGTTCATTTCTAGACAAAAATTGATGTTTAATATATAATTTAAACTTACCTGAAAACATTACTAATTTTAATTTTCAACAGATTTTTACCAGTATATGCCAGACTGGTGGTTTTAATATTGATCTATGCATAAATAGAAATTTAATTATTTTCCTTTATAATCAAATGAGGGCTGAATCAATAAAGTAGAAACTAGGAAAACAGTACAAATAATCAATGCAATGAAGAGTTAGTTCTTTGAGAAAATCAACAAGATAGACAAACCTTTGTTGAAACTTGCCAAACAGCAGAGTGTGAACATGCAAATTAACAAAATCAGAAATGAAAAGGGGACATAACAATGGAATCTGATGAAATTCAGAGAATCATCAGGTCATACTTTGAAAACCTGTACTTAACAAAATTCGAAAATTTAAAGAAATGGACAATTTACCGGATAGCTATCACTTGCCAAAATTAAATCAAGAACAGATATGCAATTTAAATTGACCTATAACCCTTATGGAAATAGAAGCAGTCATCAAAAGTCTCCCAACTAAAAAAATCCCAGGCCCAGATGCCCAAATTGCAGAATTCTACCAGAAATTCAAAGAACAGCTTATACCAATTCTTAAAGTATTACACACAATAGAAGCAGAAGCATCTTTGCCAAATTCTTTCTACGAGGCTTCAATAACCTTGAAACCCAAGCCACACAAAGATACAACTAAGAAAGAGAACTTCAGACCAATATCCCTCATGAACATTGATGCAAAAATACTCAATAAAATACTGGCAAATCGGATCCAAGAACACATCAAAACAATCATTCACCACAATCAAGTAGGTTTCATCCCAGGGATGAAGGGATGGTTCAACGTATGAAAATACATCAATGTAATCCACCATGTAAACAAGCTGAGAAACAAAAATCACATGATCATCCACTATATGCAGAACAAGCCTATGACAATATCCAACACCCCTTCATGATAAAGGTCTTGGAGAGATCTGGGAGAACAGGAACATACCTGAACATAATAAAAACTATACAGAAAACCAACAACCAACATCAAACAAAATGGACAGAAACTCAATGGGCTTCCACTAAAATCAGGAACAAGACAAGGCTGTGCACATTCTCCATACCTTTTCAATATTGCACTTGAAGTTCTAGCTAGAGCCATATGACAACAACAGGTGATCAAGGGGACACAAATTGGAAAGGAAGAGGTAAAACTTTCACTATTTGCAGATGATATGATAGTTTGCATACGTGATCCAAAAAACTCCACCAGGGAACATCTGCAGCTGAAAAATACTTTCAGCAAAGTGGAAGGATACAAGATCAACTCAAGAAAATCAGTAGCCCTACTATATACAGACAATAAAAGGTCTAAGAAAGAAACAGATTAACATCACCCTTTACAATTGCCACAAACAACATAAAATACCTTGGAGTAATGCTAACAAGTGAAAGACCTGTATCACAAGAACTTTGAAACTTTGAAGAAAGAAATTAAAGAAGACATCAGAAAATGGAAAGTAATATCCCATTGTGTAAATGTATCACATTTTCTTTATGTAATCTTCGGTAGAGGGCGTCTGCTGTGGAGACAGCAGCCATGTACTTAGGTGAGAAAGCATCCTTGAGATAGGATATGTTGGGTATACGCCCAAGAGTACTATAGCTGGATCTTGAGGTAGATTGATTGTTAACTTTGTGAGAAACCATCACATTGAATTTTGTAGTGGCTGTGCAATTTTGTACTCCCACCAGCAATGGATGAGTGATCCCTTTATTCCACCTTCTTGACCACATGAAATTTCACTTGAATTATTTGATATTTTGATATCTAATTCATTGAATTCTTCATATATTTTGGACATCACCCCTCTGTCAGAAATATAGTTGGTTAAAACATTTGCCCATCCTGTGAGCTGCTATTTTATGTGAATGATGTTTTCCTTTACCTTACAGGGCTTCTCAGTTTCACAAGGTCCCACATATTAGTGAACTTAGTGCCTGCTCTAATGGTGTTCCTTTCACGAAGTTTTCTCCTCAGAACAATATTCTGACACAGAGTTATGTCAAATTAAGTTATTGGCCAAAGGTGTCCCATGGAAATCCACAAGCAACCCAGTCTGTTGTCAAAACAATTGGCTGCTCTTCACAAATGTCAGTAATATCCCATTGCTGAAGAGAACAACTAAATAATTCATTGTACATGGAGTGGTTGAGCTGGTGCTTATATGAAACCTGTGCTCCTATGTTCTAATAATTTTTTGATAACAGAGGTACTTTGAAGCCTGCCAAAAGAGAAACATGCACCAACCCTGCCATAAACCTTAGATCTACAATGCTAAACTGCCTGAAAAAATATGCTAGGGCAGCATTGGTAATAAGCTTATGGAAGTAGCCAACTGCTGTCTGATTTACTTAAGGCCCATTCACTGAGAGGCAACCCTGATTACTGATCAAGAACCAGAGACTAGATAGACAGAGATATAAAGAAATCCCAAATTCTACTGGGGGAAAAGTAGCAAAATATGACAAATGACTCTAATGATATTCTTCTATACTCATAGATCAGTGCCTTATTCAGTCATTATCACAGAAGCTTCCTACCAGAGCAGATGGGATCAAATAGATCCACAGTCAGACATTACACAGAGAAAGGAAGAGACCTTGAAACACTCAGATTTAAATGGAATGTCTCCATCAAATCCCTCCCCTCAGAGCTTAGAGAACCCAGTGGAAGAGAAGGCAGATACAGTGTAAAAGCCAGAGGAGATGGAGAACACCAGAAAAATAAGGCCCTCTAAATCAACTGAGCAAAGCTCCTATGAACTCAGAATCTGAAGTACTAAGCACAGGGTCTGCACAGGCCTAAAATAAGTCCCGTGCATGTACATTATGCAGCTTTGAGTTTAGTGTTTATATAGGACTCCTGAATTCATGAATAAGTGGGTCTCTGAGTCTTATGACTTCTCTTGGACTCCTTTCCTACTATTAGTTTACCTTGTTCTACTTTGATATGATGTTTTTTATTTTGTTGATATCTTTAGAAGTCTATTATATTGTAATGGGAGTCAGACAGGGAGTGGATCGAGATGTACTTGAAGTTCTAGCCAGAGCCATACAAAAACAAAAAGAGATCAAGGGGATACAAATTTGAAAGAAATTAAAGAAGCCCTCAAAAAACGGAAAGATCTCCCATGCTCTTAGATAGGTAGGATCAATGTAGTAAAAATGGCAATCCTGCCAAAAGCAATCTACAGATTCAATGCGATCCCCATTAAATACCAGCACAATTCTTCACAGACCTTGAAGGAACAATAATCAATTTTGTATAGAAAAACAAAAGACACAGGATAGGCAAAACAACCTTATTCAACAAAGCAACATCTAGAGGCATCACCATCCCTGACCTCAAACTCTATTATAGAGCTGTAGTCCTGGAAACAGTTTGGTATTGGCACAAAAATAGACAGGTAAACCAATGGAATTGAATTGAACACCATGATATTAACCCATACATGTATGAATATCTGATATTTCACAAAGAACCTAAAAATATACAATGGAAAAAAGAAAGAATCTTCAACAAATGGTGCTAGCATAACTGGATGCTGGCATGAAGAAGAATGTGGATCGATCCATGACTATCGCCATGCACAAAACTTAAGTCCAAATGGATCAAAGACCTCAACATACATCCAGCCTCATTGAACCTCTTAGAAGAGAAAGTGGGTGGTATCCTTGAACGAATTGGTACAGAAGACAGCTTCCTGAACAACAGTAGCACAGACAGTGAGATCAATAATAAATAAAAGGGACCTCCTGAAACTGAGAAGCTTCTGTAAAGCAAAGGACACATCAGCAAGACAAAAAGTCAGCCCACAGAATGGGAATACTGTGTAACACTCAGTATTCTGTCACTCGGGAGCCACAGAATACTGTGTGTTACACAACTCAGGTGGAAAGGTATCCTGGAGCTCGAGAGCCAAGGACTACCACATGCAGCAGTAAGCATAGCAGCACTGCCTGAGGGAAAGGCTTCCCCAGTGTATCCTTTCAGCTCTGGCAGGACAGGGTCTTCCAGCTGGGGATATTTGCCCAGTGTAGCAGTTCTGCTCCGCAGGAGGTTTATCATTCCTTTTTAGCCTTTTGGTTCCAATTTTAGGGTCAGGGTGCATTTCTTTCACTGACTCTGATTCCAGGGACAAAGTGTGTTCCTTTGGCACTGATTTCAGGGTCAGGGTACATTTCTTTAGTTCTGGATGCAGGGCCAAGTGTGTGTCTTTGGCTCTGCTTAGGGTGTGTTTCTTTGAATGGTCCCTTTTCCCTACAATAGTTATTCTGAATTGAAACATTATTTACTCAAGAAAGGAGACAGTATCCAAAAACTCAGTGGAGATCACAGAACTTACAAGTTTCCTCCTCAGATGATAAGAGTCATAAATAGTTCCTCAAAGAAGAGAAAGTCTCGGGTAAGACTTTCTGAAAATTGGACAGGGAGCACTAAGAAGCCGCTTTGTTGAATCACTGTCCATGCTAATGTAGGTTTGATGTGGCACAGCTGACCCTGATTTTCCAATGTTATTTAAGTAACCCAAATCAATTAATTGCTTCATCAGGTTGTAATTGGGTGCAGTACTTTCCTTCCTTTATCTCTTTTGGATTAAACCTGTAGGGTAAGGAGACGTTAAGCCATGAGATGGATGGATAGATAGATAGATAGATAGATAGATAGATAGATAGATAGATAGATATACTCATGTAGCTGAACTCCACTGAAGTTCATCTACAACTGCAACTCCACTGACGAATGTCTACCCTAAACTCATTCAAGGGAGTGGTCAATGTTTCTTAGCCTGGACTTACTCTACTGCAGTGTCAGTGCTTGAAGCTCACCACCTGCTCAGCCACCAAGAAAAACAGATTCCACCAGCAGCCTCCCTTTGTTTTGTCTGCCTCTATCTGTGATTACTGTCCAGATGTGGAAGGACTCTGCCTCAGCGGTTATACTGAAGCAAGGAGTGCCATGTCATTTCATTCTTATTCCAGACAAACTATGAATCCATTTAGTCTTGAAAGCCAGGCCCCCTTAGTTTTGACCTCACCAGGGCCCTTTCTTTGTAATTCCAAATATGCCATCATACCAACTGGCATGGGATCAACTTCTTCATCTGAGTTGCATGTGATAGTTTTTTTTTAAATTCTACGCTGATGTCTAATACTGAAAGTGACCAGGTGACAACTGCAGAGGAAAGTATCTCAAATTTTTCACAGATGAGTCAATGCCGAGTGAATATCAATCAAAGAATCCAGCAATGTTTAAAGTCATTTGAGTGATATGGTCACAGATACCATTCCATGAATTCCAATATGTTAATCTTCTGAGTCTTCTAGCTTCATGTTTTCTTTACAGCTCAATCCAGAGATATTGCCATTTATGGTGAAAGTACTTATTCTTTGTTATCCAAAGAAATTAAGCTTTTATCCCCAAAATGATTTAATATGATTGTAATAAGTTAATACCAGGTTTTAGAACAGAGTTTTCCAAGATATATATGTAGAAATTCCAGATGTAAGTATGAAGAAACTGTGATGCTATAACAGATAAAAATATATGCAGATTTTATACAAATTTTTGACAAACACTTATATACTACAACCAGTCAGTAATTGCCAAATAAGATTTAACATTAAACAATGCTGTATCTGTTGTCTTCCCAGTCATGATCTTGACCCTCCATCTTGCTCATATGATCCCTCGTTCCTCTGTTCAACTCAAATCCAGGGTAGTCACTAATCCAATAAGAGTGGGAGGCCTGTTCTGACAGCCTCTGCACTATTGCTGGTATCATTAGCAAGAAATATCCTTGTGGATTCCTGAAAATTTCTGTAGCACCAGGTTTCCCCCTAACCCCATAATGACTCCCTCTGTCAAGATATCTCTTTCATTGCTCTCCTGCTGCATCTCTCCTCCAACTAAGTCTTCTTATACTAAATCATTTCATGTTCCTGCATCTACAAAAGCAATTAAACATTTAAAGTAATCCTTTTATTCTGAGAAAACATCTAAATGAAGAAAGCACTAAAATATTTGCCATGTCAGATTGAGAACTGGAGATCAATCTGACAATCCACATAATGAAGTCCATAGGTAGGTATCTTGAGCTGCCTATGACTGCAGCACTCACTAAAAAGGGACATGGTATCCTTGAGCAAGATAACTAACTAGACTAGTAATATTGGTGAGCTTTGAAATCAACTGAAAGATCTAAACTCCATGAATAAATGATGGAGAAAATCTCAAGCATTCACGGCACATGCACAGACATGTTTCTGTGCACTGTGTATGTGCACACATACATATGAACACCACAAACTCATGTAGATTAAATAGATAAATAAATAAATAAATAAATAAATAAATAAATAAATAAATAGTGTCTATTTTCTTTAGAACACCGAGCCAGGCTATCTCTCACTTGTTCTCCACCAGAATAAGCTGCTGACTGGAAAAGAATACTCAGAGGACTCTTTATGTATTGAATTTATGACTCAACACTTACTCTTTAGTTAAGTACATTTTAGGTTTTGGTTTTACACACTCCACATTATGTCCTTAAGAAACACTAAAAGCCAGTTCCGGTGGGACCAGGTAAAACAGGCCCTGAATCCGGGCCTGAATTCCAGTGCCTGGTGATTGCCTGGGAACTGCACAGAGCTTCCAATCCCAGCGGGAGCCAAGCACCACAGATTCCAGGTCTTCTCCTCCAGCAATGAGACCAGGAAACCAGCAGATCCAGCAAAGGGACCAGGGGACCAAGTGGGAGGCTAATCACACCAGATTCCTGGTCTTCTACTACACCCACCGGACCAGAATGAGGATGAGGAATAGAAGAACTACCAGATTATTGGACTTGCTAGCACCCACCAAAAGGGAACTCTGGTCCCTTAAACACCAGACCAGTAAGGGGCTCTTTCTCACCCACTAGAAGAAGAGATGGGAAAGAGACAATACAAAAACACACTCAGCAACAGAAAAACAAATATGACACCGCCAGATTCTAGAGACTCCATACCAGCAAGACTCCAACATTACAATGCAAACGAAGCAGAAGAGAATGACCTTAAAACAACCTTCATGAAAATGATAGAGGCCCTAAAGGAGGATATAGGAAAATCCCTCAAAGAAATGGAAGAAAAAGCAAACCAAAAAAGGCAGGAAATGGAAGAAAAAGAAACCAAAAAATGCAAGAAATGAAAGAAAGAACAAACCAAAAAATTTATGAAATGCAACAAATGGACAAAAAGATAAACCGAAAATTGCAAGAAACAATGCAAATACTGCAAGGCTTGAAAACCAAAATAAAGAAAATAAAAAAAGAACACATTCTGAAGAAAGCCTAGAAATAAAAACACTGGGCAAACGGTCAGTTATTACCGATACAAGCATTACCAACAGAATACAAGAGATGGAAGAAAGAATCTCAAGTGTTGAAGATACACTAGGAGAAATGTATACATCAGCCAAAGAAAATGTTAAGTCCAACAAATCCTTAACAAAAAACATCCAGGAAATATGGGACACCATGAAAAGACCAAACCTAAGAAAAATAGGTGTAGAAGATGGTGAAGAAAACCATCTCAAAGGGTCAGAAAACTTATTCAACAAAATCATACAAGAAAACTTTCCCAACCTTATGAAAGACATGCCAATGAAGGTACAAGAAGCTTACAGAACAGCAAATGGAGTGGATCACAAAAAAAGTCCCCTTGCCACATAATAATCAAGACCCCAAATATACAGAATAAAGGAAGAATATTAAGAGCAGCTAAGGAAAAAGGCCAAGTAATATATAAAGGCAAACCTATCAGAATTACACCAGACTTCTCCATGGAAACTCTGAAACCCAGAAGGACCTGGATAGATATTCTACCAACACTAAGAAACCATGGATGCCAGCCCAGACTTCTATACCCGGAAAAGCACTCAATCACTATAGAGGGAGAAAACAAGACATTCCATGACAAAACTAGATTCAAGCAATATGTATCCACTAACCCAGCCCTACAGAAAGCTTTGGAAGGAAAACTCCAACCCAAGAGAGTTAACTACAACCAGAAAAAAACATAAGCATTAGAGAATCCCTCTCTATCAACAGCCAAAAGAACAAAGGGGTGAAATTCCACACATAATTCCACCACCACCAATCATTCCAAATCAAAGAAGAATGAGCAATCAATGGTCATTAATATCCCTCAACATTAATGGCCTTAACTCACCAATAAAAAGACACATGCTAGCAGAATGGATTCGAAGACAGAACCCATTCTTCTGCTGCATACAAGAAACACACCTCACCCTCAAAAACAGACATTACCTGAGAGTTAAAAGTTGGGAAAAAAATTTCCAATCAAATGGACCCAAGAAACAAACAGGGGTAGCAATCCTAATATCTAACAAATTAGACTATAAAATAAAATCAATAAAAAGACATGAAGGAGGTCATTATATACTCATCACAGGCGAAATCCATGAAATTAAAGTGTCTATCCTGAACATCTATGCCCCAAATACAAAGGCATCCACACTCATAAAAGAAACATTACTAAAACTTAAATCACATATAAAGCACCCACACACACTTATAGTGGGAGATTTCAAAACACCACTCTCACCACTGGACAGGAATACCAGACAGAAAGTCAACAAAGAAGCAAAGGGTCTAATAGAAGTAATTCCCAACTGGGATTGACAGACATCTATAGAACATTTTATCCACATAAAAAAAAATTATACCTTCTTCGCACCACCATATGGAACCTTCTCAAAAATCGACCACATACTTGGCAATATATCAAACCTCAGCAGCTTCAAAAAATTGGAATAACTCCATGGATTTTATCAGACCACCATGCGTTAAAATCAGAATTCAACAACAACACAAATTGCAGAAAACCTACAAACTCATGGAAACTGAATAATCCACAACTGCACCCTTCCTGTGTCAAAGAAGAAATAAAAAAAGAAATTAAAGTCTTCCTAGAATTCAATGAGAATGAAGACACAACATACCCAAACCGATGGAACACTTTGAAAGCAGTGCTACAGGGGAAGTTCATACCACTAAGTGCCCACATGAAGAAACTGGAGTATAGTTATACTAGAGAATTAACAGCACAGCTGAAAGCTCTAGAACACAAAGAAGCAAACACAACCAGGAGAAGTAGATGCTAGGAAATAATCAAATTGAAGGCTGAAATCAATAAAGCAGAAACTAGAAAAACAATACAAAGAATCAATGCAACGAAGAGTTGGTTCTTTGAGAAAATCGATAACATAGACTAACCTTTGTCCAAAATTATCAAACAGCAGAGTGTGAACATGCAAATTAATAAGATCAGAAATGAAAAGGGGGACATAACACCGGACTCTGAGGAAATTCAGAGAATCATCAGGTCATACTTTGAAAACCTGTACTCAACAGATTCAAAAATTTAAAGGAAATGGACAACTTCCTGGATAGCTACCACTTGCCAAAATTAAATCAAGGACAGATAAGTAATTTAATAGATCTATAACTCCTATGGAAATAGAAGCAGTCATCAAAAGTCTCCCAATCAAAAAAAGCCCAGGTCCAGATGGCCTCAGTGCAGAATTCTACCAGAAATTCAAAGAACAGCTTATACCAATTCTTCTCAAATTATTCCACGCAATAGAAGCAGAAGGGTCTTCGCCAAACTCTTTCTATGAGGCTTCAATAACCTTGATCCCCAAGCCACACAAAGACACAACTAAGAAAGAGAACTTTAGGCCAATATCCCTCATGAACATTGATGCAAAAATACTCAATAAAATAGTGGCAAATCGGATCCAAGAACACATCAAAACAATCATTCATCACGATCAAGTAGGTTTCATCCCTGGGATGCAGGGATAGTTCAACAAATGAAAATCCATCAATGTAATCCACCATATAAACAAGCTGAAAACCAAAAATCACATGATCATCTCACTAGATGCTCAAAAAGCCTTTGACAAAATCCAACACCCCTTCATGTTAAAGGTCTTGGAGAGATCTGGGATAACAGGGACATACTTAAACATAATAAAAGCTATAAAGAGCAAACCAACAGCAAATATTAAACTAAATGGACAGAAACTCAACGCAAGTCCTCTAAAATCAGGAAGAAGACAAGGCTGTGCACTCTCTTTTTACCTTTTCAACATTGTAATTGACGTTCTAGCCAGAGCCATATGAAAACAAAAGGGGATCAAGGGGATACAATTTGGGAAGGAAGAGGTCAAACTTTCACTATTTGCAGGTGACATGATAGTTTACATAAATGACCCAAAGAACTCTACCAGGGAACTCCTACTGCTGATAAACACCTTCAGCAAAGTGACAGGATACAAGATCAACTCAAGAAAATCAGTAGCCCTACTATATACAGATAATAAAAGGGCTGAGAAAGAAATCACAGAAATGTCACCCTTTACAATTACCACAAACAACATAAAATACCTTGGGGTAATGCTAACCAAACAAATGAAAGGCCTGTATCGCAAGAACTTAGAATCTTTAAAGAAAGAAATTAAAGAAGCCCTCAGAAAATGGAAAGATCTCCCATGCTCTTGTATAGGTAGGATCAATGTAGTAAAAATGCCAATCCTGCCAAAAGCAATCTACAGATTCAATGTTATTGCAATTAACATCCCAGCACAATTCTTCACAGACCCTGAAAGAACAATAATCAATTTTGTATAGAAAAACAAAAGACCCAGGATAGTCAAAACAACCCTGTTCAACAAGGCAACGTCCTGAGGCATCACCATCCCTGACTTCAAGCTCTATTATAGAGACCTATAGCCCTGAAAACAGCTTGGTATTATCACAAAAATAGACAGGCAGAACAATGTAATTGAATTGAAACCCCTGATATTCACCCACACATGTATGAATATCTGATCTTTGACAAAGAAGCCAAAAATATACAATGGAAAAAAGAAAGCATCTTCAACAAATGATGCTGGCATAACTGGAGGCTGGCAGGTAGAAGAATGCTGATTGATCCATGTCAATTGCCATGCACAAAACTTAAGTCCAAATGGATCAAAGACCTCAACATACATCCAGCCTCACTGAACCTCTTAGAAGAGACAGTGGGTGGTACCCTTGAAAGAATTGGTACAGGAGGCAGATTCCTGGACATAACCCCAGTCTCACAGACAGTGAGATCCACAATTAATAAAAGGGACCTCCTGAAACTGAGAAGCTTCTGTAAGACAAAGGATACAATCAGCAAGACAAAAAGGCAGCCCACAGAATGGGGAAACAATTCACTAACCCCACATCTGACAGAGGGCTGATCTCCAAAGAATTTACAAAGAACTCAAGAAGCAAGTCTCCAAAACACCAAAGGATCCAATTAAAAAGTGGGCTACAGAACTAAATAGAGAATATTCAATAGAGGAATCTAAAATGGCTGAGAAGCACTTGAGAAGGTGCTCAACATCCTTAGCCATCTGGGAAATGCAAATCAAAACAACTCTGAGATACCATCTCACTCCTGTCAGAATGGCTAAAAAAAAATACCAATGGCAATTTATGCTGGAGAGGATGTGGTAAAAGGGAACACTCCTCTATTGCTGGTGGGAGTGCCAACTGGTTCAGCCATTTTGGAAATCAGTATGGAAATTCCTCAGAATAATTGGAATAAACCTTCCACAAGACCCAGCAACTCCACTGTTAGGCATATATCCAAAAGATTCCCATTCATACAACAAGGATGCCTCTTCCACTTTGTTCATGGCAGCATTATTTGTAATAGCCAGAACTTGGAAGCAACCTAGATGCCCCTCAACTGAAGAGTGGATAGAGAAAATATGGTACTTTTATATAATGGAGTACTATTCAGCAGAAAAAACAATGGAATCCTGAGATTTGCAGGCAAATGGATGGCAGTAGAAGAAACTGTCCTGAGTGAGGTAACCCAGTCACAAAAAGAGAAACATGGCATATACTCTCTCATATATGGATTTTAGACATAGATCTGGGGAGTGCCAGCCTGCAATCCCATGGCCAGAGAGTCTGGAAAACAGAAACTTCATTCAGTGGCTGATGGAAGAATTGGCAGACTACCACTGCTCTAAGCACTGAGCTGAACTCAAGAAATCCAGTGACAGAGAGGGAGGACTAATGACCAAAGGCATTAAGACTGGGCTGGTTTCACCCCCAGAATCAGCTGACCTGACAAGGTTTAGCTCTTGATTCCCAGGCATCAACCTGGGAATCCAGCATGGAACTGATCAAGACCCCCTGAATGCGGGTGTCAGTGAGGAGGCCTAGGTAATCTATTGAGTCTTGGGCAGTAGATCAGTATTTATCCTGGGTATACAAATGGACTTTGGGCTCCCATCCAACAATAAGAGATGAACTCTTACCCTGATCTCTTGGGGGAGGGTCTAGGCCCTACCCTGGATGAAATGACAGACTATGGACACCCCCATGGAGACCCTCACCCTTCCTGGGGAAATGAGGGTCTATTGGGGGTGTTTGGGGCAAGGCACGGGAGGAGGGGAGGGAAACGGAGAGGGACCTGGAACTCATTTGTGAAGCAATCTTGTTTCTAATTTAAATTTAAATTAAAAAATAATAAAAGAAATTAATCCAAAAAAGAATTTTATAAATCGACAACTATAAGAGGCCATCCTTTAGGCAATAGAGAAGGCAAAGGAATTCCAGACTGTAGAGAGCCCATGGGCTGAATCACCTTATTGACACCTCTTAGATCTGTTACCATTCTTCATATTCCAGATTTCTTTTTAACAGGAAATACAAGAGAATCTAAAGGGCTGGTTGATTTTTCAATATGCTGAACATTAAGTTGATACTGTACCATCTGTTCTAAAGCTTACAGTTTCTCTGTTGTTAAAGGCCATTGTACAGCCCATTTGTCTCTCAACAATTTTAAAGGTAGGGATGTTGGTGCATTTAGAATATCAGCAGCTGTTGGGCCCTGTTCTTTATAATGCCTTCTAATATTTTTCTCAGAAACATACATTAATTTATGGTTTGTTTCTAAGATTGGGGCTTGTTAATCTGAGTATTACATTCCAGCAAATAAATCATGCACCCTCAAATTCATTATTATATCAGCAACATATGGCTTTAATTTTCCTCTCTGTCCTTCTGGCCTATATAATGAACATATTTCATGCACTGTTTTACATGAGATAAAATTCCAATCCCTAAAAGCAGAACGTTTACTTCCTTAGGAAGCTAATTTAGATTCCAAGACTCTGGTGCAATTATTGTAACATTTGCATCTGTGTCTAAACGGCCTTCAATGACATAGTCATTTATTTATATTTTTAATTTTGGCCTTTGTTCATTTATAGAAGTTTGTCAAAATATTTGCTTTATGGTTTATTGTGAATTTTTTGTTCTTTCTTCGATAGCTTTTCTATCATCCAGAGCACTATGGTTTCTTATACTAAGCATTAATTTCTTGAATTGCTTTTGGAAGGAATTTTCATGTTATAGGAAATTACTGAACTGAATTTGGCATGGGGGTCTATGAGAGGCCCATCACGATGTTTCCTGACAGCAAAGGGTTACCTTGTTGAACTACATCCACATGTTCTATGCCTGCCTTTGCAGCATACTCTGTAGAATCAAGAAGGGAGGTGTGTTCAGTTTGAATTATGCTTAGAGAAAACATATTTCCAGGGGTTCCCTGTTTACAATTACTTTTTAGGTGATGATTCATGCCACAACTGAAACATTTGACACTTCAACTTTTCTTCAAATGTCTGGAGATCACCTCTCCTATCCATATATCATCATGAGTTTGAACATTGATTGTATCTTGGATCTATTCTCCAAAGGTACTGATCTTGCCTTTAATGGCCTAATTGTCCCTTGGCATTATTCAGTAGCATTTTAAAAAGCCAGAGATTCAATTATTATTTGTCTATTTACTATCATTCTATTTACTACTGAAGTCAGTCTTTGTAAGAAATCCATGAAGGCTACCTTTGGGCCCTGTATATCTTTAGTAAATTACTCAGTTTTCTTTCCTACTTCCCCAATTCTGTCTCAATTGTGAAAAGTTTCTGTCCAGCATAAATCCAGGATGTGTTCATCATATAGAGATTGCCTTTGTATATCAACCTAATACTTCTCTCCAAGAAGTTGGTCTTTGGAGATTTCCTTACCTCTAGACCTAGTTCAGTGTTCAAAGGGCTTAACCTCATCTTTCCACTGGGTCTTCCATTGTGATTGAAGATCAGTCTCTAAAACAACTTTCACCAAGTCTCTCCAGTATCTAGGGAAAGCTGACCACGAGTTTAACATCTACTTCACAAAAGGCGAATACATGCCATATGAGACTATCACGTGCTTGAGTCTCCTCAAATCTATCATTTCCATAGGACTTCATTTAATTCTTGTACAGCCTTGGGGGTGTTTGTCATTTGACAGGTCTTGTAAGTTGACTGGATAAATTAAAGTTGGTTCTTTTTAAACCTTACGCTGTTGCTTTCTAACCTTATAATTTAGCACTGAAATTGGTTCCCAATTAAATTCCATTGTCTGCATTTGAATATCTTATGATCTGTTCTATTAAGTTTTTCTAAAACTTGTACCTTAGCACTCAGATTATCCAACATTTTAGAGATAAAACAAAATGATAAAATTGATAATGTTTATAATTGGCATCACATAAGTCCCACCCAATTAGTCATTCTCTCATTTAATTGTTCAATTTTCAAACTGTACAGATTGTTATACAGAAACCTAAATCCCTCTACTGTAATAGTATTTCTCATTTTTAATGTGAGGAAAAACTATCTCTCTATCTTTTAACTAAATCCCTCTGATAATATTAATTCCCAATCATCTCTCCAAATTGCTGAGGAAGATGATGTAGCATGTCTAGTTGGAAAATACAGGCAGTATACAGACTTGTGAGGACAGGTGCAGCTGGTAGCATACAGCCATGAGCTGAGTGTGGCAGCCTGAGAAGAGAGGGTTGAGGGAAAAATCAACAACCCTGGGCATGGGAGGGAGGAAGAAAGCGTAAGAGAAAAAGAGAGAAAGAGAATGGAGACCTGACTATCTGAAAAATGCATACGGGATTGTTCAAAAGAAGCAGGTGTGGCAGAAACTGTCTAAAGGCAGAGACAGCCAGTTTAGGGAAGATAAATACTGTGGCATTTGGAGCCCAGACACTTCTGGAAATTGGGTGTCAGCTAGAGACTTTTAGAGAGGCTACAACAGGAAAATCCCAAACTCACTCAGAGCCTTGGGGGAAAAAGTAAAGAAAACCTAGCTGGGCAGGGTGGTAACTCCTGCTGGAGTTCCATGTGCAGTTCTGGCCTGTGCCAGTGGCTGCCAAGCCACAATAAAGGGGCACTTTTTGGTGAATTTGTGTCTTTAAGTTGGGCACTAACATGTAACAGGAGTTCTAATAGACATTAATAACAAAATTACAGGATCAGATATATGGGAAAATGCTGAGAGATCAGAGAGACAAGGCAGCAAAATCATAGCCACCTTACCTACTCAACTTCCCAGCTGAAAACAGACTGAGTTTCTGTCTCCTCCTGCCTTACCACTCCCTCTTTCTGCCCAGTCATATCTCTTTCTGTCTGTCTGTACAGACCTTCAGACCTTTATGGCTAGTGGATAGCTCTACCCTCTGATCTTCATGAAAGCTTTATTTGTACAAACAATATATCACCACACTATAAGGGAGGAGAAGTCATAGTCTTTGGTTGAGTAACCATAGGTGATCCTGTGAAAAAACTAATGATAATTCCATTTATCTTCAGGACAAATTATCAGTTCACCACAACACTATCAGTTGGGTTTGAAGAAAGTCATAGGCAGGAATGAAATCTAATACAGCTTCAAATATCTGTAGAAAAATTGAATATTAATCCAAGAGAATAAGTATTATAATTAAAGGCAGATATCTAAAAACCCAGAATAAAAATTACACGGACTTTAGACTCCCATAGAACAATGTGAGGTGCACTCTCACCCTGAACTCCTGGGGAAGGGTCTAGGCCTTGCCCTATATGAAATGACAGACTGTGGACACCCCCATGGAGGGCCTCACCCTCCTTGGGGGAATGAGGGGATAACGGGGAGGGGGTTAGGGGGAGGGCACGGGAGGAGGGGAGGGAAAGGGAGAGGGACCTGGAACTGACTTGTGAAGCAACCTTGTTTCTTATCCAAATTTAAACTGGAAAATAAAAAAAAACTAAAAATAATTACCTGATCAAACTAAAAATTGTAGGTATAAATATCCCTGACCAAGTTACCTGGGCAAACTGGGACTTCAATGCTTGCTTCTCTCAAAGTTAACTTTTATAAATATATTTTTTATTTTTAAATTTAAATTAGAAATAAGGTTGCTTCACATGTCAATTCCAGGTCCCTCTCCGTTTCCCCTCCTCCTCCCGTGGACTCCCACCAACCCGCCCAATATCCCCTCATTTCCCCAGGGAGGGTGAGGCCCTCTGTGGGGGTGTCCTTAGTCTGTCATTTCATCCAGGGCAGGGCTTAGACCCTCCCCCAAGAGTTCAGGGTGAGAGTTCATCTCACATCGTTGGATGGGAGTCCAAAGTCAATTTGTATACCCTGGATAAATACTGATCTACTGCCCAAGGCTCAATAGATTACCTAGGTTTACACATTGCTGGCCTGACAGCAGATACCTTTACTCTCTAAGCCATCTCTCAGGCTGATCATCTCATGTATGGAATTGAATAAGCTTTGTTTCCATATTGATGTTTTTGTGTATATATGTCCTCTATTCATACGGAGTAGATTCTGTTCCCCCTGCTTTGACAGTAACAGTTGAGAACCCACGGGGTTAATCCCGCACATATTACCTCTCTTACTCAGTGTTAGAGTCAGAAGTCAGTCCAGTCCATAGGAGCTTCACAAGAATAAAACAGTCATCTAGAAGATATCCTTCCTCATTATACTCTGAGATCTGCTGTGGTAAAAGACCAGTATCAACAATCTCACCATCTAGAACTGCACAGACAAGCTCTCTGTCAGAGGCATGTGGCTTCTATGCAGACTCCATCCACTCTGGCTAGTCTGAAGCTTCCTCCAAACATTGCTTACCTGAAGCATCAAGGACTCCTAAGCACACTTCCACCACCAGGAGGGTCTTCTCCCATCTAGATTTCATCAGATGGCCCTAATCTGCATTGTCATCCAGGATGAGGTCTGGGGGGTTTGCTGTAACCATGATAATCAGTGATAATGGAGCAGGATATTGAACACATGAAAACCTCCATGGACACTTGGCATCCTAAGACAATTAGCCTACCTACATCATGCATTTATGCCTGGGCCTCATAAAACTTCTCTCATTGGTTGATTATGATTTAGTCCAACAAACACAGCACATATGACTAGCTGGACTAAAGTCATGTGCAGGTCCTGGAGAGAAGGCTTCTCCTTATGAGTATTTGTTTTTCTCCCAAAAGACCAAGAGAGCAGCTAAAAGCCTCTTCTACTACAAGGTCATGTGGAATCTGATGCTCTCTTCTGGACTTTTTGTTTTACATTCATGTAATGTACAGGCCTTATGCACACAAAACACCCATACATGTAACTATAAGAAACAAATCTTTAAAAAAGCACAAATGAGTATTTAAGGCCAACCACACCAAAAAATAAACATTGCATAAATTAAAAAAAAAGATGCTGAAAAGTTATGAAAGTATTGATGACTTTACAGTGTACAATTTTTGTCATCCATTTTCTTTGTTAAAATAAATACAAGAAATTAATGCCATGGAACAGGAAGTGGATTTTCAGAATTCTTTCTGAAGAGCAAAATGGAGATGAACTTATTTAGAAATTAATCGACTCCACAGCATTCCTTGAATGGGATAAAATATATCAGAAAACAAAGAAAAATATAAAACCAAAATTCAGAGAACAACTTGTCATGGGTTGCTCATCCCCAATGAATACATAATTAACTATAACCCCTACACCTTAGACTCAGAGGACATCAAGGATGATGGTTGAAAAGATTGTAAGATCTAGAAGACCAGGATATCTGTCTTGAGATAGTGTCTTCTATATACAAAAGATAATTGTACTCATACAGTCTCAAAACTATGACTACCTAAACAAGCCCTGCACAACAATAATAGTAGCAACAGCTAACATTCAACTGTGGATGTGGGAAACCTCACAAGTTCACACTCTAGATAAAGAGTTATAGGCAATAAAATCATTGTGGAAAGACTAATTCAGTCTTCTCCAGGCTCCAGGGATGAGGTCTCTGATAGGTTATCTGTTCCTGTATAGTTGCCCTAAAAGTATATAAATATAAGTAACACTAAACAAACTAAGTATATATGCCATTATATATGGTTATGTGTGCATATATATTAAATTAAATTAGAATTCATGAATTTGAGACAGAGGTGGGGAAACAGGAGGAATTTGAGGAAGCAAAGTGTGTTACAAATGATGTATATATAATACTTGTATATCACATTCTCTAAATAAATAATAGAGAAATATGAAAAAATATCATCCTAGGGTCTGTATCCAATACAGGATACAGGAGTAAGTTGGGACCACATTCTCATAAGACAAATTTCCAGACCATAAATAAACCCACAGAATTGTAACTCCATTCTATGCATAGAGATAAAAGAAATGTAACTAATCTCATTTCATGGAAAAAGACAAAAGGGTATTAGAGTAGAACTATTCCTTTTTGTCTTTAAAACTATTATAGAAGTAAAATTAAGGAGGAGGAAAGTGCATCATACAAGGAATTTGATATGGGAAATAAATAAAGATAAAGAGCCAAATTGGAGACATGTATGATGTCAACATCCCTACTAGTTCACTTAGACTGTGATTCTCTTCAGTGTTTTCTTCACCGCAAGTTTGACATCCTTGTTCCTGAGACTGTAAATGAGGGGGTTCAGCAAAGGCAGCACAAAAGTATAAACTACTGAAAAAATTTTCTCTGAACCACAGACTCTGCAGATGATGGTTTGATATGAGCAAGCAGACCAAATCCGTAGAACAGTGCAACAGTTATTATGTGAGAACTACATGTGCTCACAGCTTTTAACCAACCCTTAGATGATGACAAATGAATAACATTAATAAGAATCAAAGCATAGGAAGATACAATAAGGAGGCTAGATACAACAACAACTACAGCCACAGAAACAGAACTAACAAGTTCGTTGGTATGGCTGCTACCGCAGGAGAGCTCAAGGAGGGGGAATGTATCACACATGTAGTGGTTAATGACTTTAGAATCACAAAACCTGAGCCCGATAATACATCCTGTGTGGACAATAGCCGTAGAGAGTCCCATCAAGTGTGAAGCTAACACTAGCAGGGAACAAGTCCTGGGAGACATGACTGCTGTGTACAGCAGGGGCCTACAAATGGCAACATACCTATCATAAGCCATAGCTGTCAGCACATAGCACTCCGAATTAACAAAATGGCAGAAAAAAAATAGCTGAGCCATGCATCCTGGGAAAGAGATGGTGTTGTTTTCTGAGACAAAGCTCATCAGCATTTTGGGGGTAAAAACAAATGAATAACAGAAGTCAATGAAGGACAAATTGAGGATAAAAAAGTACATTGGTGTGTGAAGATGAGAATTCAGACAGATGAGACCCATTAAACTCAAGTTTCCCATCACAGTGACTGTGTAGTTCACCAAGAATAGGATAAATAGGGTCAACTGGAGCTCAGGTTGATCTGTTAATCCCATAAGAATGAACCCAGTCACTGAAGAGTCATTCTCCATCTCCACTAGCTTCACATGTAGCATCTGTAGGAACATAAATCAGAATCAGGTGACCCCCAACAAAGACCCTATATCATGAACCCAAAGAGAGGGAGAAAGAGAGAGAGAGAGAGAGAGAGAGAGAGAGAGAGAGAGAGAGAGAGAGAGAGAGCACTAAAGTCATTATCTCTGATCTCAGGATTGTCTAAGAAAATAGCAGGGCATCCAAAGACTACCATGACTACCACTTTTCCTCAACCCCCCACCCTCAATGAGTGACTGTGCTGGTGTAATGTTGATAGGGCTATTGCTAAATATTTCCCCATTCTTTAGCCTCCACTAATAATTTGGGCTAAAAGAAGCAATCCAGTGGCGTTCTCTGTATCACAAGATTTGTATTGCTTTGTGTTTCAAGGAAAATTATAAAAGCATGAATGATTCAGGGCTTACCTTTTTTCTAGATGCTTCACTAATTTTGAAGCCCAAGAGCCTTTCTTTCCAAGTCTCTCAAGAGTCTGACTTCCTTATGATAAATGAGTTAACACTCATTAGAATCAAAGAAGATTCATCTCTAACCTTCTAAAACCAGTACACTATGGAAAATGACACCATTTGTACTTGAGAATTTATCTGGAGTTTTCTCCTTACCTACATGACAGGAGAAGTATGTATGAAACTACAAAACATACCTCACTCAAATTACAGTCTAATTAATGAACAAGCACAGAGCATTATTTTCTCTTTTAAAGTTTCCTCCAGGCTGCATGAACCCCTTGATGGTAGAAAATTCTGATCCTATTTACAATACAAATCATAAACATAATATTGAATCTTCGGGGAATATAAAGTTCTACTCAATTTATAATTTCCCTCCAGGAGTACCTAATTCCCAGGGCAGAGCTGTGTGTTGTCCTTTGGGAAATGTTCCACTGTGTAAGAACAAATCTACTAGAGGAAAACCAAGGATATAACATTTTGCCATTCATAAGAGTTTCTTAAAATCCTTTGGGATTTCATTAGTAAACATGCAATATTTTAACATTTAAAGAGGGAATTTTATAAAGAATAGATTACAGAATAGAGAACGCACTTTAAGTCCTTCTGAGTTTAAATCCACAATGTTAACTTTGTTACTATGAAGCTGCCCAAAGGTCACATAATTTTCCAGACCTTTATTTACATGTATAGCTCTATATTTATTTGTGTAGTTATGAAATATCGCTTTTAAAGAAACGTTGGTCCACACATGAGTGGTCCTCTAAGTTTCAACAAAACGGCTCTAATTTTATGGGAATGAAAACAGTGTCTTCAAGAAATGCTGTTGGGGAAACTGGATACCCATATAAAAGATGGAACTAGATCCCCATCTCTTACTCTGTACATAACCCATTTCAAAAAAGGCATCAAAGTTCTTAAAATAAAACTTGAAAAATTTAAAGCTCTAGAGGAAATTTCATCAAGATCTGGACACAGCAAATAAGACTCTAATATTACAGAAAACAATGGAATTAATGAATGAAATCACATAAAAATAAAATGCTTCTGTACAGGAAAAATAATTAGTGGAGTAAAAAGACAGCATTCAAAATAAAAGAAAATATTTCCTAGCTATTCATCTGACAGTATTTAAATATCCAAATATATAAACAATTAAAAATGAAGTACAAAAATTTTATCAGCAAATGGACAAGTGTGAGTTGGCATTGAAGCACTCTGGAATAGTGCTTGCCTAGTACTACACAAAACCATTATTTTGATCCCTGTTGTTGCCAAAGGTAAACAAGCAAAATAATTAAATGAGCAAATTAATTGAAAAGCGAATTCTCAATAAAGAATTGCAAGTAGCTAATAGATACATGAAAAAAGATTCAGTCTCCTTAGCTATCCAGGAAAAATGCAAATCAAATACAATGAAGTCATATATGGAGTCACCTACCTATAATGATGGAAATGGGTAGATATCTCTGAATTTTTGCAAGCATGAACTATGGAGGAAGATAAAATAAAATCAAAAAAGAATATAAAATCACATTGGAATTCTATCTCACTTCAGTTAGAATGTCTATCAACAAGAAAAACAAGTAACAACTGGCTAGGATGTTAAGAGATAGTAACTCTTACACAGAATTGGTGGAAATGTAAAGCAGTTCAGACACTATGGAAATGAGTGTGGAGGTTCTTGCATGAAAGTCTAAAATCGATCCCTCATGTGATCCTGTCATGTTACTCCTAACATCTAATAGCTCTACTCTCACACCATGTTCCTCAAATTCTTCATTGTAGCGGAGTTATGGAACCAGTATAGAAGTATAGAACTGAACAAATGAATACAGAAAATAAATTGTGCATGCATGATAAGAGCTAAATTCTGAAAAATTGAAGGAGGCAGTACAAAGTGTAGATCAAGTCCAGTGAAATGTTAGATTAATAGAGATATCATGGTTTCTGTTCTGTGCAGAAGCTAGGTTCAAGAGAGGGTGGTGTGGGGAGAAAGATAGTGAAGGTATTTATATCCATTAAACTTACATATTGAGGACTATTAATTTACACATTCAATATGTGCTAACAGAGAACCTCAAGAAGAAGCACTCCTTATGCTACAAGTTTCTCCAAGGTTAGCAAACAGTGTGGCACCATGATGTGGGATATCTCTGTGTATGCTATGCAGAACCAGGGAGATCCCAGTAGCTGCCAGGGAAGCATGGTATAATGTAATATGTCATGAGCTTCATGGTAAAATATAAATTAATAAAAAATGGTTAATTTAAGTTGAAAGAGCCAGTTAATAATTAGCCTGAGCTAATAGGTCAAGCAGTTTGTATTTAATATTAAGAGAGAAAAACCTCCTGTTACATCATCATGCATACAAACAGCATAGCATCATTCATAAGGGTTTCATGATCCTAGAACTTCACTGTGTTTCTCCTATTCCTAATCTCTAGCACTGAGAGTTTAGATAATCCACATGGTAGTACCTAGAGTCTAGCAAGTGTGGAAGGGTTTTTCACTTACCAATGTGTGTTTAAGACTCTTCCACATTTTCTCAAGACCTTGTATCTAATTTCTTCCAATTCCCTTATATATAATATACTAAATTTTGTTTATCAACCCACCTTTTGAGGGATATCTTGGTGGTCCTGGGAAACACAAGTAAAGCTACTATATTCACAAGCAATTTTTCTGCTCTCACATTTATTTTCAAGTCAGTCAAGTATCTAGGAGCAAATCAATTGTGAGATAAGAAGATGATTTGCATTGTTGTTGTTTTCTTTGTGTGTGTGTTTGGTTTGGTTTTATTTGGTTTGGAATTTTGGGGAAATAGAGAATAAAGTTGGGTGGATAGGAAGGTGGGATGGATCTGGGAGGAATTTGGGAAAGTTGTAACATGGTAAAAATATATTGTCTAAAGGAAAAGTTTTCAATTAAAAGAGGAAACTGCCATGATGTCTTCCAAAATGTCTTTCATTCAAACTTCTCATCTAAAGAAATGGAAATTCCCATTGTTCTAGATCCTTTTCAATGTTAGGGAATTTTTGAATTGAGAATTTTTCCATGTTAATCATCCTGATAGATGTAAACTATTTGATTTATTTTGTAGTTTCCTAGTTTCAAATGCAGTTTACCATTTTGCAAATGCTGATATTCCATCCCCGTATTTTCTTTGCTGGCATGGCTATTCATATTTTTGCCAGTCTCTTACTCTTTTGTTTGTGACTGATGTTTTACTGTTATTTACTTACCATTGATACAAGTTTCTCATCAGATATGCATTTTAAAAGTTGTTGTTTTAGGTTTTTGGTGATTTTTCAAAGCAGGGTTTCTTTGTGTAACAGCCCTGCCTATCCTGGAACTTAATCTGTAGACCAAGCTGGCCTCGAGTTCACAGAGACACAACCTGCCTCTACCTCCCCATTGCTGGGAATGAAGGCATGGACTACCATGCCTGACTGTTTTGTATTTGTTTATTGACAAAAAGAAAAAAGAAAAAGAAGACAGATAAATAAAATCAGGTAAAAATTAAGATGTTATCCTTTCCTATGGAAACTTTTGAGCCTTGATCCCCTATCAAATATTGCAAGGAATTTGTGCTTACCATTTGCATTACCAGCCATGATGACCAAGCCTGATTCTTCATTTGTGTTTTTGATAACTCAATGTAATTTTTTAATTTTAATTTTAATTTTAAATAGCTTGCTCCCCTCCTCCAGTACCCCCACTGACTCTCACACTCAGGGGGTCAGGTTCAGTCACATGCTGGCCTCTCAGCTGTCAGTCTGGGGTCCAAGAGCTCCCCCTTGTTGAGATCAGCTGTCTTTGCTGGTTTTACCAGGCCATTGTTTGCCAATTTGCTCATTGCTCCTCTCTCTGTGTCACTGGGTTCCATGGGTTCAGTTCAGTGTTTAACTGTGGGTGTTTGCCTCTGCTTCCATCAGTCACTGGATGAAGGTTCTAGGATGGCATATATTGTAGACATCAAGTTCATTATCAGGAATTAGCACTTAAGGTGGTCTCTCCACTATTGCTTAGCTTGCCAGTTGGTGTCATCCCTTTGGATCACTTGAGTATCACTGGTGCCAGATCTGTCTTCTAACCTATCACTCTCTCTATTATGGTATTTCTAATTCTGTTCTCCCCCTTTTCTACCCCCACTCAACCTTCCTGTTCCCCCATGACCTACTCTCTCTTCCCATCTCCTTTTATCTTACAAAAACTTTATCTCAAATTATAAAAAATGTAATTCTTAATTTATTTAAAACATTATGCAAAGTAAAAAATTAAACCCTAACAAAGAAAAATTGATGAAGTAAAAATATATCCATATTTTAAATGAACAAACAATATCAAAAAGAGCAGTTATGTGGTATACAGAAGCATAGCATCTAAACAAGAATCCATGTTTCAATAGGAGATACCTCTGTATGAGCTACATATAGAGGCCACCCAAATAGTACAGGATATTGCCACTGCTCTTGGTTGCTCACCAGAGCTAGTTCGTACAACCACTCTGCTAACTATATGACGCACTTTGGATACACGGCACAGAGACCAAGTTGACTGAGTTGGATGCTCCCTCCTTGTTGGGCATTATTAACAGTACCAGAAAATGCAAAGCAGGCTTTTACAAGAGAAAAATTTATCAAATTTCACTTAGATTATGTGTGCTATAATACTGATCTTTCAGAAAAGAGACAACCACTTATATAATAAATCAAAAAAATATGTGAGTGATAACTTCCTTGGATTACATGATGTAACTAAAATAAACTAGATTCTTAATTATTAGTGAAAATGTGTACCTATTTCTGTAGCATGCTTTGTGTTTAGATAGGTGATTTAAACTTTTATTTTATTCATTTATTTACTATTTCAAACATTGTTTTACCTTGTGGCTCAGGTAGTCCGAAATTCAAGATTCTTGTACCACTTCTTCTGTAGTGCTGGTAATAGTAACTTACTTTCCATTTGGGTTTATTAACAATGTTCACATTTTCTTGTTGTTGCTTCCTTGTTTTTGTTTTATTGTAGCTGTTTACATTGCTTTACTTCTGAGATATGAGATCTCTGCATCATCCAACTTGGCAAGGAATTCACTCTATGTGCCAGGCTGGCCTTCAAATTGTTATCCTTCTGCCTCAGGTCATTTAATTCTTATATCTTATATGCCACCATAGGTGTGTGTGTGTGTGTGTGTGTGTGTGTGTGTGTGTGTGTGTTGACTGTTCTAGTTAGCAACACGAATCTGAGAGAATGGAGCCTAAATACGAGGCAGACAAAATTCTCATGCAAAAGCCAACTTTGTAACTTTATTCAGCACATCAGGCAATTTATACACTGAGTGTTAAGAAGAATCACATGAGTAAGGAATTCAATCACAAGGACAAGCTACACGTGGCAAAAACATGTGTTTTCCATAGAGGTATATGAATAACAACAGCTGAGGTAAACTCACTCCTGTCCGCTACACCTGGGATGCACACAAAAGTACATTCCAAGAACAATTCTAAGTTTTGGAAGAAATTGTGGTCCTAAGACTCTTGTTTTGTTTCTTGGAGTTTTCTCACATGTGCTCAGAATTCCCACTACACAACTCTATTCTTGGACTGTGTACCAATCTGTGTGTGTGTGTTGTTATGATTATTTATCCATAGATGAATAAATATAAAGAATAAAAGGTGAAATAATCTCCGTTGGGAAGAGTTAAAACTAAACAAAATTTAAAATAACAAAATATAATATTATATAAGGAAAATATATAAACATAAATAGCAACAGAGGGACATTTTAGAAAATGTAAAAGATACTCTTTAATGCATAAGTTTTCAAAGCATTATGAAACCTATTTACCACTTTATCCCATATTTTAGGTCATCTTATAAGGAAACAAAATACAGCCTTGATGATAGCTATTGGACAAAAAAGAATTCTGAGTTAGAAGCCTACTGTATTTTTTTCTGGTCTGGTCATCATTGGGAAGTAACTATTCAACTCTACATATCTCATGATGAAGAATTACCAACTTTCTTCTGAGTTTTCTTTCCAAGAATATACAACAAATAACCTTGAGAAAATGGAGATAAAATTTCCTCCTAGAAAAAGAATGGGTTTGTTTTTTAAATGAGAAAAACAGAAATTTCTTATTGTTGAATATCTGGAGTATATTTACAATAGCCTCTTACATTGAGGGTCCATAAAGTTAAGATTATGACACTGTATAGAGTCCTTCAGTTTCCTTCACATTGGCTTTGTGAGATTTTAGAGAAGAGATAAAAACTTGATGTTCATGCTATCCATTGTGAATGATCAAGTTGTTTGAAGGTGACCCAAGACTGTTATGTCTTCTGTGAACACCAATAAAGAGTGGCAGGCTCAATTGTGAACCTGCAAATATGGTAAATTCTCAAGCCTTCAAACATAAATTCTGGCAATAGTGAACAGATATATGTAGAGACTCCTTTACTCTCACCATTCAACTCAAGCCTTTTTACAGTAGCCAAATCAAAATAAGGTAGGTGTTCTTTCAAAGACAGAAAGGAAGGTAAGAAACAATAGGCTGAAAACAGGAAGATGCAGAGGGAGAAGATAGAAAAGGAAGTGAATCAGGCTGCATGTCAGTCATAAATTGCAATTTTTATTTTGCTGTTAGGGCTCATATATCTAAATTATTTATAGTCATCATCAATGAGGATTTCATATGCAAATTATATTCAGATAGAGTGGTAAATTTTTGGAGGCAATGTGAATTTGTTAATGGATGTAAACATTATGGAGTGATTAAATCCTGCAAAGCAAGGAGCCTATCTCTTCACATCCTCATCTATGCTGAGATTATTTAAAAGTCTGTTGTGTCAGCCATTTAGATACACAAAACAGGATTATTGACTACAGTTGCCTGGTTGACAGTACAATAAAAGTTATTCTTTCTAAAATAAGCTGTACATTTTGACTAAGGCCTCTGCTCCTCCCTTCTAAGCACCTCATCCTTACTCTGTCAGCCATCATTTTACTCACAGTTTAAAAGTTACCAAAGGGCACAGAAAGTCAAGTTTTATGTAACTATGCTCATAGATGAGACCCAACACATTGGCTTGGTTTCAAATATTGCTTAAAAAATTGAAGTAGAATCACATTTAAACATTTCCTCTTTTGGCATAGTAGACATTGAAGAATTTATATAATCTATGTCAATTATTTCTGAAAACCCATGCACACAAAACCCACCTAGTTAGAGGAAAACATCTTCAACATACCTGTAATGCAGTGAAGAACTATGCCAGTGAGAAATGAACAGAAGTATCCATCAAGCAAGAAAAAGTTGCAGTTTTCTGTCAAGAGACACAGCATCCCTTTAAGACTCCTGACCTGTGCCCCACCACCACCACCACAAAGACAGCACATGAGACTGTTGATGATCCTCGAGCAAATGAATCAAGCCAAGGAACTTCTTCCTGTAGTCACAGACATCCTCTTCCATGACCACCATAGCTGCTGTCCAGGTGTAAGATGAGTATTTGTTTAGGCTGTTATAATTGAGTAGGCAATACCATTTTGTCCCTATTCTTGCTCCTGACAAAGCCATGAAGTGCCGGTGCATCTTGCCTACTTATCCTTAAGCCCATGATACACTTTGTTTTATCAATTATCTGTCAGAACAACCAGTGCTGAAATACCAAATGTGGATGGTAACATGTGACTCGCCTTGGCACAATTCCTCTTCATCTAAAAGCATGCTGTTGGGTATAACTGTTTTCATTCTTATTTGTGAACTAGAAAGGACGGGAACTGCAGAAAGAAATACTTGAAACTTTTGCTAAATGCAGCAAGTCAAGAATTCATGAGTATCTCAATTATTTAGGGAGACTGAATGAATAAGGTGGACATGAAAGTGTTGTTTCTGACTGAGACTCTTTAATTTCATATTTTCTTTCACAGTACAACTTATTGATATTGTCTTTATGTTGATGACACAGAATTTTCATAAACCAATGTAATTGTGTATTTGTGTGAAAGAAAATCTAATATATATATTAATATAAATTTATGAAATGAGCTTTCCTAATTTCAGTAAATATAGGAAGAACCTATTTTGTCAAAATAATATAAACAAAGGGTGCAGATTATAAACATATTTTATAAATACATATATTACTCCACCAAACCTTCAGTAATTAACAAATAAGCTTGTATTAGCTAGCATTATATTTGTGTTACTTAAAAAATCATGGGCTAGTTTTTGAGAATAAATATTATTAAAATATATTTTATTTAAATAGAAAATAATTTCATTTTCTCAGGAAAATATAAATAACTAGAAAGTCAAAATAAGCCCTTTTTGCCACAGAACTGAACCAGGCTATTTTATGATTTATGACTGTACATAGAACTCAAATCACACTTTTTATGCTTATAACTTACATCCACTTTCTGGTGAAGTACCAAAGCTTTATAGAAAAGAGTTTTACACACCTTAATCTATGTCTTCAAGAAATGGTGTAAGCTTATTAAAATATATGTTTCTAACAAAATTTCAAGTCATCTTTCACAACTCCATTGAATCATGCATTGTAATGAGACACAGGGAAGAGAAGTAGGCCTAATACATATTCAGATAACTATAAAATAAATCTTTAATCCAATATACTATGCGCTTTCATCTACAGGTTTGAAGCTAAAAGCCTAGAATAAGTTCCATTCTCAAAAAGATGCTGAAAAACTACAGGTACTTTGGTAGTTCTACCACACCCACAATGTTTGTCATCTTTGCCTTTTCAAAATACATTTATAGATAATAAAATTGTCAAATCAGGGAATAGATCTAAGAGTGATTTCCAAAATGTATGAAAGAAATTGATTACAAATAATGACTAGGTGAGATTGTATAGTCTAACAAGGTCTTAGTCTGACATAGATAATGAACACCAACTTGAACCTAACTTGATATCAATGCACACACAGATTTGCAATTCATGTTGAAAAGTAAAAAGATCAATAATAGAAATTGTGTTTGTGTGGCAAATATATGAGGGAAAGGAAGAAGACTAAAAAGACTGGTAATTAAAAAGATACTGAAAACCAGTGGAGACAGGGCTATAAGAAGTGCTACTGGTTTAATCAACTTGTGATTCTCTTCAAGGTTTTCTTCACAGCAACTTTGACATCTTTATTCCGGAGACTGTAAATGAGAGGATTCAACATGGGTACCAAAAATGTATAAAACACTGAGAAAAATTTTCCCTGGTCTACAGTCTCAGCAGATGATGGCTTGACATAAGCAAGCAGCCCAGATCCATAGAATAGACTAACAGTTATGATATGAGATCCACAAGTGCCCAAGGCTTTGGACCAACCATTACCTGATGACGTATGAATGATATTGAAAAGGATCAGAACGTATGAAACTAAGATGATGAGGCTACATAAAATGATACCTGTACCCACCACAGCAGTACTCACAAGCTCATTGACATAAGTGTTACTGCAGGAGATCCGAAGAACAGGGAAGATGTCACACATGTAGTGATCAATGATGTTGTTATTACAAAAGCTGAGCCTAATCATTAAGCCTGTGAGGACCATGGCACTAGAAAACCCTATGAAATATGAACCAAACATCAGCAGACAACAGATTCGAGGTAACATGATAACCTTGTATAGTAAAGGCTTACATATAGCCACATAACGATCATAGGCCATGACTGTCAGCACATAACTCTCAGAGTTGACGAAAAAGCAGAAGAAAAACAGTTGAGTCATGCATCCTGTAAAAGGGATCATATTCTTCTCTGAAACAAAACTCATTAGCATTTTGGGGGCAAAAACAAATGAATAACAAAAATCAATGAAGGACAGATTGAAAAGGAAAAAGTACATGGGAGTGTGAAGGTGTGAATTCAGGATGATAAGACTCATTAGGCTCAAATTACCCACCACTATGGCTGTAAAATTCACAAAGAACAGGGAAAACAGGGGCAACTGGAGATCAAGTTGGTTTGTCAGTCCCATAAGAATAAACTCAGACACTGAAGAGTCATTTTCTGTAGTCATCTGCTTCATGGGTGGCATCTGTAAGAGTAGAAGGTGACATTACCATGCAACTCATCTTTGATTCCAGAGAGATAAACTAAAATTTTTGGTTTATAAGCCTGGGTTGAGGAAACACATAACAAGACATAGAAAGATGCCAAACTACTCAAGTTGATTTCTGAAAAAAACCTATTTCTGCTTTTTCATACCCATACTATATGTACCTGTCCAGATAAACATTCCAGTTTTTAAAGTAATTTCATCTCTTTCCTTAGTCTTTGGTAGCAAATAAAACTGTAAAATAACTATACATAGGAACTTTTATGCAGTATTCATTACTTATATACCTTGGGGTTTCAAGGTACTTACTCAAGACAAAGATAATTTTGTACTTACCTTCATTCACTGTGTACTCTCTTTTCTTTTGGAGCTCACAGTCTTCCTTCTTTCTGTACTGAGAATCAAGTACCCAATAGTAATGAAAGTTAAGGACATCACCACAAATGTGTTTATGAAATCCTAGAAGAGTCACACATAAAATTTTTGCTTGAGAATTTGACAAATTTATTTTCACATACACAACATAAAATAGCAATCATATGTAAATCTCTAAAGCACTGCTTCACTCAAATGAGAAAATTCATTAGAATCACAGGAAATTTTTCTCTTCTTCATGATTTCCTCCCTGCTGGATCTATGCCTTGAGAGTCTTAATTAGTGAACTTGTGCTTGCATTCAGGGCCACAGAACTAACACTGGATCTACTCAATTGATGATTTCCCACCAGGAGTACCTAGTCTATTAGCAGACTTGTGAGCATTCCTCTTTATCCTTCTCCTCAATGCTTTGCACAACTCTACAAGAAGTGTGTCCAGGGACATGCTAACCTACCATCTGTAGCTTTCCTATGGATGTCTCTGACTGAAGTAATACACATTAGATTAATGGTTTAACACTGTGCATAAAAGATCTACAAAGACAATAAAGGGAGAGGAACAGTCTCTGAAAGGAGTCTGAGTTTATGTTCATTACTTCCTACTCCCTAATTATGAAACTATAGGCTTCCCTGACCCTGATTATATATGTTTGTATCTGCATATTCTTATGTATACCTATAAAATAGACTCATTCAAATAGAGCTTGACTTAGGGACCAATGTTAAAGTTCTTGCTTATAGAAATCTGTTGCTTATTCTGGAAAAACAATAAAAAATATTACATTAACAACTTCCTAGAATTCAATGAAAATGAATCCACAAGGTACCAAAACTTATGGGACACAATGAAAGCAATGTTAAGAGGAATATCCATAGCATTGTCTACATAAAGAGTTTTGAGACTCTCACACTAGCAACCTAATAGCATACCTGAAATCTCTAGAACAAAAAGAAGCAAACTCATGCAGGAGGAGTAGACAGCAGGAAATAACCAAACCGAGGGCTGAAATCGATAAAGTTGAGAAAAAGAGAACAATACAAAAACAAAAACAAAAAACAAACAAACAAACAAAAAAACAGTGAAACAAAGAGTTGGTTCTTTCAGAAATAAAAATCTCTTGTATGTATGTACCACAGCTTATTTGTCCTCTCAGCTTGTAATGAACATCTTGTCACTTTCGGCTATTGATAAACATGAAGAAAACTGCTACAAACCTTAACATATGAGTTTGTTGTGGAACACTACAGTTCAGAACACTTAACATAAAAATCCAAGAGCAGTAAGATGGAGATAAAAGCATTCTTAGAGACTGGCAACTTCTCTTTCAATCTCTCCTCCATTTTGATACTTGTTAGCAATAAATGGGAGTTTCTGTTTTTCTGTGTGGGAACAGCTTTCCTAAGAAATGCTGTTCAAAGCTGGCCTTCATAAATAAAATTTTTACCCTGTGTGCAACCAAGTTAATAATGTGCTTTGAGATAATTTGTAACTGCACACTCATTCTGATTATATACTATGTACTCAGCCTGTTCAGATTAACTGATTTATAAAAAAACATTTTAATTGATTTTCCTATTCTCTAGAGTTCCAGTTTAATGAACTCCTTGGAACTCAGCTGACTGCACAACCTCAATTGTATTGTCATTTCTATTACTCCTTTATGATCTGTCCTTGCCCCTGACTTAAAAAAATATCTGTGTGAGAGGTATGAAGACCAGATCTAACACCATTGTTAGAAGCAGCCAGGAATGGAAAGCAACATCCCTCTCCCATTCAAATTATTTTTCGAAGCAACTCATGGAAATAGAGTGATAAGACCTGGTTGTGAATTTTTGCACTGCTCTGAGTCAGCAAAGCCAGAAAAACAATTTTCTGTGCTCACACACACAAAAAATTGTTTTTGAATCAAAGATCAAATTGTCCATCGCTCTTAGCAACTGCATTGTACATATTAAACTAGTATCCTATGGCTTTTACTTGACATTGGCTGAAGAGTTATTCCTATTCTTTTGAATACTTAATGATTTTCTACACTATAGTCACATCTTCCAACAATGAAAGCTACATCTCATCCTTCCTAATCAATATAAGTGGTAAATACTCATGTTTATCTCTCCATGAAGCAGTACAGCTAAAAATAAAATAAAACAAAGTCTTCCAAGTAATGTTTGTTCTAAGTAAAATATAAAAGATTAATGACCTACTATTTCATACATACTACAGTGGTTAAGACCGTAAAGACCAAGAATATATACAGATGTGAAACAATTGAAAATTAATCTCTCTCTCTCTCTCTCTCTCTCTCTCTCTCTCTCTCTCACACACACACACACACACACACACACAAACACATACACAAAACACATACAGCATTATGCAAATTAAAGCATTATAAGGATTTAGAATACATATAATTTTTTTCTAATTTACTCCCACATACATGTAGCTTGCAATGAATAAGTGCCCTATATATGTGTATATATAATATGTACAAATACATGAGGTGTGTTCAATGGAAATTACTTCATAAGTGCTCAGAACATCTTGAATGTCAATGTCCATTGAAATATTATGTTACTATCAAATCTCTAACATCAAAAGAAAAAATAATTTTTTTGGAAATATATTCAATGGCATTTTTCCTCAGCAAATAATGTTACTATATTCATGAGCGCAATGAAACTTAAGAAAAATCAAATAAAAAAGCAAGCAAAAAACTTACAAGTAACACAATTTTATTAAATATTTTTTAAATACTCATATTTATGCTAGTGGGAACAAAAGAAATATGTGTACTTCTAGCCACTGATGAAGATGGTAATTGAAAGTACATGAGAAAAGAAAATGAGGGAATTTTAGAGGGACAGAAAATTTTATAACATCTTTCTGGGAGTGTTCATACATACATGTACTTATAAAGGGGAAAAATGATTTTTAAAAATTAATACTGAGTGTATTGGCATAGATTGAAATTTTAAATAAATTATGAATATATTTATTAATAACTGTCTATGAAAATTCATATAGTTTGACATTTTAAGCAATAAGTTATTCAACTAACCTATAACAACTTTTTCATGGACAACAACAGTCCATTTTATTAGCATAAAGTTGATCTCTGATATTGAGTTTAAAAGACATAGTCATCCATATTCAGACTGGAATAGAACATTTATGCCTAGAAACAGTATTCTGGCTTACAGTGGATACCTTTCTAAAATTCCAAGGAAATTATTTGACATTGATAAAACACAGAGAAAGAAAAATCAGGTACAAACAGAGATGCTGATATTGTCCCATCAAATTTTGTGCCCTTCGAGTTCTGCAAACATTACATGGTATTCACATTTCTATCATCAATCATGAGGCCAGACTTCAATTTCTGTTCCTTAAAATACCCAATGTGATATGAATAGTTTTAGTTAATAGCAGGTCAAAGCTTATTTCAAATTAACTGAAGCCTAATTCATAATTTTATTAAACTAGTATGCAGAGAATTAAGAAACTTTGAGTAATAACTAGGAAAAATAAGTTGGTTGAATCATACCCATAATTAAAAGTAAGAGACAAAGACCAAGAGAGATTATAGTTTTCTATTTTTGTTTTGTTTTTCTTTTTACTCTTTGTGTGCCTGCTGACCATTTCCCAAATAATCAGACAGAGACTTATGCTTTCTTGTGTATGACTGGCCTTAACTAGGCTTGATTATAGCCAGCTTTTCTGAACTTGAATTATCCCATCTACCTTTTGCCTCTGGGCGCTTAGCTTCCTCTATGATATATACCACTCTATACTCTCTATACTTCTTAATCTTTGGCTGGCTTTGTGGCAGGATGGTTGACCCCTGATGTCCTCCACTCCTGCTCCATTTCCCCCTTCTCTTTTCTACCTTCTATGTGTTCTCTCTATCTGCCAGGCCTGCCTATTTTTCTCCTGCCTTGCTATTGGCCGTTCATCTCTTTATTAGATCAATCCGGTGTTTTAGGCAAGCACAGTAACACATCTTCACAGCACAGAGTTTACAAAAATGCAACACACCTTTGCATCATTAAACAAATATTCCACAGCATAAGTGAATATTTATAACACATCTGTTGAAGTTCACAACAAGTGTATTTTGTGTTTAAGAAAAAAACAAAATGTCAACTGAAAACCGATTATTAAAATGTGAAATACTTTATATTGATCATATAAACGCTCGAAGTTTAAAACCACATACACCTATTCTGGTCGTGAGAAGAGCAAAATAAATCTCAGTTAAGGAATGATTTACAAAATTCATGGCCACTGCTGCTGCTTGCAGTTGTCGCAGTCCAACAAAAAATCTGATATTGAAGCTGGTAGCAATCAGTAAGAACAGAAGCTGGGGTCATCATAATATCCAAGGTGGTATCTAGCTGAGACCCATGAACACAAACAGGACTTAAGGGAAAACTAGAGCAACATGACTAACAAATACACACTGAGAAATATGTGGCAGTGTTTCATTTGCAAGTATATTATTGAGATGCTGTGCTTCTGTGTTTGTCAGGATTATTGGTCTGTAGTTTTCTTCCTTTGTTGTGCTTTTACCTGGTTTTAGTACCAGAGTGATAGTAATTTCATAAAGGAAGTTTGGAAGTGATCTTTCAGTTTTTATTCACTTTAATGATTAAGACATATTAGTTTCTTCAAATGGAGTTTCACAGGGTGTATAAACTACATGTGTTATGAATAATGTGCAGGTTCTGTGGCTGTCACTTTAGTTTCTATGAGCTCCTATAAGCTCATAGAAATTGATTCTGTGGAGTATGCTCTCGTATGATGTCCTCAACCACTTTGGTTCCCAATTATAAATATTTATTCTATAGTTCTTAACTTTTATCAAAGAAGTTTCTTTTGCAGGAGATTGTGTTTATTACAGAGATCTGTAACTAATAAAAAAAAAAAACCAAACAACCGAGAAATCGATTCACCGGCAAGTGGTACTTCTACAATGCAACCTCCACACCCATGACTCAGGGACAATCATGGTGGAGGGGTAGGAAAGATTGTGAGAGCTAGTTAGAGTATCTATTTTGATAATATCTTCTAGATATGACAGGAAAGCTTCACCCATAAAATTTCTGCAATGTAATTTCCTAAACATGACTAATAATGACAACACCTGTTCGGCATACTAACATTCATAAGGAAAATTTCACAAGACTCCACCTCTAGATAAAGAGCTACATGTAATCAGTGGTTATTGAGAGTGGGAAAATACATGCAATTTCAAATGTCATAGTTTCCTTAACTGTTAAACCTGAAGATGTCGCCCATTATGTTAATGATGCCTGGAATACAATTAAGATTTTATTTTAAAGTGGATGTAATATTCACTTAATATTTGTTAATACAGGGTACGAAAATGTTTCCTGCTTCAATTATGTAAATAAGATATAATGATGCACAAATTAGGTAAGAAATATGGGTAGACTATATCCATGTTTTTAACAAGTGCTTACACAGTGCCTCTAGACACTCAATAATGTCAAATGAGTTTATCTTAAAAAATACATTTCTCCTAATTTCTTGCAATGTTAGTTTTTAAATTATAATTTTAATTATTTATCTATCACTATTATCAAATTGTAATAGTTTATCGATAACCATTATCAAATGTAGGCTGAGTAAAATGATAATCAGTTCATTTTTCCAGGTTTACATAATAAATTACCATTCTATTTGACTTGACAAAACTCAGCCCATACTACTTATTCATCATTTCTCTACCTGTAAATACTCTGACTATAACATCACATTCAGATCAGAGAATATTCCTATGACTCCTGCTGTATACTTACTAAGTTCCAAGGGTCCCTGGAAATCAAAGTTTTTGCAGCATATTCAGTGTATTTAAATATCAGTCTATATCTTCACTAAAATTTTTCTTCTAATCAACATTTAAACCAAACCATTTTAATAACTTGTACTGTAACAAATGAAAACAAAACAACTACATCCCAGTCATTCTTACTTTGCTTGGAAAATTATACTGTATTCAAATATAAAATCATTATAATGAATAAAACTGCTTTAATACCTAATAACAATAATTTTAAGCAAGCTGAATTAAAATTCTTAACTTGCTCTGTTTTACTAATGTATTATTTCAGAGTTCATTCAAATATCATTATTGTAAATTAGATATAAGTATTATAGTTTGAATAACCATTGTTCCCAGACTACTGAATCTCCACTAATGAGTATGTTATCTGAATTCAAGCACAGTTTAGAATGAAAATGACAATATCCTCTCTACACTAGAAGCATGAGAGAATTTTGTAGTGCATAATTTTTATTCATTTTATTATGAACAAAATTTTTGCTCTTATAGGAAAGATAACATCTAATAGGCTTCTGAAAGCATGTATTTTATTACAGAAACATTGACATGCTTCACAAAAACGCTTGAACCATACACTCAGCTTCACCCCCCTTGAAAGAATGATCAATAATCTAAAGAAACAAGATGAAGTGTCACGTTTTTGTTTGCTATAATCATCTAAATTCAAAATAATGCTATTATGGGAGTATTTGCTATTCACCACTTTCCAATTAAAACCTTTGTTATAGGCAATATGGCTAGACCATCATTCTCAGGCATCCTTATTTAGACCAACAATGAAACAACTTGGAGAAAGGGTCTGTGTTTCTTCATAACTCTTTCAATTACTTTTGTATAAATAAATACTATGTTTTACAATAAATATGTATTTATCTTAGAAACAAACCACAGCTAAACTTAAGGCTTGGTGCTAGAATGTTGTAAGTTTGGCTTGCTAGACATAATTTCAAGGAGTCAAAACAGTCTCATGGATTTATTTTAATAAAAAATATAAAAGACAAAATATAAAAGCCATTATCTTTAGGTATAGAAAATATGTCAGACCAAAGTCTTCACTTGGTACAGGTAGTGATGACCAGGGTGGATAATCCTGAGAGTTCAGAGGATTCTGAAATCAAGAACAGGGCCAAAAAGATATCACAACTTACAACTTATGACAGGTGTGTGTGTGTGTGTGTGTGTGTGTGTCTGTGTGTGTGTGTATGAGCATGCACCCTACAGTAGAAATCTGATCATAATGTTGAAAAAAAGGAAAAGAACGGAAGAAAGTTAATGGGGTGGGAGGATGGAAGGACCTTACAATGTAATCAGAGACTACTGCAAACACATCTCTTCACTGAGTTTGTGCTTCTCATCATGGTTCTCATTGCAGCAAGTTTAACATCCTTGTTCCTGAGACTGTAAATGAGAGGATTCACCATGGGCACCATGAGAGTATAAAACACTGAGAAAAATTTCCCCTGGTCCACAGACTCAGGAGATGCTGGTTTGACATATGTAAGCAGCCCAGATCCATAGAATAGACTAACAGTTACAATGTGAGAACCACAAGTGCCCATGGCTTTGGACCAACCTGTAGCTGATGACATGCGAACAATATTTAAAAGGATGGAAGCATATGAGGTTAAAATAACAAGGCCAGATACAATGACAACTATGCAAGCAATAAGAGAACTCACAAGTTCATTGGCATAGGTACTGCTGCAGGAGAGCTGGAGGAGGGGGAAGATTTCACACATGTAATGGTTGATGATGTTGGAATCACAAAAGCTGAGCCTAATCATACAAGTGGTGTGAGCCACAGCACTCGCAAACCCCATCATGTAGGACCCAAACATCAGCAGGGAACATATCCTAGGAGACATAAGGATGGTATACATCAAGGGCTTACATATGGCCACATAACGATCATAGGCCATTGCTGTCAACACATAACATTCAGAATTGACGAAAAAGCAGAAGAAAAATAGTTGAGTCATGCATCCTGTATAAGAGATAACACTATTCTCTGAAATAAAGCCCATCAACATTTTAGGGGTAAAGACGAATGAATAACAGAAATCAACAAAGGACAAATTGAACAGAAAAAAGTACATAGGGGTGTGAAGGTGTGAATTCAGACAAATGAGAATCATTAAGCTCAAGTTTCCCAGTACAGTGGCTGTGTAGCTCATTAAGAACACAAAAAACAAGGGCAACTGGAACTCAGGCTGGTCTGTTAATCCCGTAAAAACAAACTCAGTCACCAAAGAGTGATTCTCCACAGATATTTGCTTCATGGTGTCATCTGCAGGAACAGAGATAGTATATGAAATTAACAGGGAAGTGTCTTTTAACAGACAGGGATTTCTGAAGCTGCTGGATTTGCAATTTCCATGTTTTGTGAAAATGATGCAAGGTATAAAAATATAACACAGGTTGGTTCCTGAGGAATCTACATTTCCTTCTTTCCCCAACTGTGATGTGTGTCTTTCCAGAGACAATGCTAATAAACTCTTATTGACTTTAATATAATTTTCTCCCTTCTCTTTACTTTTCAGTTAATGACCAGAGATGAAATAAAGCAATAGTTAAAAAGTATCAAAAACTCAGAATTTATAGCTTTGTGACTGAAGGAAAATTATCAAGATGAGTCAATAATCCATTATTTTCCACAGAGATTTCATTGCAACTAAAATAAATGTATTCTTCCCCAATGTCCCAAATCATCGAAGATGAAAGAAGTAACAGCCATCATGAAGATCTATGTCTAATTTTCTACAAGTGATACACTGTGGAATGAAACACAATTTCTGTGTTTGACTTTTTTTCTTTGAGGTCAGCCTGGTCTACAGAGTGAGTTCCAGGAAAGACTGTACTGTTTCACAGAGAAAACATGTCTCAAAAAAAAAAAACAGAAAAGAAAGAAAAGAAAAAGAAGATCTTCTTCACCTGTAGAAGGAAACAGGACACTTTTATGAGACTGTAAGATGCTGTCTCACTTAATGGACAACCCTTTTCATGTTGCAGAAGTCAGAGGAAGTGGTTTAGAATCCTTGAAAATTATTCTCTCTTCTAAGATTTCCTCCCAGATTTCATGTGTCCCTTGAGTGATGAAATTACTGAGCCTGAGTTTACATCATGTAAATAAACATGATGTTGGCTCACTTGAGACTCAAAGTTTTGTTCACTTTATAAATCTCCATCAGAGCTACAGACTGACAAAGTACTAAGTGATTCCTTTTAGAATCTTCATCACAATTGTCTGCACATACTTCAAGAAGGGATTACACAAGCTTTATTAGTATTTTCTAATAAACAGCAAGGATTGTAGTAATACATTTTAGATAACAAATTAAAATTTTAAAATGTATAAAAATTATATTCAGATTCAAAGCTATAAATAGAAGATATGTACATATGTACACACACACATATATATATATTTAGAATTTATAGCCAGACTTTGCAAATTCCTCACACTAAATATGTAAATAGTTATGGCATCTTCACTAACTTTTATTTATTTATATTTGTATCAGTGTATTTGTCTGTATATCTATAAGCTGGGATTGATAAGAAAAAACTTTCATTGCATCTTAGTGGTAGTACTCTCATCTTACATATATAAAAACATAGAGTTAATCCCTGCATCACAGTAAATAATAACAGTAATAATAGAATAATTTTTTATAAATGGACTTCACAGTGTACTATATAAATTAAGTGAGATGATTCTCACTATATGTTAGGACTGACATAGATATATAAAAAGCAAGTGTTGGGTATTATTTCACTTCTCTTTATCCCATGTCATTATTCATATAACCTTTGAATTATTGTTATTTGGATTAGACAAGCATTTGTTTTGGTGCTGGTCTGTGTAAGATGCCTTGTCCCTGTTCACCCCACACGTATATTACCCTTTCTTCCACCATACACATGCAGAAGTAGGAGCCAACAAAATTACTTTAAGCATCATTGGATGTTCCAAAGTACTACAGTGACTTAAAAATGACAGGTTAAAGTGTAATGCTTTGTCATTGTTGAATAAATTGAAGAGAAGGAAAAAACCTAATCAGGCTAAGAAAGTATTGTCTTTTTCATTTCATACACAGTTTTAAATTGAAATCTAACTACATATATTCTTCCTTCCTTATATTCCCTCCCACCCCTTTCACGAACTAAAAGTTTTCATAAACAGGTAGTTTTCGGTCATGGCATTTTATTACAGCAGTCACCCTAAGTCAAGAACCATGTGCTCAGAACAGTTGAGGGAACATACTGGACTATATGACAATGAAAAAGCTGCACATTCAAAAGGCCTGCAGAGCAGACAGAGGGAAACTGTGAACAGGATATATTTAGTGTGGGTAAAATGACTACAACATGCAAATTAATATATTCATCAACTTACATATTTGAAATATTATATGAGTTTAGAAATCTTTTAGCAAATGTGGAACATTACAGCACATGGTGATAGACTATACTGTGGTATTTATCTTAACTGAAACATGCCCAGTGGTTAGTTAGCTTCACCCCTATTTACCCTACTCCCCTCCTATGGTAACTATGATTCAACCTTCTATTTTGTGACTACAATAGATGTAGAAACACAAATACTCAATGTTCTCATGTGTGCACCTGAAAATATATTCACTCATTTTATAATTTGGGCAAAATATCAATCAGTTTACTCAATCACACTAATCTGAAATTGCTAACAAGTTGCAGGCTCCCTCCCTGCTATAAGCATCCACTTAGTGTGAACACACTTTTAGAAAAATTAAACCTAACTCAATCCTCTGTCTATATCAGATAGAAAAGTTAATTCCAAAGCAGGTTTCTAAGATAATTTTGTGTTCTATTTCAATGTCTTTATTTCATGGCTAGTTCTTTGTAACCCTGTGACTAGTAATGTGGTTTACCGACTAAGTCAATTTTTCATATTTTAGGTGTTTGTCTTTTGTAATATTACAAAGTTAGAGTTTAATTCATAAAATAAACAAGACATAAACTTTTTGATTTTAAGAACACATCCATCCTTTTCTTCCTACAAAGTATCCAAATTGTATGACTTTCCTGTGTGGATATAATAATAATATTTTCACAACTCAAGGTTGACTCTTGAAAATATTACTTTTTTATGAGTATTTGTTTTAAATATAATTTAATTTTTCTAATTTGTAAAATTAAGCCTCAACTGCATGTCTTTGAAAAAGCAAACTCAAACTGTGTTTAGAGGGTTATCACAATTTATAAAAGCTGACTACTCAGATGTCTTAAAAATTCATACTGCCTCTAGTGCCTTCCATTTGCCTGCAAATTTCAAGATTCCATTTTTTTCTGCTGAATAGTATTCCATTTTGTAAAATGTACCACATTTTCTGTATTCACCCTGAAAGACCCCTACCCAAGGGCCCCTAGGAAAAGAAAAGCAAGGCCAGGCTGTTGCCTAATGAAAAAAAAAAACCCAGACCAGGTGCCTCACCCAGCTGGCAGGATGTCAAACAGGATCTGTGGTCACCAGAGCAGTCATGGAACCCGGATAATAATTGCTGAAGTGTGCCAGAGTCTTTTATGTGGCAATACCAGGACACCTAGTCCTTGGCAACTACCTCTGCCCCCAGTTGTGTCTATGATCACCATAGTAGTCATGGGACCCGGATAATAATGGCTGAAGCATGCCGGGGTCTTTCATGAGGTAATACCAGGAAACTTAGTCCGTGGGAACTACTCCTGTCCCCAAGATGAGCCAATGAAATGCCTGTTGCTATGCTGATACTTATGTAACCATTAAAACTCTATAAATATTGTACTCCCTGCAAGCCCGGTATGCTCTGCACCCGAGTTGCAGTAGCATCCGCAGGCACCTGTGTATTCAATAAATCACCTCTTGCATTTGCAGCCAGTGGTCTAGCCCCGGTTCTTGGGCAGAGGGCTCTGTTCAGTGCCCGGTGCTTTGATGCCGAGGTCTTTCAACCCTTCAGTTGAGGGGTATCTAGGTTGCTTCTAGGTTCTTGGCTATTACAAATAATGCTGCTATGAACAAAGTGGAACATACATCCCTGTTGTATGAATATGCATCTTTTGGATATATGCTTAAGAGTGGCATTGCTGGATCTTGTGGTAGACTGAGTCACATTTTCCTGAGGAATCTTCATACTAATTTCCAAAGCAGTTGTACGAGTAGGCTGGCACTCCCACAAGTAGTGGAGGAATGAGGTAACCCAGTCACAAAAAGACAAACATGGTATGTACTGACTCATATATGGATTTTAGACATGGATCAGGGGAGTGCCAGCCTACAATCCTACTGCCAGAGAGTCTGGAAAACAGAACCTTCATCCAGTGACTGATAGAAGCAGAGGCAGACACCCACTTATTAACATTGAACTGAATTTCTGGAATCCAGTGACAGAGAGGTAAGACTGATGAGCAATAGGGTCAAGACTGGGCTGGTGAAACCCACAGAAACAGCTGACCTGAACAAGGGGGAGCTCTTGGACCCCAGACTCATGGCTGGGAGTCCAGCATGCGACTGATCCAGACCTGCTGAATGTGGGTGTCAGTGAGAAGGTTAAGGTAATCTATGGGGCATTGGGTAGTAGAACAGTATTTATCCCTGGCATACAAATGGACTTTGGGTGTCTATCCCACAATGATGGATGCTTGCTCAGCCTGGACTCTTGGGGGAGGGCCTAGACCCTGCCCTGAAGGAAATGATAGACTCTGGAGACCCCCCCCATGGAGTGCCTTTCCCTCCCTGGGTAATGGAGTGGGGATTAGGGGAACTTTTGGAAGTTGAGGGAGAAGGGGAGGAAGAGGGAGCTGGGATAGACATGTAAAGGAAGCTTGTTTCTAATTCAAATTAAAAAATTATGAAGCTTTCTTGTGAAAGGAATATAATTTTTAAAGCATAAGAAGGAAGGTTTTTCAACAATGAGTCTTTTTCTCAGTGTAATGTTGCATACAAACTGGAGTGCCCTTTTTTTGAATTATATAATGAAAAATCAATCAGTTTAATAGTTGACAAACTGATATTCCAATAAAAATGTTGCTGGAGGCTAAAATGGCCAAGAGACACTTAAGAAAGTGCTCAACATCCTTAGCCATCAGGGAAATGCAAATCAAAACAACTCTGAGATACCATCTTACTCCTGTCAGAATGGCTAAAATCAAAAACACCAAAGAAAATTTATGTTGGAGAGGATGTGGAGAGAGGGGAACAATCCTCCACTGCTGGTGGGAGTGCCAACTTGTACAGCCACTTTGGAAATCGGTATAGAGATTCCTCAGGAAAATGGGAATCAATCTACCACAAGACCCAGCAATTCCACTCTTAGGCATATATCCAAAAGAGGCAAATTCATACAACAAGGGCATCTGTTCCACTATGTTCATAGCAGCATTATTTGTAACAGCCAGAACCTGGAAGAATCCTAGATGCCCCTCAACTGAAAAGTATATAGAGAAAATGTGGTACATTTACACAATGGAGTATTACTCAGCAGAAAAAAATAATGGAATCTTGAAATTCGCAGGTAAATGGATAGCACTGGAAGAAACCATCCTGAGTGAGGACACCCAGTCACAAAAAGACAAAGATGGTATGTACTCACTCATAAATGGATTTTAGACATGGATCATGATAGTGCCAGTCTGCACTTCCACTGACAGAGAGTCTGGGAAACAGGATAGAACCTAAAAGATAATCATGGTACCCAAGAGAAGAGGAATGAGGCAAGATCCTCTGAACAGATGGGGAACACAGCGAGGGGTGGGGGAGGAGAGGGAGCTGGGAAGAAGAGAGGGGGAGAAGAGGAAGAGAGAGTAGGTCTTGGGGGAACAGGAAGGTTGAGTGGGGGGGTAGAATAGGGGGAAGAGGGAATCATAGGTTAGAAGACAGATCAGGCACCAGTGTGACCTCTAGTTATCTAAAGGGATGACGCCAATTGACAAACTAAGCAATAGTGGAGAGACCACCTCGAATGCCCATTCCTGATAATGAACTTGATGTCTATAACCATCCGGGAGCCTTCATCCTGTGACTGATGGAAGCAGAAGCAAACACCTACAGTTAAACACTGAACTGAACCCAAGGAACCCAGTGACAGAGAGAGAGGAGCAATGAGCAATTTGGCAAAGAATGGGCTGGTAAAACCAGCAGAGAGAGATGATCAAACAGGGGAGAGCTCTTGGACCCCAGACCGACAGCTGGGAGGCCAGCATGGGACTGATCCAGACCTCCCAAATGTGAGTGTCAGTGAGGAGGCCTGGGCAACCTATGGGGCCCTGAGCAATAGACCAGTGTTTATCCCTGGAATACAAACAGACATTGTGTGTCCATAACACAAAGAGGTATGCTCTCTCAGCCTGGACTATTAGAGGAGTGCCTGGACCCTGCCCTGAGCGAAATGACAGACTCTAGATATCCCCTATGTGGAAGGAAATCGCAATAGGGTGGGAGGCTGGGGGGGATGGTGGGGGTGCGGGAGGAGGAGAGGGAGAGGGAACTAGGATTGACATGTAAAACAAGCTATTTAAAATTAAAATAATAAAAAAATGTTGCTGGTATTTTCATAAAGACCTGTAGGCAAAAAAAAAAAAGAAGCTAACAGAGAGTAAGCAAGCAAGCTTATATTTTTCTTTCCACCTAGCCATATCACTACTGTCTCAACCACCCTAGTACTGGGTTGAAAGGCCTGTTATCCCCAGTGCTGAGATTACCTTTGTGTGAACTCTTTCTCTTTCTTTTTTATTATTTATTTTTAAATTTAAATTTAAATTATAAACAAGGTTGCTTCACAAGTTAGTTCCAGCTTCCTCTCTGTTTCACTCCCCTCCTCCCATGCACTCCTCCCAATCCCCCCAATATCCCCTCATTTCCCCAGGGAGGGTGTGGCCTCCTCCATAGTCTGTAATTTCATCCAGGGCAGGGCCTAGACCCTCCCCCAAGAGTTCAGGGTGAGAGTGCATCTCTCATTGTTGGATGGGAGTCCAAAGTCCCTTTGTATACCCAGGATAAATACTGATGTACTGCCCAAGGCTCAATACATTACCTAGGCCTCCTCACTGACAGCCACATTCCGGGGGTCTTGATCAGTCCCATGCTGGATTCCCAGGATCAGCCTGAGATTCAAGAGCTAAGCCTTGTCAGGTCAGCTGTTTCTGGGGGTTAAACCAGCCCAGTCTTAATCCCTTTGATCATCAGTCCACCCTCTCTGTTACTGGATGTCTTGAGTTCAGCTCAGTGCTTTGCCATGGGAGTCTGCCTCTTATTCCATCAGCCACTGAATGAAGGTTCTATTTCCTAGACTCTTTGGCCATGGGATTATAGGCTGGCACTCCCCAGATCTATGTATAAAATCCATATATTAGAAAGTACATGCCATGTTTGTCTTTTTGTGGCTGGGTTATCTCACTCAGGATGATTTCTTCTAGTGTCATCCATTTGCCTGCAAATCTCAGGATTCCATTGTTTTCTTCTGCTGAATAGTGTTCCATTGTGTAAATGTACCACGTTTTCTGTATCCACTCTTCAGTTGAGGGGCATCTAGGTTGCTTCCAAGTTCTGGCTATTACAAATAATGCTGCTATGAACATCCTTGTTGTATGAATGGGAATCTTTTGGATATACGCCTAAGAGTGGAGTTGCTGGGTCTTGTGGTAGGTTTATTCCCATTTTTCTGAGGAAGCTCCATACTGATTTCCAAAGTGGCTGAACAAGTTGGTACTCCCACCAGAAATGGAGGAGTGTTCCCTTTTTACCACATCCTCTCCAGCATGAATTGTCATTGGTGTTTTTGGTATTAGCCATTCTGACAGGAGTGAGACCCTATCTCAGACTTGTTTTGATTTGCAACTCCCGGACGGATAAGGATGTTGACCACTTTCTCAAGTGCCTCTCAGCCATTTTAGACTCCTCTATTGAAAATTCTCCATTTAATCCTGTAGCCCACTTTTTAATTGGATCCTTTGGTGTTTTGGAGACTTGCTAATTGAATTCTTTGTAAATTTTGGAGATCAGCCCTCTGTCAGATGTGGGGTTAGTGAATATATTTTCCCATTCTGTGGGCTGCTTTTTTGTCTTGCTGACTGTGTCCTTTGCCTTACAGAAGCTTCTCAGTTTCAGGAGTTCCCATTTATTAATTGTGGATCTCACTGTCTGTGCTACTGGTGTTATGCTCAGGAAGCTGTCTCCTGTACCAATTCATTCAAGGGTACCACCTACTTTCTCTTCTAAGAGGTTCAGTGTTGCTGGATTTATGTTGAGGTCTTTGTTCCATTTGGACTTAAGTTTTGTGCATGGCGATAAACATGGATCGATCAGCATTATTCTACATGCCAGCCTCCAGTTATGCCAGCACCATTTGTTGAAGATTCTTTCTTTTTTCCGTTGTATATTTTTAGCTTCTTTGTGAAAGATCAGATGTTCATACATTTGTGAGTTAATATCAGAGTTTTCAATTAGATTCCATTGGTCTACCTGTCTATTTTTGTGCCAATACCAAGGTGTTTTCAGGACTGTAGCTCTATAATAGAGCTTGAATTCAGGGATGGTGATGCCTCCGGACATTGCCTTGTTGAACAGGGTTGTTTTGATTATCCTGGGTCTTTTGCTTTTCTATACAAAATTGATTATTGTTCTTTCAGGGTTTGTGAAGAATTGTGCTGGGATGTTAATTGCAATTGCATTGAATCTGTAGATTGCTTTTGGCAGGATTGGCATTTTTACTACATTGATCCTACCTATCCAGGAGCATTGGAGGTCTTTCCATTTTCTGAGGGCTTCTTTAATTTCTTTCTTTAAAGATTCAAAGTTCTTGCAATACAGGTCTTTCACTTGTTTGGTTAGAGTTACCCAAAGGTATTTTATGTTGTTTGTGGCAATTTTTAAAGAGTGATGTTTCTCTGATTTCTTGCTCAGCCCTTTTAACGTCTGTATATAGTAGGACTACTGATTTTCTTGAGTTGATCTTGTAGCCTGCCACTTTGCTGAAGGTGTTAATCAGCTGTAAGAGTTCCCTGGTAGAGTTCTTTGGTCATTTATGTAAACTATCATGTCATCTGCGAATAGTGAAAGTTTGACCTCTTCCTTCCCAATTTTTGTCGTATGGCTATGGCTAGAACTTCAAGTACAACGTTGAAAAGGTATGGAGAGAGTGGACAGACTTGTCTTGTTCCTGATTTTAGAGGAATGGCGTTGGTTTCTGTCCATTTAGTTTGATGTTGGCTGTTGGTTTACTGCATATAGCTTTTATTATGTTTAAGTATGTCCCTGTTATCCCAGATGTCCCCAAGACCTTTATCATGATGGGGTGTTGGATTTTGTCAAAGGCTTTTTTAGCATCTAGTGAGATGACCATGTGATTTTTGTTTTTGAGCTTGTTTATATGGTGGATTACATTGATGGATTTTCATATGTTGAACCATCCCTGCATCCCTGGGCTGAAACTTACTTGATCATGGTGAATGATTGTTTTGATGTGTTCTTGGATCCGATTTGTCAGTATTTTATTGAGTATTTTCTGTTTCTCTTTCAGACAGGATCAATTTCCTCTAGCTCAGTGTGGCCTTGAACTAATAGATATCTGTCTGCCTCTGTATCCCGAGGCCTGAGATTAAAGATGTGAACCATCACTGCCTGATCTATATGGCTAGATAGTACAGTTGCTGGAACTAAATGGTTGTATCGCCTCTGCCTGCCTTTCTGGTGGTAGCTAGGTTTTGTTTTTGATCTCCAGTAACGTTATTACATCATAAACTGCTACAAACATTCACCAAGAGTCTGTTTTGGAACACTACAATTCAGATCACTTAATAGTAAATAGCTAGGAGCAGATAGATTGAGAAAAAGAACAATTAGAACCTGGCAATTTCTGTTTCACTGTCTCCACAATTTTGATGCTCACCAGCAATGAATGTGAGTTTCTGTTGTTCTGACTTTCCTAAAAAATACTATTTAAAGCTTGCCTTCGCAAATAAAATTTTCATTCCACATGTAACCAAGTTAAAAATGTGTGTTGACATAATCTGTAACTATGTATTTATTGTAATTACATACTGTATACACAGCCTTTTCATATTGACTTAATTATAAAGTAAACATTTTATTTTATCTTCCCATACATTAGATTTCCAATATAATTAACTCATTCAAACTCAGCTGACTGCACAATCTCAATTCTATTGTCTTTACTATTATCCCTTTGTGATCCGTTCATACATCTAATTTAGAAACAGTCTTGTGTGTGCTTGTGTGTGTGTGGGTGTGCTTGTGTGTGTGTGTGTGTGAGAGAGAGAGAGAGAGAGAGAGAGAGAGAGAGAGAGAGAGAGAGAGAGAGAGAGACAGGTAGAGAGAGAGAGACCTTGATGGAAGCAGCAAGGCATGGAAATCAACATCTATTTCCCACGCAAAATATTTTGGAAGCAACATGTGGGAAAAGAGTGATAAGACGTAATTATGTCTTTTGTGGTGCTCTGAGTCAGTAAAGCCAGAAAAACAATTATCTGTGCTCACAAACACAAAAAAGTGTTCTTGATTCAAGGCTCAAATTCCCCTTTGCTCTTTACAACTCAATTGGATATATTAAATTAGTATCCTATGACTTTCACCTGACATTGGCTGAAAAGTCATTCGCATTCTTGTTAAATATTTAAGACTTTCTACAATTATAACAACATCTGACAACAAAGAAAATTGCTCATCATTCTTCCTAATCTATGTAAGTTGTAATATTCAAGTTTCTGTCTCCATGAAGCAGTACAGATAAAAAATAATAAATAAAATTTTCTATGTGTTGTTTGTTCTAACGATAGCAAAAGAATACTAATAACATACCATTTCATACATACTACAGTGGTTAAAATTGGGAAGACTGCAAAGACCAAGGATATATGCAGATGTAAAACAATTGGAAATCACACACATGATCATTTAAAGATATTGGAATATATGTGTACAAGTTTTCTAATTTACTCACACATACATGTAGTATGCAATGAATAAATGCTCTGTATGCATGTGCATATAATATATACTAACACATGAGATGTGTTCAATAGAAATTCCTTCATAAGTGCTCAGAACATTTTGAATGCCAATGTCCACTGAAATATTATAGTACTGTTCAATCTCTAACAGCAAGTGAATAAATAATTATTATATATATTCAAAGGCATTTTCCTCAGCAAATAATACTGGTGTATTCACCAGCACAATTGAACCTCCAAAAAAAGCAAACATAAAAAGCAAGCATAAAACCCTATAAGTGACAATATTTTACTAAGTTTTGTAAAAGAATATTCAAAATTATGCTAATGGGAAAAAAGAAATATGTACTTCTAGTCACTGGTGAGGGTGGTGATTGATTAGAAAGAACTTGAGAAAAACATAAGAGAACTTTTGGGGGATGAGAAGTTTTATACCTTCTTTCTGGGGGTGATCATACACACTTAAACTTGCAAAAGGATAAAAAATCTGAATAATTTTTGAAGTAATTACTATGATTATATTGGCATAAAGTAATATTTTAAATAGGTTATGAATTTACTTATTAATCACTGTCTATGAAAATTAGTATAGTTTGACATTTTAAGCTATGTGTTACTCAATTAACCTATAACAACTTTTACATGGACACCTAGAATGCATCTTAATAGCATAAATTTGATTTCTGATATTGAGTTTAAAAAGCCAGTAATCCTTTTTCTTGCCCATTCAGAGGCATAAGACTGGAATAGATCATGCATGCGTAGAAAGAATATTCTAGCTTATAGCGAATACCCTTCTAAAATTTCAAGAAAATTATTTGACATTGATAAAATACAGCTAATGAAAAATCAGACAAAGAGATATTGATATTGTCCTATCCTAACTTTGTGCCTCTGAAGTTCTACAAATATTGCAAGGTATTCACATTTCTATCATCAATCATGAGGCCAGCTTTTAATTTCTATTTCCTTAAAATACCCGGTGTGACATGAATAGGTTCCTTTTAATAGCAGGTCAAAACTTACTTCAAATTAGCTGAAACCTAATTCATAATTTACCTTGCAAAAGAGTAAGAAAGCTTAAATAACATCTAGGAAAAATAAATTGGGTGAATCATACCCCGTATTTAAAAGTACGAAACAAAAAACACAAGAGAGATTATAGTTTTTGGTTTTTGTTTTGTTTTTCCTTTTACTCTATAGTTGCCTGACACCTAGCTCTCAGATAATCAGATGAAGACTTACTCTTATGAAGGGCCAGGCTTAACTTGGCTTGATTCTAGTCAGCTTTTCTTAACTTGAATTATTTCATCTATCTTTTGACTCCGGGCTTTTACTTTTCTCTGTGCTATATACCCCTGTTTACTTCTTACTCTGTGGCTTTTTTGTGTCTGGGTGGCTGGCCCCTGGTGTCCTCTACTCCTTCTCATTTTTTTCTTCTCTTCTCCACTTTTCTTCCTCTAATGTGTGTCTGCCAGCCCCACCTATCATTTCTCCTGCCTTGTTATTGACTGTCCAGCTCTTTATTAGATCAATCTGGTGTTTCAGACAAGCAAATTAACACAGATTCACAGAGTTTTTAAAAATGCAACATGGAAGAATTAAATACATCTTTGCATCATGAAGCAAATATTCCACAGAATAAATTAATATAATGCTACTTAAATTAATACTCCACAACAAGAGGTATCATAGATGCATTTCATGTTTAAGAAAAAAGAAAATGTCAGCTGAGGGAAGGTAATTAAAATGTGGAATACTTAATATTTAATACTTAATACTTAATATTTATCTTATAGACATAATAAATATAATGTAATATAATGTCTGAATAAAAACACTTAAAGTTTAAAAACACATACATCCATTATGGTCATAAGAAGAGCAAAATACATTTCAATTTAGGTATTTTCTACAAAATTCACGGCCACTGCTGCTGCTTGTAGTTGTCACAGTCCTCCAAAATATCTGAAATTGAAGCTGCTAACAATCAGTAAGAACAGAAGCTGAGGTCATCATAATATCTAAGGTGGTATCTGGCTGAGAACCAAGAACACAACAGGACTTTAGGGAACACTAGAACAATGTGACTAACAAATGCACAATGAAAAATATGTTGCAGTGTTTGGTTTGCAAGTATACTATTGAGATTCTTTGCTTCTGTGTTTGTCAGGACTATTGGTTTGTAGTTTTCTTTCTTTGTTGTGCTTTTACCTGGTTTTAGTATAAGAGTGATACTGGTTTCATAAAGGAAGTTTGGACATGCCCTCTCAGTTTTTATACACTTTAAAAATTTAAGACATATTAGTTTCTTCAAATGAAGTTTCACTGGGTATATAAACTATATGGGTAGGCTCCATTCCCAATAGTAGATGGCCAAAATGAAATAAACATACTGCTATTTTGGTAGAATTTTTGTCTCAAATTGTTTATGCAATGTATTAATTTAATGATCTTTGCAAGTATATTAATTTTTCCAATTTTGTGGGGCTTGTTTTTGTGTGTGTTTGTGTGTGGGTGGTGGGTGTATGGATTGAGTCTTTTGTGCTAATCTGTTGATCTCTTGCTGCCTTATTCTCGGTTCTTTGGATGAAGATAGAAGTCATCCCCTTTATTTAGGGTTTCTACATCAATGGAATATAGTTTTTTAAAATTATTGTCTTATAATATTCTGGATTTATTTGATGGCCATTGTAATGTTTCCCTGTTCATTTGTGATTATTTGTATTTCCTGTTTCTTTCATTTGATTAATAAGGCAAAGGATTTGTTAATCTTGTTTGTCTTCTCAAAGCTCTTAGATTTGTGGATTCTTTGTATTGTCTCATTTGTTCCCATCTCATTAACTTCTGGTCTGCATTTTTTTTATTTCTTCCCATCTACTGGCTTTGTGTTTGATTTATTCTAGTTTTCCAAATTCTGAATTTCCCTCTTAAGTTGTTTTTTAGTGTATTCTAGAGACACTAGCCATAATAGTATCAGAACATACTAGGCAAGCAAAAGGAGAAATGGCAGTAGTTCTACCAATCATACAGCCTATGAACCAAAACAATAATTGGCCTGAAAAAATATTCTCAATGGTACAAAAGTGGAAATTTTATCTTGGTAATATTAACAACTATATAATTGGAGTGAAGGTCTATTCAATAGAAGGTGACTTAGACTTAGTACTGTAAACCTAGACAGTTATCCATAGCTAAAGAGACCATAAACCCCAAGAGAGTAATTACTACCTTCATCTTCCTAAACCAGCATAATTATATTTTAACTGCATTATAATATTCATCCTTTTTTATATATTATATCCCAACCACATTTCCCTCCCTCCACCCTTCCCAGTACTCCCACCTCCCATCTTCTCTAGATCCACTACTCCTCCACTTCCTTCAGAAAGAGCAGGCTTCCCAGGACAGAACAATTTTCAGCAAAACTGACTACAATCCTTCATATTAATGCTGGAAAAGGCAACCGAGTAGGATGGAAAGAGTCTCAAGAGTAGCTGAAAGAGCCAGAGATAACCATACTGCCATTTTTAGGGGACTCACACAAAGCTACACAACCATAACATATATGCAGAAGAACTAACACAGGCCCATGCAGGCTCTGTGGCTGTCACTTTAGATTCTATGAGCTTCTATGAGGCTTGCTTAGTTGATTCTGTGAACTGTGTTTTCATATGATGTTCTCAACTGCTCTGGTTCCTACTATTATAAGTATTTACTTGTTTAGCCCTCATCTTTTATCAAAGAAGTCTCATTTGCAGGAAATAGCGACTATTTTCAAGATCTGTAACTGGTCAAGTAACAGAGAAATTTATATCAACTACAAGTGGTGCATGTACAACCAACCTCTACACCCACGTCTTAGTGACAATCATGGTGGAGCGATTGGAAAGATTGTGAGAGCTAGATCAGTATAGATGTTGGTAGATATATCTTCTGGTTATGACAGAAAGGCAGCACCCATAAAAATCTCTGCAATGTAATTTCCTAAACATGACACATAATGACAGAACCTCTTCAACATGCCAAAGTTCTTGGGAAAATTTTCACAAGACTCTACCCCTAGTTAAAGAGCTACATGTAATCAGTGGTTGTTGAGGGTGGGAGAATCATGAGATTTCAAATGTCATAATTTCCTTGACTGTTATACATGAAGAAGTTGCACAATATGTTAACAACGCCTAAGACATAATAATCAACATTTGTAAATATGAAGTATGAAAGCAAGTATATGGTTTTAACTTTGTAACTAGAGATATAATGATGCACAAATTAGGTAAGAAATATAGGTAAACTATGTCCATAATTTTAACAAAGTACCTCTAAATACTGTCAAATGAGTTTATCTTTTAAAATTATATTTTAATTAACTTTTTTGCAAAATAAATTTCTAAATTATGTTTTAATTATTCATCTATAACTTATATAATTGTAATAGTTTATCCATAACTATTACCAAATGTAGGATGATTAAAATATTAGTCACTTCATTTTTCCAGTTTGACATAAAAAATTACACCTGTAAAATAAGCCTATTTGACTGGACAAAACTCATCCCAGACTATTTGTTCATATTTTTCCACCTATAACATCACGCTCAGACAAAAGAGTACATTCTTTTGCAGCGACTCCTGCTGTATACTTGCTATGTTCCCAGAGCTCCTGGAAATGGAACTTTTTACAACACATTCAGAGTCTTTAAATATCAGTCTATGCCATCATTAAAATGAGTATTCTGATCAAAATGTAAGCCAACCCATTTTAATAGCTTATACAATAGCAAGGAAAGCAAAATAACCATATCCCAGGCATTCATAATTTGCTTGGAAAATTATACTGTATTTAAATATGAAATCATTATAACAGATATAACTGCTTCAATACCTAATAATAATAATTTTAAGCAAGCTGAATTAAAGTTCTTAATTTGCTCTTTTTTACTAAACTATCATTTCATATATATATATATACATATATATGATCTTCAAGTAAATATAAGAATTACAGTTTGGATAATCATTGTTATCACACTACTGTATCTCCATTAGTTAGTACATTCTCTGAATTCATGCATGGTTAAGATAGAAAATGACAATGTACTCTCTATACTAGATACACAAGACAATTTGTAGTACAAAATTTTGTAGTGCATAATTTCCATTTAATTTTATTATGAACAAATAATTTTGCTTTTACAGGAAAGACATGACATCTTATAGGCTTCGTAAAGCATATATTTTATTACATAAATATTGACAAGCTACAGTAGAAATTCTGATCATAATGTTGAAAAATAGAAAAAGAATAAAATAATGGTACTGGGGTGGGAGGATGGGAGGACCTTAAAATGTAGTCAGAGACTACTGCAAAATCACCTCTTCACTGAGTTTGTGCTTCTCATCATGGTTCTCCTTGCAGCAAGTTTCACATCTTTGTTCCTGAGACTGTAAATTAAAGGATTCAGCATGGGCACCACAAGAATATAAAACACTGAGAAAAATTTCCCCTGGTCCACAGACTCAGTAGATGCTGGTTTGACATATGTAAGCAGCCCAGATCCATAGAATAGACTAACAGTTACAATGTGAGAACCACAAGTGCCCATGGCTTTGGACCAACCTGTAGCTGATGACATGCGAACAATATTTAAAAGGATGGAAGCATATGAGGTTAAAATAACAAGGCCAGATACAATGACAACTATGCAAGCAATAAGAGAACTCACAAGTTCATTGGCATAGGTACTGCTGCAGGAGAGCTGGAGGAGGGGGAAGATTTCACACATGTAATGGTTGATGATGTTGGAATCACAAAAGCTGAGCCTAATCATACAAGTGGTGTGAGCCACAGCACTTGCAAACCCCATCAAGTAGGATGCAAGCATCAGCAGGGAACAGATCTTAGGAGACATAAGGATGGTATACATCAAGGGCTTACATATGGCCACATAACGATCATAGGCCATTGCTGTCAGCACATAACATTCAGAGTTACCAAAAAAGCAGAAGAAAAATAGCTGAGTCATGCATCCTGTATAAGAGATGCTCTTCTCAGAAATAAATCCCATCAGCATTTTGGGGTTACAAACCAATGAATAACAGAAATCAACAAAGGACAAATTGAATAGAAAAAAGTACATAGGGGTGTGAAGGTGTGAATTCAGACAAATGAGAATCATTAAGCTCAAGTTTCCCATCACAGTGACTATGTAGTTCAGCAAGAACACAAAAAACAAGGGCAACTGGAACTCAGGCTGGTCTGTTAATCCCATAAAAATAAACTCAGTCACCAAAGAGTCATTCTCCACAGACATTTGCTTCATGGTGTCATCTGCAGGAACAGAGATAGCACATAAAATTAACAGGAAAGTGTCTTTTAACAAACAGGGAAGTCTGGAGCTTCTGGATTTGCAAGTTCAATGTATGTATAGATGATGATTCCTGAGGAATACACATTTCCTTTTTTCTCCAAAGATGATATGTGTCTCTTTCCAGAAAATAATGAAAAACTCTTATTGACTCTTGAATATAATTTTCTCCTTTCTCTTTACTCTTCAGATGAAATAAAGCAATAGTTAAAAAGTATCAAAAACCCAGAATTTATAGCTTTGTGACTGTAGAAAAAATATCAAGATGAGTCAGTGATCATTTATTTTCCACAGAGACTTCATTGCAACTACAATGAATGTATCCTTACCCAGTTTCCTCAGGTGTCCAAAATCTTTGATGATGAACATGGTAACAGCCACAGTGAAGATCTGTCTCTCACTCCCTGCAAGGGATGCATTGGAATAGGGCACAATTTCCTTATTAGATTTTTCTTTGAGGCCAGTCTATTCTATAGAGTGAGTTCTAAGATGCACAGTATTGTTTCACAGAGAAACCCTATCTCAGAAAACCAGAAAAGAAAACACTACAAAAGAAGATAATCTTCACCTGCAGAAAGAAAACAAGACACTTTTATGAGAATGTAAGATGTTGTCTCACTTAAGCACTTAAATTATAACCCATTTCACATTCTGGACATCTGTGGAAATAGTTTAGAATTCTAAGAAATTATTCTCTCCTTTAATATTTCCTCCCAGGTTTCATGAGTCTCTGGAGTGATGAAATTACTGAGCTTGTGTTTACATCCTGTACATAAACATAATGTTGGTTCATTTGAGACACAAAGTTTTGCTCACTTTATAAATCCCCATCAGAACTACTGTTTGACAAAACACTGGGTGGTTCCTTTTAGAATCTTCATCACAATTGTCCGCACACACTTCAAGAATAATTGAGGGATTACCACATGCTTTATTAGAATTTTCTAATAAACAGAAAGGATTGTATTAATACACAATAGATAGCAGATTAAAATTCTAAAATGTTTTATAAAAATTAGTTTGGAAGAGATAAATAGAAGATGCACACATGAACATACTGAATTTGTAAATAGTAATGACAACTTGACTAACCTTTATTTATATTAGTATCTGTGTATTTTCCTATATATCTAAAGCTGAAACTCTTAAGAAAAGACTTGCAGTGCATCTCAGTTGTACTACTCTCAACTTACATGTATATAAATATAGATCTAATCCCTGTTTCACAATAAATAATAACAATAATAGAATGTAATATAAATAGACTTCATAGTGTAATATATAAATTAAGTGAGATGATTCTCACACTGTGTAAGAACTGACATAGATCTATAAAAAGCAATTGTTGGGTATTATTTCACCTCTCTTTTTTCCATGTCCTTATTCATATAACCTTAGAATTTTCATTATTTGGATTAGACAAGCATTTGTTTTGGTGCTATTCTGTGTAAGATCCATGGTCCCTGTCAACCCCCTTTCTTTCACCATATACACATGCAAAATTATTTTAAGCATCATGGAATGTTCCAGAGTATTGCAGTGACTTAAATTTGACAGGTTAAAGCGTGATGCTTTGTCATTGTTGAGTAAATTGAACAGAAGGAAAGATAGTAATCAGGTTAAGAAGGTATTATCTTTATCATTTAATACATATTTTTAAATTTAAATCTAACTATATATTCCTTCCTTATATTCCCTCCCACCCCTTTCATGAACTAAACAGGTTGTTTTCAGTCATGGCATTGTATTACAGCAATCAAGTCAAGAACCATATGCTCATTCGATTTACTTCAGTACAGTTGAGAGAACTATATAACAGTAAGAGAAAGCTGCATATTCAAAAGGACTGCCATAACCTAGGTAACTATTCAAAAACTGGATGATGGAGCTGTCTGCAAATCTAGAAGCTACCTAAATAGGTGGAAGAATGAACTCCTGGCAGTTAAGCTGGTAAGACTCCTCCCTGTAGCAATTATTTACTGCTTCCATGACATTCAGCTTAAACTTGGAAGTTTAAGTTTCCCCAGACATGGGAGGTTTCTTTGTGTACACATGAACCTCCCTAATCTCCCAGAAAAGAATGTTTCAATTCAAAGAGAATGGCTATGAAACATTCTTATATTTATATTAGTAATTTTTGAGTATACATAAAAAGGCAAACAATTACTCCCTATTGCACATAGATAAGTAGTCATTCATGAGTTATCCATGGTAGGATAACCCTGTCTTTCTTTCTTTCTTTTTTTCTTTCTTTCTTTCTTCCTTCCTTCCTTCCTTCCTTCCTTTCTTTCTTTCTTTCTTTCTTTCTTTGTAGTTTTTCTAGACAGGGTTTCTCTGTATTGTTTTGGAGGCTGTCCTGGAACTCTCTCTTAGACCAGCATGGCCTCGAACTCTCAGAGATCTGCCTGCCTCTGCCTCCCGAGTGCTGGGATTAAAGGTGTGTACCACTAATGCCGGGCTCTTATTTGTATACTCTTGACAACTTTGTTGATGTTAATTGGCCATGATGTCAGAGTTTACTTTGTACTCTCATATTTCTCTAATTTGTCTACAGTTACTCTATAACACAGTATCCTAATCATTACCACTTTTCAGGAAAATTTGAAATTTAGAAGTACAAGTTCTACAACTTTCTTGTTCTTCCACTTTATTATTTTTCAAAATTGTTAATTAGACTATAAATAACACTAGATTCTGAGTTGTGGATTCATCAGCTTTATTAACATCTCACTAACCAAAGCTTAAGAAATATTTTGCAAGGGGAGGCAGAAAGAAAGAAAAGTATGATATATATTCAGTTATATGTGCATGTTAGCCTTTAAGTCATTGATAAACAAGCTGTAATCTATATAACTACAGAGGTTAGGGATACAGAAAGAGACTGGGGGTGGTTGTTCCAGAGAAGGGGAAATGGTCAAGGATGCATGGTATAGGGGCTGGAAGAAGAGGATCAAACAAGGAGTAAGAGGTAAGAAGGGGCAAGGGAGGGAATAAAAGGAGGTACAGGTTAAAAATAATGGTCATTATTTGAAGGTATGTGTAAACCTAATACAGTGGCACATCCTAAAATATATACTTATATGTAAAGTCTTTCTAAATGAAATCCCCCTAATAAAAAGGAAAACAGAGCACCAACTGATTATTACTTAGCAACAAATGAAACTTGTAATACTAGGAATGGGTTACATCTAATCAAATTCTTGGCCAAACAATATCTGCTTTTATTTAAGGCACACTTCAGGGGATGAAACCCATGTCCAACACTGGGTGAGTATACAAAAACATAGTACTAAATAAGCCATGGACCTAAGGTAATACCACATACTATTGTTCTGCTAAAAAAAAAGCATAGCAATAAAATGACTGTACTACTCAAAAGTCAGTTCTGTGCTATGCTCGGCTATCATCAGAGAATCTTCCTCCAATGGTAGATGGGAATAAATGCAGAGATCAACAGCCAGACAATGTGCGGAGAATAAGAAGCCTTGGAACAACCAGCCCTATAAAGAATATAACTTCTTCAGACCTTTCCACTCAGGGCTAGGGCAACTCTGGAAAAGAAGACAAAAAGTGTAAGTGCCAGAGGAGATGGAAGACATAAAGAAAATAGGGGCTAACAAACTCAACACAATTGATGTGTGTATGAAATAGCAGAGACTGTAGTAACATTCAGAGCATCTGCACAGGTCTGAATCATATACAGTTGGAGTCTTAAAGCTGAGAGGAAAAGTAAACATGTGCCCCCATCTCTAACACAGATACCACCCTCAACTGATAACAACTTCAAATGAAAATTTACTTTTCTCCCAGAGAGATTTACTGAGGAAACTAGCTACTCTTAACTGTAGGCCCCATGCCCAGCACTAGATGGTCAACATAAAACTAACTCAAGAGCATCTTTGGAGGCTACTTGTTTCATAGTGTTGTGTCAGAGCACCATATTTTTTAGCCTCACAAGTCATTTGAATATATTATGGCTTCTCATTTTATTTTTATGGGATTCCTGTATGTGCAAATGTGTGTGTCTTCAACCACAGGTGTGTTCTGGGTTTTATGTTGTTGTTGTTTTGACTTGTCCTATTATGACTTATTTGCTTTTGTTTTAGCCTATTTGATTTTATTATTATTCCCTGGTCTCTTTTCTAAGGAGAGACAGAAAAGGTGTGGAGTGGATCCAGAGAGAGGGGAAGTGGGAGGATCTCAGAGGAGCTGAGAGTGTGGACACTAGTATCAGAATATATTCTACAATAAAAGTCTATTTTCAAAGCAAAACAATGTAGGAGCAAGTTGATGGGGGCATAGCTGGGAAGTGCTAACTTCTGAACTTAACAGCACTGCTGTACAACTCAACTTGGAGCATCAACAGTTCCCTTCATAAAAGCTGCACAATATCAAGCCAAGAAAAATTTCTACATGGATGAGGGAAGAGTCCCCAAAGCCATTGCCCAGGAGAAGACAATTTGGCAGCTGGTAGCTGCTGAGAGTCCCTCCCCTGTGGAGATGCAGTAGGTTATCTCACCTACGTGCATATGTGCAGCATTAAATTGAACTGAGGGAATTGTTAATAATAATTGTAACTATAAGAAAAGAACATGAAACTGGAAGTTTCTAACTCTAGGAAGTTAGAACAAATCTGCAACAGATGGATATGATCAATATAAGTTATATGACTATATGGATATTGAAAATAATTAAAAACTGCTACTTAAAAATGCCCACTCTAACAATAGCAATCAACAGACACATTGAAATCATAATCATGATTCCAAGGCCATTAATACAAAGACACAGAAAAGATTTCAAAAATTTTTATGAAGTCACAAAACACCAAGAACAGATGAATGAATCATACATAAAAGTAATATTAATGAAAGGTTTGCTGTGGTTAAATGTGAGTTACATTATTGAGAATATTAATAAAAATAGTTGAATATTGGGACAAAGCAGTCACATAGATCAATGGATTGAAAATCTAAGTATAATTCCAACAAGTTGAGTGTTTTCAAATATACCACAAGTATACACTGGAGAAAAACACAGTATCTTCAACAAATGATGTTCAGAAAACAGGGGAAAAATGTGGGAAAATGAAGATAGATATCTATCCCTCACCCTGCACAAACCTAACTCCAAATAAACCAATAACCTAAGCAGAAGACAAGGAGGCTTGAAACTGCTGGAAGAAAAATTAGGGGCAACACTTCAAATGTAGGTACAGGCAAGAACTTTCTGAATAGAACTTTATCAGCTCAGGGAATAATACTGATAATTGATAAATGAATTCTCATGAAAGTTACAAGCTTCTTTAAAATACAGTATATAGCCAATCAATTGGAGAGGCTCCCCACAGAATGGAAGAAAATCTTTGTCAGTCATATCTATGACAGAAGATTAAATTTCAGAATACACAAAGAACTCAAAACTTGAGTCATGTGTATGAACAGAGAATTCGCAAAAGAAGAAATATAATGGCTATTTATTACCTCAAAGGCTTTCAATATCATTAGCTGTAATAGAATAGTATTCATTATCTTCAGTTATATGCTCAATAGAAAGCCCACCAGGAATAGGCACACATGATCACCCATCCAGTTGAACTAGGGAACATGGATAGAATGTGGAGACTCCGAACTGCTTGCTCCTGCAATACACTAAGAAATGAGTAATCTCCAGTTGTATGCCAGGGATAAATAATGATATACTGCCCAAGGCTCCATAGATTGGTCAGGCCTCCTTGCTGACAACCACATTCAGGGACCTAGGCCCTGACCTGAACAAAATGACAGACTATGGATATCCCTATGGAGGGCCTCACCCTCCCTGGGGAATGGAGTGGGGATTGGGTAGTGGACTGGGAGGAGCAGGGGAGGAGAGGAGGGAGATGGAGCTGGGAATGGCAGATGAAGAAGCTTGTTGAAAATTTAAATTTAAAAAAGATAGATAAGTGAGAAAAATTAAATAAGTAATCTCAATAAGACTTATCACAGTTCACATGTAACTCCAATTCTGGGGAAAATAAAAGCTTGCTGAGAAGGACAACATGGTGATATCACTCTTAGATACCACCCCACTCATTCCTAGGAGCCTTTTTAAATTTTTCCTTGATCAACCTATATTTCAAGCTTTTTGTTCCTTGTGTGCAGTTCCTTACTCTTCCCTAAAATGAGACAATGAATTCAGAAGCCTAGATCATGGTCACTTTGGTGACCAGTGATGGTCTGACATCCAAACTCTTGCCTTAAACTCACAAAACCTCACAATGGTCCCTCATAGACTTCCCATCACTGTCATTGTAATCACCTGCTATCTATTTGACTGAGGGTGAGATTTACACATAGTAAAGTGAAGCTGAGTCTTCTTTCTTCCTATTTTCTTATGTGAATTCACAAGCTAATGTGTCAACTCATCTCACAAAGAGCAACTTCATCACTTTGGAGTTTTACAAACATGAAAAGTGTTGGAAGCTATGGAACATTGGGGTTTCCACAAATATGCATCAAGTCAGAGGCTGCTATCAAAAAATACAAATCAATCAAGAAACTAGATACTTAAAAAATAATCCAATTTAAAATGGAGCATGGATCTACACAGAGATCTCAATATAGAAAACTGTAAAGGCTGGAAAAAAAACCTTAAGGAAATGTTTAACACCTTTCACAATCAAGAAATTATACATCAAAACTATACTCTGATTTTTTAATCTTTTTTTGTCTGTGATTTTTGTCTTATACCTTCCATACTGACTAAGATCAGTAACACAAGTGACAGCTCATGCTGGAAAGGATATGGAGCAATGGGAATACTTCTCCATTGATGGTGATAGTGTAAACTTATACATTCACTATGGAAGTAAAAACACTGATTTCTCAAAAAGCTGGGATTCAATCTACCCCAATATTCAGCTATACAACTCATGGATATGTACCCAAGGGGTACTCCATATTTCCACAAGGACACTTGTTCAACCATGTTTGTTGAAACTCTATTCACAGTAGCCAGAATGTGGAAACAACCTATATGTATCTCAACAGAAATGGGATAAAGAAATTGTGGTGTATTTACACAATGTAGCATTACCCAGTTGTTAAAAAAATAACATCATAAAATGTGAAGGTGAATGAATGGAACTAGGAAAAAAAATCATCCTAAGTGAGGTAATCCATATTCAGAAAAATAAATATGGTATGTATTTGCTTATATGTGGACATAAGACACTAAGATAATGATAACTAATCTATATTCTGCAGGGCCAGACAAGTTACATAATGAGGAGGGAACATATGCCTATATAGAACTCCCTGGGAGAGGCAAATACAAAGGACTTGGGGTGGGGATGAAGTGGAACAGGAGGATCAGGTGGACAGGGAAAGAATGTGAAGAGACAAGAATAATTTAGAGGAATTTGTGTTGTGAAGTAGAAACTTAGTGCAATGGAAACGTCCTAAAATATGTGAAGTTATTCCTAATGAAGTTTCCAAATAATGGGGGAAGCAGAGTCCCAATTAGCCACCACTTGTCACCAAATGAAGCTTTTAGGTCTGGGCCTGGGTTGTATTCAGTTGAGGTTTTGGCCAAAGGGGTCCCATGGAAACCCACAAACAACCCAGGCTATTGTCAAGGCAATATGATGCTCTACACAAATTGACAAAAAGGCCACATTGATGAAGACAACACCCACACAACTCACTGAATATGGAGAGGTCGATTTGGTGTCTAAATAGAACCCACTCTCCTATGTTCTAGTGTGTTTAATACAGGAAAGTACTCTGCAGACTTCCAAAAGAGAAATATATACACCAACACAGCCAAAAAAACCTTTGATTTGTAATGCTATCCTGCAGCAAAATATTCTACAACAATAATGGCACAAATCTTGTTGGAGAAATCAACCAATGGCTGACTTGACTGAAGTTCCATTCCATGAGATAGAGCCTATGTCCAACACTGCTAGGATGACCAAGAACCGGAAACTGGGTAGCCCAGAGACCTATTTAAAACCAAATAGTATTCACCTTTTAAAAATGAAAATAACAGTGATAAAATTGTTAATGATGCTATTCTGCTATACTCTGATACCAGTGCCTTATTCAGACATCTACTGCAGGAGGAAGCTTTTCTGATCATGGCTGAATAAGACATTGATTTATGAGTATAGAAGAATATCATTAGAACTCATTTGTCATATTTTGCAACTTTTCCCCCTAATAGCATTTGGTATTACCAGAGGTCTCTGAGTTATCTAGTCTCTGGTTCTTGATCATCAACAGGGTTGGGTGTGGTTTCCATTTCAGAGAGTTGGCTTTAAGTCAAATCTGACCATAATTGGCTTCTTCCACAACCATTGTGTCATTATTGCCTTAGCATATTTTGCAGACCCACTGTGAGGCATTATGGAAAGAGAGAGAAACAGACAGACAGAGACACAAAGAGAGACAGATAGGCAGACAGAGTAAGATATAGATATAGAGAGACAGAGACTGACAGTCCTTTTTAACATTAAACTCTAAATAGGATTTCTCCATCAAATCCCTTCCCTCAAAGCTCAGGGAACCCAGCAAAAGTGGAGGGATAAATAGTTTAAGAGCCAGAGAAGATGGAGGACACCAAGAGAACAAGGCCCTCTAAATCAACTGAGCAAAACTAATATGAAGTCAGAGACTGAACCAATAAACATATGGCCTGCACAAGACTGCACCAGATCCTCTGCACATACATGGCTTCCAGTTAAGTGCTTGTATGGGAATCCCTTGGCATGTGAATGAGTGGTTTTTATTCTGTGCCTTTTCTTAGGTCTCTTTTCATTTTGTTGGTTTGTCTTGTCCAACTTTAATGTGGCTTATATTATATTTTATTTTGTTATGCCTGCTGTTATCTCTCAGAAGCCTATTGTTTTCTAATGAAAAGCAGAAAATAAATGAATCCAGATGGTAGAGGGGGAAGGGAGGAACAGGGAGGAATCGATGGAGGTATATATGGTTGAGAAAAGAATCTATTTTCAATAAAATGGAGAAAATAAATGAACCAATTAACCTATTATATAAAATAAAAAAGAAATATAATTGCATACCTTTCCCCCTCCCTATCATCCCTAGAGCCCCTCCCAGTTATTCTCTCTCAAACTTTTCCCATTCCCAAGCTGAAAACATCATTTTCTTTGATTAGTTAAATATATTGGTAAAATGAATGACACAGAGTGGTTTACATATTAAAGAATGCACTACAAATTAATCACTTCAAACAGGTGCTTTTAAAATCAAAAACAAGAATAAGGGGATGTCACTAGTAAGGTTACAGAAGACAACTTGTTCTTCAGTGTAGCTTAAGATACCCTTTAGTGGGCGCTTTGAAGCCTCCTTCACTACCTTTTGATGTCATCATACTTTGTAGCGTTTTCCACGTCATATCCATGAGGATATGCATTGGGTTTAGGGACACTGGAATACCATGTCAGCGAGCTTCCCATTCAGCTCTAGGATGCCTTTACCCACAGCCTCAGCAGCACCAATGGATACAGGGATGATGTTCTGGGAAGCCCCATAGCCATCACAACACAGCTTCCCATAGGAGTCATCCACAGTCCTCTGGGTGGCAGTGATGGCCTGGCTTTTCGCTGTGAGTCCTTCCACATGCCAAAGTTATTATGGATGACCTTTCCCAGAGAGACTAGTAGTTGGTGGTGCAGGAAGCATTGCTGACAGTCTTGAGTGACTAGTCATCCTTCGTGTGGTTCACAACCATCACAAACATGCAGGCATCAGCAGAAAGGCAGAGATGATCTTTTTGGTCCACCTTTCAGGTCGGCTTGGTTTTCTACATGGTGATGAAGACATATGAGGCTCCACAACATACTTGGCACCAGCATGACCCCATTTCATGTTGGTAGGATTGTGATAGCATTCTAATTGATGACAAGTTTCCCATTCTCAGTCCAGTCATGACTATGCTGTGGAACTTGTCGTCAGTAGACTTGTGCAGGAATATGTAGACCATGTCATTGATGCCAAAGAATGTGTCACTGATTGCAAAATTATCCACTTGGGTAGAGCATAAGGCAACCATGGTAACCAGGCAACCAACATGCCAAATGAATTCACTCAGACTTTCACCATCAGGTATCAAGAACTAGGTTGGCACTACATAAACAGATGATGTTGGCTCTGGAATGGGGATGCACAGTGTGCCATTTCTTAAAATCTTTAAATCAGCCTTCTGTGATATTCCTTGAGCCATAGGTACAAGGTTTGTGTTATAAATGTACCTATTGTAGCTAAGCTCCCAATAATCAGTTTATCTGTATACCATATCATCCTTATATTAACAGGCAATTTAAATTTATAACTAGGCAATTTTTATTTGAAATGACATGAAATGCAATTCAAAACTTGATTAAACTGTGGATAAATACACAATAAGTTTTAACATATACAGAATATTCAATGAGTTCAAATACAACCATATTTCAAGTTAACAAATCAAAGAAAAAGGATCTATTATGCTGCTCCCAGAAGTCATGGTCCTTTAAATCAGAACCCTGGTGCCAGGTGAAATTGCCTTCTATGAGTTGTTGGCTAGAGATATGCGAGAGGCTCCAAAAGAAAAACAGGCTTTTTTATCGTATTGTCACTCTAGGTTGCCTACCACAACTCAATGGTGTGATCCTATTTCGAAGACAGTGCACACTTGGATACATGACACAGAGAAATCAAGTTGATACTGAGATACAAACTCCTTCCTAGCTGCCTAGTTTTCATAGTTTCAAAAATGTGCACTTTGCAGGCTGCTGGCTAGAAAAGTCATTGGAATTCTAACTCAAGCAGACACTGTGAATACTATAATAATAACCTGTCAAGCTGGATATGCCCACTGATGCAATGGTGGCAAGTATATTGGGGTAATGACCAGCCACTTGGTGATTTTATGTAATGTCCTCTCCATGAAAAAATTGCTATCCATCTGGTACTATAAAACTTTTTAAATGTTTATTGTGAGAGAAGACATTAGCTAGAAGGACAACAAAATACCATTGTTTCCCTAAATGAATATGTGGTCAATTGCCTTCAAATTGTTCATCCTTGTACCCATAAATTAGTGATGCCCTCAGCTTGAGACACAGAAGTTATTTTTTTCAGAGGCTTATGGTTAATGCAGAGATTAGTTGTTGCTTTGTTCTGCTTCAGGTTGTGATACTGACTCCTTTTAGCACTTAGACCACATTTTCTATATTGTGCTTGTGACTCATATTCACTTTCTTTTTAAATCACACACATTAATTAATTAATGAATAAAAATCTGAAAAGACTAGGCATTCAAAATACCTCTGAGGAACAAAATCATTCAATAATCTTATCACTATTATAGTAGATAGAAATGCTTAACTCTCTGGTACCACTAATTTTAGCAGATTGATTTAATTTTTAAATGCATCATTTTATATATCTTTAGTTCTAAGCCAATTCCTTAGAAATTTTAAACATTATTAATATAAAATACATGTTTTTCAGGATTGGAAAAAATGGTTTAGCAATTAAGAACAGTTTCTGTTCTTCCAGAGGACCAATTCCCAGAACCCTCAAGGCAGCTTACAACTCTATAACTCCAAGATTTGACACCCTCACATAGATGTACATGTAGGTAAAACACCAATGCACATAAAATAAAAATAAGTAATATTTTAAAATTATACCTTCATGATCCATTGATCCCTAAACATGACACATCCTCTATCATGTAGATATTTTCTTAAAATCAACATGTTCCCTCTTGGAGGGAAGACAGGTGCTGATCATACTCATGAGCTCACAAAGCTCATTTTCTTCACAAGGCACTGCCAAAGAATATCATAAGTAAATAGAGTCGGGAGGTAAACAGACTCCTCAGTGAAGCCAACTGAAGGCTGGGCAGGGAGCTTCACTTAGGGAGCTTAGACAGTCACTATCTACAAATCTTTGGGTTTTCAGTGAGTACTACAGAGCATATCTCCTACCCATACAAGGTAAATAATAAAGTGTTTAAAAATTAAAGATTTCCATTTTAAAGAAAAAGTACTAAGAATTTCTATTTTCAGATGATGTAAAAGTTAAAAAAATATTAGATGAGGTTGTAAATCTGATATATCTAAGGGACATGGCATCAGCTTAAACAAGTTGAATCTAAGGATATTTTTGCATGTAGGAAAGAAAAGCATGTTGTTACGGTAAAAAGTCTATCAATTCTATTGCAGGAACAGGAGAAATAAAATAATAGAATATATGTAATGTAAAAGACAAGAAAAAAGCCAGGCGTAGGTGGTGCACACCTTTGATCCCAGCACTCAGGAAGCAGAGGCAAGAGGATCTCTGTGAGTTCAAATCCAACCGGGTCTACAGAGCATGTTCCAGGACAGGCTTCAAAACAATACAGAGAAGCCCTATCTCGAAAAACCAAAAAACAAAGACAAGAAAAAAGAAAGACACATCAAACTGCAGGGGGTGTGGCTAAAGGACACGTTAATGAGTCAGTTAGCTTGTGAGTTGCTTCCAAGTTTTCTTCACAGCAAGCTTGACATCCTTGTTTCTGAGACTATATATGAGAGGATTCAACATGGGCACCAAAAATGTATAAAATACAGAGAAAAATTTTCCCTGTCCCACAGTCTCCACGGATGATGGCTTGACATAAGCTAGCAGCCCAGATCCATAGAAGAAGCTAACAGTTATAATGTGAGACCCACAAGTACCCAAAGCTTTGGACCAACCCTTACCTGATGACATATGAATGATATTGAAAAGGATCATAGCATATGAGACTAAGATAATGAGGCTACATAAAATGATAGCTGTACCCACCACAGCAGTACTCACAAGCTCGTTGACATAAGTGTTACTGCAGGAAATCCGAAGGACAGGGAAGATGTCACACATGTAGTGATCAATGATGTTGTTATTACAAAAGTTGAGCCTAATCATTAAGCCTGTGAGAACCATGGCACTAGAAAACCCTATCAAATATGAACCAAACATCAGCAGACAACAGATTCTAGGTAACATGATAACCTTGTATAGTAAAGGCTTACAAATGGCCACATATCGATCATAGGCCATGACTGTCAGCACATAACTCTCAGAATGGGCAAAAAAACAGAAGAAAAACATCTGAGTCATGCATCCTATAAAAGGGATCATATTCTTTTCTGAAACAAAACTCATTAGCATTTTGGGGGTAAAAACAAATGAATAACAAAAATCAATGAAGGACAGATTGAAAAGGAAAAAGTACATGGGAGTGTGAAGGTGTGAATTCAGGATGATAAGACTCATTAGGCTCAAATTACCCACCACTATGGCTGTAAAATTCACAAAGAACAGGGAAAACAGGGGCAGCTGGAGCTCAGGTTGGTCTGTTAGTCCCATAAGAATAAACTCAGACACTGAAGAGTCATTTTCTGTAGTCATCTGCTTCATATGTGGCACCTGTAAGAATAGAAGGTGACATTACCATGTAATTCGTCTTTGATTCCAGAGGGATAAGTTAAAGTTTTTGCTTAATAAGCTTGAGTTGAGGGAACACATAACAAGACATAGAAAGATTCCCAACTGCTCATGTTAATTGTGAAGAGTGCCTAATTCCTCTTTAGCATACCCATAATATGTGTGTCTGTCCAGAAAGCATACAGATAATCATTCCAATTTCTATGTAATTCCATCATTTTCCTTAGTATTCAATAGCAAATAAAATGACAAAGTAGCATTACATAGGAACTTTTATGCAGTATTCATAATTTATATACCTTGGGGTTTCAAAGTGCTTGCTCAAGACAAAGATGATTTTGTACTTACCGTCATTCACCAGGAGCCCTCTTTCCCTTTTGGAGTTCTTAGTCTTGCTTCTTTCTGTAATGAGAGGGCCAAGTGCCCAATAATAAAGTTACAGACAACAGCACAAATATGCTTATGAACTCCTAGAAGAGTTACACAGGAAATTTTTTTGTTTGAGAATTTCTGGAAAAATTTATTTTCACATACACAACATAAAATAGTTATCATATGCAAGTCTCTAAAGCACTGCCTCACTCAAATGAGAAAAATTCATTGGAATCACAGGAAATTTTTCTCTTCTTTATGATTTCCTCCCTGCTGGATCTGTGCCTTGAGAGTCTTAATTAGTGAGTCTGTGCTTGCATTCAGTGCCACAGAACTAACACTGGATCTTTTGAGATTCAATGTTCTACTCAATTTATGATCTCCCAGCAGGAGTACCTAGTCCCATTGGCAGGATTGCAAGCATTCCTCTTTGTCCTCCTCCTCTATGGTTTGTACAACTCTATAAGTGTCCAGGGACCTTCTAACCTTCCATTTGTAGCTTTCCCTGTGCATCTCTTATTGAAGTAATACACATTATAACAATGGTTTAACACCATGCAAAAAAATGAAAAACCACACAAAAAACACCATGTTCTACAAAGATGTTGAAAGTAGAGGAACAGTCTACTAAACCAGCCTGAGTCCATACTCATTATTTTCCACTCCCTAATTATGAAACTGTAGACTTCCCTGATCCTTGATTATATATAATAATATCTACATATTCTTATGTATGCCTATAAAATAGACTCAGGAAAATAGGGCTTGAGTTGTACAACAATGATAACATTCTTACATATAAAAGTCTGTTGGCATTCATTTGAAAAGAACAACTAAAAACTATTAAATAAAGTTAAAGAGATATCTTATTATGGTTTTGATATATAGATGATGCATATGATGTATTAGAACTGTATCTGACATAAGAAAAACCCTTGGTAAGTTGTTAAGTGTTACATGTTCTATCCTTTTCACATTCTTTTTCAGTTACATTGAATTTCTAACCTGGTCACATTTTTGTGTCAGGGTCATGTGTAGAAAAGAATAAACAGCATGCCTGGCCTCTTCCTATTCCACATATATCTCTCCTCTCAATCACCCCCATATGTCAGTTGTAGCCAAGGAAATTTCCTTGGAAATCATCAATTTTTCTGTGCTTAACAATGGTAATCACAAACAGAAACTCAAACATGGTAACTACATTGAAGAACACTGGAAGAGTGAAAAGAGAAGGGTCAACAATAATCCATGTGTTTTTAAATCAGTCAAGAATGAAAATCGAGGAGCAAATATATTGAGATATAACACTTTATTACTGTAAGAAACTACCAATTGTTTGCATTATTTACGTTCCCTCAGAAGTAAATGAAAATGTCAAATACTTTTAGTTTTCTATCCTTTGAAATATTAAACAAGTCATGGTCACTTATTTTAAACATTAAAATAGATGACTATTAACATCCTTTTCTTTTATCCATTATAGGTTTAAAGAGAAACCTGGCAGTGGAAAAATGTCCAGACACCTAAAAGGTTGACTCCAACTAATAATCTAAGCAATATTCCAGAGACTACCTTAAAGGTCCTTCTCTGATAATGAGAATGATGTATACCTTATATGTCGTCCTAGAGCCTTCATGCAGTAGCTGATGGAAGCAGAAGCAGACACCCACAGCTAAAAACTGAGCTAAACTCTGGAGTCCAGTTGCAGAGAAGTTGGAATGATGAGCAAAAGGGTCAAGATCATGCTGGAGAAACCCACAGAAACAGCTGACCTGAACAAGGGGTTACTCTTGGACCCCAGACTGATAGCTGTAAAACCAGCATAGGACTGTTCCAGACCCTCTGAGTGAGGATGTCAGTTTGGAGTTCTGGTTAACCTATGGGGCATCTGATAGTGGATCAGTATTTATCCCTAGTATATGAATGGAATTTGGGAGCTCACTCCACATAGCGGGATACTCTCTTAGCCTGGATATGTGTGGGTCTAGGTCCTGCTCCAAATGATATAACAGACTTTGAAGATCCCCTATGGAAGGCCTCACTCTCCCTGGGAACCAGAAAGGGTTTAGAATAAGTTGTTAGTGGGGGGCAGGGGAGTAGGAGAGGGAGAGGAAACTGGGATTGACATATAAAACAAGCTTGTTTCTAATTTAAATTTAAAAAATGAAATAAAAGGAAATCAGAGAAACATCACCCTTTACAATAACCACAAAGAACATAAAATATCTTGGGGCAGCACTAACCAAACAATTGAAATACCTGTACAATAAGAGCTTTTGAGTCTTTAAAGAAAGAAATTAAAGAAGATCCCAGAAAATGGAAAGATCTCCCATGCTATTGGATAGGTAGTATCTACATAGTAAAAATGGAAATCTTGCCAAAAGCAGTCTACAGATCCAATGTAATTCCCACCAAAATTCCAACACAGTTCTTCACAGATCTTAAAAGAACAATGATCAGCTTTATATGAAGAAACAAAAAAACCCAGGATAGGCACAATAAAGGAACTTCTGGAGGCATCACCATCCCTGACTTCAAGCTCTTTTATAGAGCTATAGTCTTGAAACAGCTTGGTATTAACACAAAAATAGTCAGGTAGACTAATGGAATTTAATTGAAAACCCTGATATTAACCCAGACACCTATGGACACATGATTTTTTGACAAAGAAGCTAAAGTTATACATTCAACAAATGGTACTGGCATAACTGGATGCAGACATGTAGAAGATTACAGATAGATCCATATATATTACCATGCACAAAACTTAAATCCAAATGGGTCAAAGACCCCAACATATATCCAGCCACAATTATCCTCTTAGAAAATAAAGTGGGAGGTACCCTTGAACGAATTGTTACAGGAGACTGCTTCCTGAACATAACACCAATAGCACAGACATTGAGATCTACAATTAATAAATGGGAACTCCTGAAACTGAGAGGCTTCTGCAAGACAAAGGACAGGATCAGCAAGACAGAACAGCAGCCCACAGAATCAAAAAAGATCTTCATCAACCCCACATCTCACAGAGGGCTGATTTCCAAAATATACAAAGAACTCAAGAAGCTAGTCACCAAAACACCAAACAGTCCAATTAAAAAGTGGGGTGTAGAATTAAATAGAGAATTCTCAATAGAAGAATCTAAAATAGCTGAAAGGCACTTAAGAAAGTGCTCAATATCCACAGCCATCAGGGAAATGCAACTTACAATAACTCTGACATACCATCTTACACCAGCCATAATGACTAACATCAAACACAGCAATGACAGTCTTTGCTGGAAAGGATGTGGAGAAAGAGAAACACTCCTCCATTGCTGGTGGGAGTGCAAACTTGTATGACCACATTGGAAATCAGTATGGCAGCTTCTCAGGAAAATGAAAATCAGTCTACCTGAAGATCTAGCAAGTACTTTCCTGGGCATACACCCAAAGAGCGAACATTCATACAACAAGAACACATGTTCAACTGTTTGTAGCAGAGTTGTTTGTAATAGCCAGGACCTGCAAGCAACCTCGATGCCCTTCAACTAAAGAATGGATAGAGAAAAATTGGTAAATTTACATAATGGAGTACTACTCAGCGGAGAAAAACAATGGAATCCTGAAATTTGCAGGCAAATGGATACAACTAAAAGAAACCATCCTGAGCTAGGTAACCTAGTCACAAAAAAGGCAAACATGGTATGTACTTACTAATAGATGGTTTTTAGACATAAAGCAAAGTATTATCAGCCTACAATCCTCTGCCAGATGAGCTAGGAAACAAGGAGGACCCCAAGAGAAGAGCGCATGGTCTCCCCCGAAGAAGAGGGGACAAGAACACCTGAGCTAATTGGGGGGAGGGAGAGAGGGAGAAGGAAGGGGTAGAACAGGAGAACTGAGACGGGAGGAATAGAGGAGGCAAGAAAGGAGATGCCTTGATAGAGGGAGCCAGTATAGGTTTGGAGAGAGGTCTGGCACAGAGTAAATGGTAGGGGATCCACAGGGATAACCCCAACTAAGAATCTAGGAAGTGATAGAGAGGCTGCTTTTGATGCCCTTCCCCTATAATGAGATTGACAACTACCTTGATTACCATTCCTAGAGCCTTGATCCAGTAGCTGGTTGAAGCAGAAACAGGTACCCACAGCTGAACACTGAGCCATCCTCCTGGAATCCAGTCGCAGAGAGGGAAGAGAGATGAGCAAATGAGCAAAGATGGAACTGGAGATACCTGCAGAAAGAGTTGACCTGACCTAATGAGAGTACACAGACACTAGTCGTAAAGCAGGTGAACCAGTATTGGACCTAACCAAGGCCACTGAATTTGGGTGGCAGCGAGGAGGCCAAGGCAATCTGTGGAACCTCTAACAATGGAGCCAGTATTTATTCCTAGGTCGCTAATTAACTTCAGGAGCCCATTCCCTATGGAGGGATATTTTGTAGCCCCGATACAGAAAGGAGGGTCTGGGCACTCCACCAAATAATGTGATGGACTTCAATGACTGCCATGGAGGGCCTTACCTGGGGATTGGAGGTATGGGGGGTCAGTGGGAAGCATGGGATGATGGGAGGGTGAGGGAATGACAGGATGGATATGTCAATAAGAGTGTTTCTACCAACAACAATTTTTGCTGGAGAGGTTGTGGTGAAAGGGGAACACTCCTACACTGCTGGAGGGAGTACCAACTCATACAGGCACTTTGGAAATCAGTATGGTGATTCCTCAGAAAAATGGGAATAAACCTACCACAAGACCCAGAAACTCCACTCTTAGGCATATATCCAAAAGATTCACATTCAAACAACAAGGACATCTGTTGCACTATGTTCATAGCAGCTTTATTTGTAATAGCCAGAACTTGGAAGCAACCTAGATGCCCCTCAACCCAAGAGTGAATAGAGAAAATGTGGTACATTTACACAATGGAGTACTATTCAGCAGAAAAAAACAATGGAATCCTGAAATTTGCAGGCAAATGGATGGCACTAGAAGAAACCATCCTGAGTGAGGTAACCCAGTCACAAAAAGAGAAACATGGTATGTACTCTCTCATATATGGATTTTAGACATAGATCTGGGGAGTGCCAGCCTACAATCCCATGGCCAGAGAGTTTGGGAAACGGAACTTTCACTCAGTGGCTGATGGAAGAAGAGGCAGACTCTCACAGCTAAACACGGAGCTGAACTCAAGGAATCCAGTGACAGAGAGGGAGGACTGATGAGCAAAGGGGTTAAGACTGGGCTGGTTTAACCCTCAGAAACAGCTGAGTTGACAAGGGTTAGTTCTTGAATCCCAGACTGATGCCTGGGATTCCAGCATGGGACTGATCAAGACCCCCTGAATGTGGGTGTCACTGAGGAGGCCTAGGTAATCTATTGGGCCTTGGGTAGTAGACCAGTATTTATCCCGATTATACAAATGGACTTTGGGCACCCATCCAACAATGAGAGATGCACTCTCACCCTGGACTCTTGGGGGAGGGTCTAGGCCCTGCCCTGGATGAAATGACAGACTATGGACACCCCCATGGAGTGCCTTACCTACTCTGGGAAAATGAGGGGACATTGGAGGGGTTGGTGGGAGGGTTTGGGAGGAGGGGAAGGAAAGGGATTGGGACCTGGAATTGATATTTGAAACAACCTTGTTTCTAATTTAAACTTAAATTTAAAAATAAAATAAAAAAGAGTGTTTCTAAATAAAAAAGAACTTGAAAAAGATTCTTTGAATATTTAACAGTAATTTTAAATGCCTTGAAAAGTACCTTGAAAAACTGAATTTCATGTGAAAATATTTCCTTTCTGTCCTTTGTCTTGATTTATATAAAAACTTTGTAAAATGATATTTTATCCTTTGAAACTTCCATCCATTTATCCAATGTGTATTGATAATATCAATCCACTACTACTTGCCTCCAAATACACTTAATGAGCCCACCTTATCTTTCTTCCAACTTTACATCCTCTTCTTTGTTGTTAATAATAACCCCTGAGTCCAGTTAATGCTATGTTTATGCATAGGTATATGTGACTATCCATTAAGGCATTAGTAACCTATCAGTAGCCCAGAATCAAAGGAAAATTTACTTCCTCCCTCAATAGCCATCAACTGCCTCAGATAGGAGTGTCATCTCAGGGGAAATTCCCTCATCCCCAAAAAATCACTAACATGAAAATGATCATTGAAATTTCATTCATTGTAGGAAAAAAAGGACAGTCAAATAACGAAATTATTTGTGGGCACGTTTAATGAAAAAACTATGCCCTGCATGTTTGAATCACAACAATATACCAAAGTTTAACTAATATGTAAAGAGCAGCTCACTAAAATTTATTTTCTGGTCAATATGCAAAGAATTTTGTTAATACTTTCAATTAAATATCCTTATTTAATGACCTATACTACAAGAATAAAGATGTACTATACTTATCTCTGGGAAGAACAAAAGTGATATTTTTTCCTCTGTTTTAAAACCCTCTGATTCTATCACTTCACCTACTTTTTTTTACTTAGTGTTTATATAATTTTCCTTTTTTATTAAATTCATATTTTTTATATTGCAGATGTGAGTAGGTTTATACTCATGCACAAATAAGCCATGATTTATGTGGGAGGAACAGAATACAACTTGTACAAGTGAAATATCCCTTAACTCCATGTTGGTCACATGTATCAAACTCAGGTTGACCGTCATTGTGGCATTACCTACTAAGCCACTTCTCAGGTCCCATTGACTTTATAAAGGTAAAATAAAAAAGCAGAAAAATAATACAAATAATTAAGGGCTAATCAAGGTAACTTGTCTAAAGGTTACTTATGTAGACTTTCTATACTACCCAGTCTTGTGCTAAAAAGCACCTAAAGATGGATGAAAGATAGCACCAAGAACTCAAGGGAACCATGTTCACAATTTCCTATAGATATAATGGCTTAAGTTATCTAACACTAAAATTTTTTAGTTGAATATCTAATGCTATCTTTAAATTTCGGAGCTGTTATGACTATTATTTTCCCCCTTTCTCAATTTGAATTAGAAACAAGATTCTTTTACATGTCAATCCCAGTTCCCAATTCCTCTCCTCCACCCCTTCCCCCATCGACCCCCTCTCATATCACCTTTCTGCTTCCCAAGGGAGGGTGAGGACTTCCATGGGGGAATCTTCAAAATCTGTCATATCATTTGGAGCAGGACCTAGACAGTCCCCCCATGTGTCTAGGCTGACAGAGTATCCCTCTATGTGGATTGGGCTCCCAAAGTCCATTAATTTACTAGGGATAAATACTGATCGTTATGACTATTCTTGGTTGTCAACTTGATCATATCTGGAATTTCTCAAACATCCAAAATGGCTAAACATACATGTGACGAATTTTTTGCTTAACTGGATGATTTGAAGTGGAATGATCCACTTTTAATCCTGATCTTTGAGGTGAGATGTCATACCATTAATCCAGATCTTTTGAAGTGGGAAGATGCAGCTCTAATGTAGGTCACACCTTCTTCTGGAAGCCTATACAAAGGACGTGGAAGAGAAAAGGTTTCTCCCTTTGCCTGCTTCCTCCAGTCCTCATTAGCAAGTGCGTTTATCCACTGGCATTAGAGCCTAATTCTCAGAATTCCAGCATATACTGAAGGCCAGCTGAGACATCCAGTTTCATGAACTAAATAGTTACTGGATTCTGGGACCTTCTATACATAGGTAACCTAGGTTGGTTAAGAGAGACCACAGCCTGTAAGTCATTCTAATAAATACAGATAGATGGATAGGTAGATAGATGATAGACTGACAGACATAATAGATGATAGATACATAGACAGATAGACAGATAGATAGATAGATAGATGATAGATACATAGACATAGAGAGAGAGAGAGATTCATTCTCTAAGTTCTGTTATTCTATAGAACCTTGACTGATCCAAATGCTTATTTAAATTTAGGAAGCAAATGTTTCTTTTCCACTGAGAAAAAATTATATTAATGTTTGTTAAAAATATTCCAGATATGTCTATATGCATGTACAAAAAGATGACATTACTTTGGTTACAGTCACTAGATGGATAGAAGATAGAACTCCAAATAACAGTCTGAAAAATTTGTGTGTTTTTCTTTCATGGAAGCCATCAGCTAAAAAGACCCTCAGAACACAGAGATAAAGGAAGAACTACCTGTTTGAAACTTATGATAAAATGGAGATATATTTTATATAATCCCTTTATCTCTTAGTGCATCCAGAGTAAAGGAACAGAGGTTTTTTTTGTTTTTTGTTTTGTTTTTTGTTTTTTGTTTTTTTTTTATATTTTATTTTCCAGTTTAAATTTAGATAAGAAACGAGGTTGCTTCACAAGTCAGTTCCAGGTCCCTCTCCCATTCCCTCCCCACCTCCCGTGCCCTCCCCCCAATACCCCCCGTTATCCCCTCATTCCCCCAGGGAGGGTGAGGCCCTCCATGGGGATGTCCATAGTCTGTCATTTCATATAGGGCAGGGGCTAGACCCTTCCCCAAGAGTTCAGGGTAAGAGTGCACCTCACATTGTTCTATGGGAGTCCAAAGTCCGTGTGTATACTTGGGATGGGTACTGATCTGCTGCCCAAGGCTCAATAGATTCCCTAGGCCTCCTCACTGACACCCAGATTCAGGGGGTCTTGATCAGTCCCATGCTGGATTCCCAGGCTGATGCCTGGGATTCAAGAGTTAACCTTTGTCTGGTCAGCTGTTTCTGGGGGTTAAACCAGCCCAGTCTTAATCCCTTTGATCATCAGTCCTCCCTCTCTGTTACTGGCTTTCTTGAGTTCAGCTCAGTACTTAACCAAGGGAGTCTGCCTCTTCTTCAATCAGCCACTAAATGAAGTTTCTGTTTCCCAGACTCTCTGGCCATAGGATTGTAGGCTGGCACTCCCCAGATCTATGTCTCAAATCCATATATGAGAGAGTACATGCCATGTTTCTCTTTTTGTGACTGGGTTACCTCACTCAGGATGGTTTCTTCTAGTGTCATCCATTTGCCTGTGAATCTCATGATTCCATTATTTTTTCTGCTGAATAGTACTCCATTGTGTAGATGTACCACATTTTCTCTATCCACTCTTCGGGTGAGGGACATCTAGGTTGCTTCCAAGTTCTGGCAATTACAAATAAAGCTGCTATGAACATAGTGGAACAGACATTTTTGCTGTATGAATGGGCATCTTTTGGATATATGCCTAAGAGTGGAGTTGCTGGGTCTTGTGGTAGGTTTATTCCCATTTTTCTGAGGAATCTCCATACTGATTTCCAAAGTGGCTGAACCAGTTGGCACTCCCACCAGCAATGGAGGAGTGTCCCCCTTTCACCACATCCTCTCCAGCATAAATTGTCTTTGGTGTTTTTTATTTTAGCCATTCTGACAGGAGTGAGATGGTATCTCAGAGTTGTTTTGATTTGCATTTCCCGGATGGCTAAGGATGTTGAGCACTTTCTCAAGTGCCTCTCAGCCATTTTAGACTCCTCTATTGAAAACTCTCTATTTAGTTCTGCAGCCCACTTTTTAATAGGGTCCTTCAGTGTTTTGGAGACTTGCTTCTTGAGGAACAGAGTTTTTAAATTTGATTTTCATTCAGGAAAAGTCATAGGTCTCCATCTTGGCCTTTTCAATGGTCAATTCTCAGTCATCTTCTAGAACTTACAGCAAAACCTTATACTTTGTACAATGAATACACACTAAATACAATTTAAAACTATATAACAATAATAACCAAAGAAAAAGAGGATATCAACTTGAGATTGGGGTATCTGGAAGACGTTGGAGGGAGGAAAGCGAGGTAAATGTATTTCAATGTAAAACATATTTTAAAACACTTTTAAAAGAGAAAAATGCAGTGTTCCTACACACTGAAAAACCATATGCATATATAAAAATAAAGGGCTACATTTATAGTTATAATTCATTGTATGTACAGTTTTAAAATACTTTACAAATTGTCTTTGTTACAGCAGTATATAAAACCTCATGAATTTAAGGAAATTGTCTTTTAGTGTTTCTGTAATGAAAGACAGATGTTTTACCTTTCTTCTTCATTACTCAGTTCCACAATGCAATTAGTAATTCAGATAATTGTTTTGGTTATTTAGCTGTTAATGTTTGGGTCATAGAACACTTTAATGTCTTCACACAAGGTAGAGAGTAATTTGAGGAAAAGAATCTGTAAACCTCTGACTATAGTTGCATGTACACACACATGTAAGTGAACTCACACATATGTACATGAACACAAAATAGAATTTTTCAAATCTAGAGTATTAGTAGATAAAGTATTTTGATCAGTAAAACATCTTTAAAGTGTTATTTGTAGAGTTCATTCTACTAAGTTATTATTTTCTAGGTTCATAAATTACAATTCTCTAGAAGTGTGAATAAATATCAAAAATCCAGGAACATTGACATCAGGAATTTTGTGGGAAGTCACAGGCACTAGGATTCAATGATTTACACTACCCTCTTCACAATAGAACACAGTGTTTCCCAGAAGTTGTAGATTGTGTCCAGTGTTCATGAGACATAAGTATATCACTATTGCTGAGGTCACACTGGCTGATAATTTAGGAATTCAAATTTAGTACCATAACATGAATATAAAGTAGCATATGTCTAAAAACAGACAGTAGAAAGAACATGGCTGCTACATTTCTATAGCCCTGTCTCATAAACTTCGAACCATTATCATGTCCCTGGTCATGTTTGTTCTGTCTGATAGTAGAATACATATAAATGTTATATTTATTGCATGCAGTTATGCAAAATATATACCTCTTGAGTAAAATATTTCTTTTTGTACTAGATTATTTTCAAAATACTATATCCACTGCTAATAAATAGATGCTTGCTTCTGGACATAATTTACTTCATTATGCTTTGTGATAGAAACAGCTACTACTTGGAAAGTCTTGTTGAAGAATTTAATAATTAAATGTATAAAATCCTTTATGGCCAGTATAAAGAATTATTATGGATGAAAATCATACTTAATTTACATTTAATTTTTATTTTAAAAATTCTGTATGGCTATGGGATTCATTGCCCAGATAAATATTATAAAGTGAGTGGATCCAGATGAGAAGATATACTAGGAGGAACAGAGAGAGAAGAAATGGTGAACAGGTTATATTATGTAAGGGGAAGCAAGTGACTAAACCCTGCAACTTAATTTATTCATCAACTTACATACTTATAATAATTTATGGGTTTAGAAATCTTCTTTTAGTAAATGTGGAACATTATGGCACATAGTCATGGACTATATAACTGTGGTGTGTATCCTAAGTGGAATTTTACCCAATGATCAGCATTACCACTTGCTATCTAATCTACTCCACTCCTGTGGTGCCTATGAATCTGCTTTGTATTTCTGTGACTTCAATAGATGCAGAAACACAAGTGCTCCCTATTCTTATATGTGCACCAAACGATATTTTCACTCATTAAGTAATTGTGGGGAAATTTCAATCACACTAATTTGAAGCTACTAACAAGTCACAGGCTCCTTCCATGCTCTTAGTGTGAACAACCTTTCAAAAGGGACTAAAGTTAACTCAACCTTCTGTCTATATCAGATAGAAAAGTTACATTCTGAAGTACATTTCTAAAATAATTTTGTTGCTCTCTTTGAAAATCTTGATTTCATGGCCAGTTCTTTGTAAGCATGTGACTAGTAATATGGTTTATTGACACAGTTGATTTTTCATATTTAGATGTTTGTCTTTTGTAATCTCACAAAGTTATAGAGTTTAGCCCATAAAGTAAATGAGACATAAACATTTTGTTTTTAAGATTATTTCCATGTTTTTTCTTTCTACAATGTATCCAGATTCTATGATTTTCCTCAATGGATATAACAATAATATTTTCACAACTCAAGCTTGACTCTTGAAAATATTACATTTGCTAATATTTTTATGCATATATGTTTCAAATGTAGTTTACTTTTCCTGCTTTAGAAAATTAAAATTCAAGTGTATATCTCTGAAGAAAGCAAATCAAATTCTACTTAGAGGTGTTCTACCACCACTTACAAGAGCTGATCATTCAGTTGGTTTAAAAATTCATATTGGTGGGCTGGAGAGATGGATCAGCCGTTAAAGGCTAGGCTCACAACCAAAAAAATTCATATTGGTTAATTTTGTTTAGATGATATTGCAACAGGGAAAAATTAAATCTAACTGTTCACACATTCTTAACAATTTCAGGTGTAGTATAGAATTGATAAATATATTGGATTCACATATTTAAAAGACTTTCAGGGAGGAGTTGCTTCAAGAAGTTTCTTGCCTTATTAACAAATTGAAAAAATATAGAGTTAAGCCTTAGTTATCTTTATCTTTAAATGTGCATGGTGCCAAAGATAAAAGATTGACATCATGCTTAATTTTTAGAACATTTATGATGAATTGTGACATTTTAATAAATTGAATGCATTTGCAATGCTAATTTTCACATTTTGGGTATGAGATACAGTTAAGATATATATCAGAAGAGTATAATGTCAATTATAAGTTAGGTACATTGATTCCTTTTAAACACAGTATAAATTTTTGTTTGTTTTAGGATGATTGTCTTTACTCTTCCAAACTTCACACTGTATACAAGGTCCCTTATTCATATCCACCTCTGTGTTTGGTTAGATTTAACTTGCAACTGACAGGACGCAACATAGGACTATTTGAGTAGAGAGTCTCTATGAGGAAGTTCCTAGATCAGATTGGTCAATGGGAATGTCTATGATGGCTTGTCTCAGTTGTTATTCAATGTAGGAAGACCCAACCCATTTTGGGCAATACTATTCCATAGACGGGGTATCCTGAATAGTGTAAAAAAAGGAAAGAAAGAAAGAAAGAAAGAAAGAAAGAAGAAGAAGAAGAAGAAGAAGAAGAAGAAGAAGAAGAAGAAGAAGAAGAAGAAGAAGAAGAAGAAGAAGAAAACTACCTGAGAGTAATAACAAACTATGGTATATTTATTCTCTTTATTCTTGATTGCAGGTATGATGTGACTAGCTGCTTGAGCTCCTGAATTAACTTCCTTGACATCAGAGGTTGTATGGGGCTTTACATGAGAATGCCCCCATAGTCTCAGGCATTTGAACATTTGGTCTTTAGTTGGTGATGCAGTTAGGGGACGATTAAATAGTGTGCCTCGCTGGGGTAACTATGTCACTGGGGCTTATATCCTTGTTTATTTGATTTGTTCTTTCTTGCTGCATTCTTGAGATTTGAGATCTCTGCTTCCTGCTCCTGCTGTGACACCTGTCACCTGCTGTCATGCTGTCCTCACAATTTTGGTCACTAAACCTCTGTGACCACAAGTTAAGATAAATTCGTCCTTCTATAATTTGTCTGGGATGCAGGGTTTTATTCCAGCAATAGACCAATAGCTAATAAAGTGACAGTCTCCAAAATCTTTTTATCTTGCAAAACTGAAACTATGTGCACATTGGCCATCAAATCCCTATTCCTTCTTACCCCCAGCCCAAGAAAACTCCAGCTCTCCATTGGAGTACCATAAGTATGTCTCTTACTTTAATACTAGTCCCAATAATGGCAGGTCAAAACAAATGAATATAGAGGGGTAAAAGTTGACCAAGACTGTATAGTTCTGGACTGGAAATTTAGCAGATTTACACAATACAGTGAGTTCTCATCAGTCTTACAGAGTCATTTAATATAGGTATATGTTTTTCTTGGAACTTCAATTTACAACACTTAGCTTGGATCAAAGATGGTATGTTTTACTTAAGGCAAGCACACCCTATGTGATTATTGCCCAAGCTTATTTTGCATTATAAAGACAGAGTATATGTCATGGTGTGGGCTGGTGACTAGTGTGTTACCATGAAATTTCTGATATGTACAACATAAATGTAATGCAAGAAAAATCCTCAGAGTCTTCTTTTAAGGTAAAAAATTTTAACTGCAGCCAATAGAAAGGACACTTTGAGGATAAATTAATGTAGGGATTCACACACAAGTACACACACACACACACACACAATGTCCTGATTATTTAAAAGCTACAATAATAGAGGGATAGAAAGATGGCATAGGTTTTCAAGTATTTTATTGAAATTTTTTCATCTGTTTCATATGGAAATTAGTATGCAATTTTCTTTCTTTGTTGTATTTTTTTGAAGCTTAGGCATTAAGGTAACTGTGGCACTATAAAAAGAACTAGGCAATGTTTCTTCAGCTTCTGTTTTGCGGAATAATTTGAGAAATTTTAGTTTTTATTCTACTTTGAAGGTTTGGTAGAATTCTGCATTGAATTCACCTGTCCCTGGGCTTCTAATTGTTCAACCTTATACACATAGGTTTCTGCTACTCCCAGCCTGAGACAGAAGTTATTTTTTCAGAGATTTATATTAATGAAGGGATTTACATGGGTTCTCAGCCCTAAATGGGACCTCTATATAACACCTTTCTAAAGACCCAGGGAACATCACAGGGGAAAAGACAGAGAAAATTTAAGAGTTAAGACAATGGAGAAGAATATAATGACACTCAACTCTATGTAATCACCACTACATGGGAATACAGCAAAGTAGCATTGTTTCAAATACTGATTACACTTTTTAAAATGATTTAATTCAATTTCATTTAGATTATACAAGGTATCCCCCATTTCATTGACACACTGAACTGTTTAAAAATCATCTTTCAGTATCAAGTACTTCTAAATATCAAAGGCAAAGATCTCATTACCAGAAAACATGTGCCATATTGGAGCAATCTCACTGAAACTATTGGAGAGGTCAATGAGAATGTTGGCTAAAAATGAATAGAAGTATCTAGATCTATCCTGGAAACAAATAGGTCAAGGCTTCTTCCTAGAGAGGTGATACCAAAGGAATACTAGACTGGCCTTCCACTGCCACAGAAGCAGTGCCTATTTGGGTAAATATACATTGTTTCCCAGGCAGATAAACCTATTCATTTCCCAGAATTGAGCCAGGCTATTTGCTGATTCTTTCTGCTTCGGGCTATAATGCTGACTGCAGTATAGCACATAGACCACACTTTGTATGATGTGCTAGTGACTCATATCCACTTTCTCTGTTTAATTGAACATTTTAATTAATGAATAAAAACACTGAGATGACTCTAAGTATTCAGAATAACTTTGAGAAACTAAAAACATTAAACAATCTTATCACTATTATAATAAATGGAAATGCTTAACTCTCTAGTTCCACTAATTTTTATCAGACTAATTGAATATTTCAAACACATCATTCTCCTATATTTGCAGTTCTAAGTAAAATCTTTTATGAATTTTTAAACATCATTAATATTAAAAAGTATACTTTCAGGGCTGGAAAAATGGCTCAGTGGTTAAGATTCGATTCCTAGCACCCTCCTGGTAACCCACAACTCTTTGTAACTCCAATATCTGACACCCTCACACAGACATACATGCAGGCAAAACACCAATTTACATAAAATAAAAATAAATATTTTTTAACTTATGCCTTCATGATCCATTGATCCCTAAACATGATACATCCTCTGTCAAGTAGATACTTTCTTATAGTCAACATGTCCCTTCCTGGAGGTTAGACAGGTGCTGATCATACTCATAAACTCACAAAGCTTATTCTCTTCACAAGGCACTGTCTGAGAACATCATAAGTAAACAGAGTCAGAAGGGAAACATACTCCTCAGTGAAACTAACTGCAATCTGGCAGGGAACTTCATTGAGGGAGCTTAGACACCCACAATCCACACACCTGTGGGTTTTCATTGAACAGTACAGAGCACATCTCTTACCCAACACAGACAATAAGAAAGTATAATACAAGGCAAATTATTAATTATGTAAAAGTAAAACCTTATCCCCATGACTTAAAATTTCTATTGTAAATTTAAAAGTAAAATGCTAAATAAAAACTGCATCAAAAATTGCTGGAATGTTAACAATTATTTCATGCCCATAATTTTATTTTCATCTCTTTGAATTAATATACAGATAATAAACCCTACAAATAAGGGACAATATCAAAATTGTAAAGAAAAATAAACAAGTGAATTAGAAATAAAACATAGAATACAAAGGATTTCAATAGTTGGGAAGAAAATGTAATTGTGGCCCTGAAGAGGGCTCTGATGTTAAGAGATCTTACCTCTTTTTCAAAAGATCTTACATAGTCCTACATGGTGACACTAAGCTGCCTATAATACCACTACTAGAGAATCTGGCATCCTCAGGCTCCTGAATACACATGGTAAACGTTCGAGCACAAATACTTACACACACACACACACACACACACACACACACTTTAAATTAAGTGCATAATGTTTTTTTTCAACAAAAAGTACTAAGAATTTTTATTCTCAGGTAATGTAAAAAAACAGAAAGGCTCTTAATCTGATATACATAAGGGACATGTCATTATCTTAAACATATTGAATCTAAGTATGTCTCATATCCTCATAATACATACAGAGCAATTTTGCATGAAGGAAAGGAAAACATGCTGTTACAGCATAAATTCTATCAATGCTCTTGAAGAACAAGGAGAAAGAAAATAATAGAATATATGTAATGTAAAAGGTAAGAAAAAAGGAGAAAGACACATCAGTCTGTAATGAATGAAGCTAAAGGACATATCAATGGATAAATTAGCTTGTGAGTCTCTTCCAGGTTTTCTTCATAGCAAGCTTGACATCTTTGTTTCTGAGACTGTAAATGAGAGGATTCAACATGGGTACCAAAAAAGTATAAAATACTGAGAAAATTTTTCCCTGTCCCACAGTTGCAGCAGATGATGGCTTGACATAAGCAAGCAGCCCAGTTACATAAAAAAGACAAACAGTTACGATATGAGATCCACAAGTGCCCAAGGCTTTGGACCAACCCTTACCTGATGACATATGAATGATATTGAAAAGGATCATAGCATATGAGATAAAAATAATGAGGCAACATACAATGATAGCTGCACCCACCACAGCAGAATGCACAAGCTCATTCATATGGGTGTTACTGCAGGAGAGCTGAAGGAGAGGGAAGATGTCACACATGTAGTGGTTGATGACGTTAAAATCACAAAAGCTGAGCCTGATCATGAAACTTGTATGGAACAAGGCACTAACAAATCCCATCATATAAGTACCAAATATCAACAGACAGCAGATCTTAGGGGACATAACAACCTTGTATAGCAATGGCTGACAGATGGCCACATAGCGATCATAGGCCATGGCTGTCAGCACATAACTCTCTGAGTTCACAAAAAATAGGAAGAAAAACAGCTGACTCATGCATCCTCTGAAGGAGATAGTGTTATTCTCCAAAACAAAACTCATTAGCATTTTGGGAGTAAAGACAAGTGAGTAACAGAAGTCAATAAACGACAGATTAAAGATAAAAAAGTACATAGGAGTGTGAAGGTTTGAGTTTAGGCAAATGAGATTCATTAAGCTCAAGTTTCCTATCACAGTGGCTGTGTAGTTCACCAAGAACAGAACAAATAATGGCAGCTGGAGCTCAGGTTGGTCTGTCAGTCCCATAAGAATGAACTCAGACACTGAAGAGTCATTTTTCATGGTCAGTTGCATCATGTGTGGCATCTTCAAGAGGAAGTGCAGAAAGCAATATTAACCTATAAGTCAATTTTCACTCCACGGAAGGACTGAATTTATTGGTGTCCAAACTTGAGTGATGAGCATGGAGTCCTGAGGAATTCCTATTTCCTCCTTTACCTACCCACCTTGTACATATCACTCACGAAAGCTGCTGGGGAAATTTCAATTCCTTTGCATGAAGCATCCTTCCTTTCATTTGTTGTTTACTAACGATTAGGACTGTAAAAAATATGCCTTCATTTTCCTCAGAACTTATGATTTATATAGCTGTGGTCTGGAAGGCAAAATGTCAAGATGAAGGTTATTCAGTGCTCACCTTTGTTCATCTGCGTCCTTCCCAGATATTGGAATTCATGGTGTCTTCCTCCACACTGTGCTCAGTGGGTCAAAGTTGGTAATGGTGAATCAGATAATTGCAATCTGCAATGTGTCTGACTCCCTAGAAGAGGTAAACTCGGGAAAATGGCATGGCTGCTGTTTGAGAATTTCACAAAGATTCTTGTCTCATACAAAAAAAGACAATGACTTTCTTTTATGAATCCCCAATGCCTCATGGTCAAGATTTTTGAGAAAATCCTTTAAAAGCCCAGAAAAGTATTCTCTTCTTTATGATATTCTCCATGTTGTCTGAATCCCTTAAGGGAAGAGATTGTGGAGTTTGTGCCATAGAATTTATATCAGTCCTTTGGAGATTCAACATTCTACTCAATTTATAATGTTTGAGCAGGAGCATTTAGTCCCCAGGGAGAACTGTGAGTGGTCCCCTTTGTCATTCACTTCATTAAGCTCTGCACAACTCTACTAGAGGAAATGCCCAGGGACATGCTCACTTGCCATTTATAGCTTTTCTGTGGCTTCAGTAATCAACTGTTGACCAAGGATAAATGCTATACAAAAGTACTTGTATGATGACAATAAAATAATATCAACAGACTTTCAAGTCAGTACAAATTCACATGAGAGTTTTTCACTTCCTAGCTATGCAACTGTGGGCTATGTTAGTCCTTGCTTATTTTCATCTATATCCTCTTATGAATAACTGCAAAATAGATTCATAAAATTTGAATCAAAGTCTATGTAAGAGGTAAATTTATCAGTTATCATTCAGAAATTTGTGGGTACATATTGTACAAACAACAATAAATTGAAATTCATAAAATGAAAGCTCTATTGTTTTTTTCATGGTATGTAAAATTCTTTATAAGACCTTTTTTTCTCTCCTTTTTTAATTTAAGTTAGAAACAAACTTGTTTCACATGTCAATTCTATCTCCATCTCCCTCTCCCTCCCCTCCTCCCCATACCTTCCCACCAGGCCTCTCAGCCCCCCACCAATCTCCACTCCGATCCCCAGGGAGGGTGAGGCCCTCCATGGTGGATCTCCAGACTCTGTCATTTCATCCAGGGTAGGGTGTAGGCTCTCCCTCAAGAGTTCAGGCTGAGAGAGCATCACTCATTGTGGAATGGGCAAAGTCTATTTGTATACCAGGGATAAATACTACCCAAGGCCCCATAGAACACCTAGGCCTCCTCATTAATACACACATTCAGGGGGTCTGAGTCAGTCCCATGCTTTCCACACAGCCATCATTCTGGAGTCCAAGAGCTCCCCCTTGTTCAGGTCAGCTGTTTCTGTGGGTTAAACAAGGGCAGTCTTGACTCCTTTGCTCATCAGTTCTCCCTTTCTGTCACTGGATTCCAGCAGTTCAGTTCAGAGTCTAACTCAGGATATCTGCCTCTGCTTTCATCAGTTGCTGGATGAAGATTCTGTTTCACAGACTCTGTGGCAGTGGGATTGTATGCTGGCACTTCCCTGATTCATGTCTAAAACCCATAAATGAGTGAATACATACCATGTTTGTCTTTTTGTGACTGGGTTACCTCACTCAGGATAGTTTCTTCTAGTGGCATCCATTTTCCTGAAAATTTCAAGATTCCATTGTTTTTTTTTTCAACTGATTGGTACTCCATTGCGTAAATGCACCACATATTATCTATCCACTATTCAGTTGAGGGACATTTAGGTTGCCTCCAGGTTCTGGTTATTACAAATAATGCTGCTATGAACATAGTGGAACAGACATCCTTGATGTATAAATGTCATCTTTTGTGTATATGCCTAAGAGTGGAATTACGTTTTGAAACAATTTACACAATATGTCAGAAGGTTACTAGATATGGATAAAGTCCTCGCCAGTGGATGAGCATGTGGGTGACCTGCCTGCCAACAGGACTACCCCTACTTCCTGGATTCTGTTCCCCCAAGACCCAATCTGCCACCAAACTCCTGCCACCCTAGCATCCTCCCTGTTTCCCACAACTCTGGCAGACTCCATCTGCCCAGTTATAGCCTACACCAGTCTGATGAACAGGTAAGTGACCTGCTCCCCTCCCCAGACCATGATACTTAAGGTATAGCCCATAATTCTCTCATTTACCCATAGCTCTGGAAGCTTTACCAGAGGTCAGGCTTGTACTAAGTACCCCAGATAAGACACAACCCACTGCCTGCTAACATTCCGTAAAACCCACCCAACAACCCCAGACCACACCTTCTTTTCTGGGCTCCAGATGCCTGTCTGCAACTCCAGAAGAGGACAAGCTTTATTGGAGGCCGAGCTTTAGATACCCAACTGAACACTGCCTAGTAACACTCCTGAAAACCCACTTAACAACCCCAGACTACATACACACACACACACACACACACACACACACACACACTTGCACACATGTGTGAGTGCATGGCTCCACATTCTTATCTACAACTTTGGAAGAAGACTTGAGTTTTACTTTAGGCCAGGCTGGATCTAGGCACCCAAAGCACCAAAAACAACAGTGAAGACACACTACTCTACCTTATGGCTATCTAGTCACCAGAACCATTGGTGAATTAGGCCAGAGAGGAAATAGAAACAAAAGGAAAAAACACCCATCCAAGAAAAGCAAACACAGGAATCAACACCTAGGCTTGTGATCATTCCAAATCCAGATGCCTAAATGCCAGTGTAAAAGCACAATATATAACAGAAAAGGTAATATGGCACCACCAGAACTCAGGTATTCTGCTACAGAAAGACATCAACAACTTAACACAGCCGAAACACAAGGAAATGATTATAAAAATAACGTTATGAAGATGATTGAAGTACTTCAAGAGGAAATAGAAAAAATCCCTTATAGAAACCGAGGAAAAGGCAAGCAATAAATTGGAAGAAATCAATAAATTCTAAGATCCCACAGTTAGGCTGATATACAAACTACAGAAAGTTTCAACAAAGAGAATTATAGTCCAGTTTCACTCATGAATATTGATGCAAAAATATTCAATGAAATACTGGCAAACTGAATCCAAGAACACATCAAAAAGATCATCCACCATGATCAAATAGGCTTCTTCCTAGAAATGAATGGATGGTTCAACATTTGAAAATCTGTGGATGTAATCCACTATAAACACAAACGGAAAGAAAGAACCCACAGATCATCTCATTAGATGCTGAAAAAGCCTTTGACAAAATCTGACCCCTTCATAATAAAAGTCTCTGAGTGATTACAGATACAAGGAACATATCTAAATATATTAAAAGTAATATACAGCAAGTTGACAGTCAACATCAAATTAAGTGAAGAGAAACTCAAAGAAATTTCACTAAAATCAGAAACTAGAAAAGGATGTCCTTGCTCTCGATGTCATTTAATATAGTATTTGAGGTTTTACAAAAACAAGAAGAAAACAAAAGGATATAAAGGGAATTGGAAAGAAAACAGTCAAACTTTTGCTATTTGCAGATGATATGATAGTATATGTAAATGATCCCAAAACTTCCACCACAGAACTCCTACAGCTGCTAATCACCTTTACAAGTGGGTGGGTGCAAGAATAACTCAAAAAGCCCTCCTATATACAAATGATAAATAAAGTGATAAAGAACTCGGAAACAAAACCTCTCATACTAGTTACCAATACTATAAAATATGTTGGTGTAACTCCAACCAAGCAAATGAAAGACCTATGTGACAAGAACTTCAAGTCTTTGAAGAAAGAAATTGGAGAAGATGTCAGAGGAAGGAGATACCTCCCATGCTCATGAATCAGTAGGCATTCTTATCAAAAGCAATCTACAAATTCAATTCAATCCCCATGAAGAATCCAACACAATACTTTACAGACCTTGAAAGAATAATACTCCACTATATATGGAAAAAAACCAGAATGGTTGTAACAACAACCCTGAAAAAAAAAGAATTTTGGGAGGTATCACCATCTCTGATTTCAAGCTGTACTACAGAGCAATAGTAATAAAAAGAAAATGGTATTGGCATAAAAACAAACAGGTGGATTGACAGAATACAATCAAAGTCCCAGATATAAATCTACACATCTATGGGTATGATTTTTGAAAAAGAAGCTAAATTCACACAAATGAAAAAAGAAAGCATCTTCAATAAATGGTGCTGGAATAACTGTATGTCACCATATAGAAGAATACAAATAGATCCTTATCTATCACTATGCACAAAACTCAATTGCAAGCAGATCAAAAATCTCAACATAAATCCAGTTACCCTGAACCTGATAAAAGATAAAGTGGGAAATAGTCTTGAATGCATTGGCATAGGATACTATTTCCTAAATATAATACCTGAAACTGATCAACAATTAATAGATGTGATCTCCTGAAAAAAAGAATTTCTGTAAGGCAAAGAACACTGTCAATAAGACAAAATGTCAGCCTACAGAGTAGAAAAAGATGGTCACCAACCCCACATCTGACAGGGCTGAACTCCAAAATATACAAAGAACTCAATAAACTAGACATCAAAATACCAAACAATACAATTTTTACAAATGGGGTACAGATCTAAACAGACTATTTTCAATAGAAGAATCTCAAATTACCAACATACACTTAAATAATTGTTCAACATACTTAGCTCTCAGGGAAATGCACATTAACACAAAGCTGAGAGCCCCCCATCCCAGTGTGCCTTCCAGTTACCCAGGAAGGCTTCAGAGCTTCCCAACCCAGTGGGAGCCAAACAAGCCAGATCCCAGGTCTTCTCTTCCACCAATGAGACCAGGGGAACAGCTGGTCCAGTGGGACCAGGTAAAACAGGCCCTGCATCCGGGCCTGCATCCCAGTGTCTGGGCATTGCCTGGGAACTGCACAGAGCTCCCATCCTGGCAGGAGCCAAGCACCCCAGATTCCAGGTGTTCTCTTCCACCAGCAAGACCAGGAAACCAGCAGATCCAGGTAAAGAAGGCCCCACATAGCATCATGCTTTCCAGTGTCTGGGGAAGGCTGCAGAGCTTCCCATCCCTGTGGGAGCACCCCAGATCCCAAGTCTTCTCATCCAGCAAAGGGATCAGGGTACCAGGTGGGAGGCTAAGCACACCAGATTCCTGGTCTTCTTCTCCACCCACGGGACCAGAACTAGGATGAGGTATAGAAGAACTACCAGATTATTAGGCTTGCTAGCACCCACCAAAAGGGAACTCTGGTCCCCTAACCACCAGACCAGTAAGGGGCTCTTTCTGCACCCACTAGAGGAAGAGACGGGAAAGAGACAATACAAAAACAGAGTCAGCAACAGAAAAACAAATATGACACCGCCAGATTCTAGAGACTCCACACCAGCAAGACTCTAACATTCCAATGCAAATGAAGCAGAAGAGAATGACTTTAAATACAACTTCATGAAAATGATAGAGGCCATAAAAGAGGATATAGGAAAATCCCTCAAAGAAATGGAAGAAAAAACAAAGCAAAAAATGCAAGAAAGGGAAGAAAAAACACACCAAAAAACTGCAAGAAATGGAATAAAAACAAAGCAAAAATGCAAGAAATGGAAGGAAAAACAAACCAAAAAATTGCAAGAAATAGAAGAAAAAACAAACAAAAAATGCAAGAAATGGAAGAAAAAACAAAGCAAAAATGCAAGAAATGGAAGAAAAAACAAATAAAAAAAATACAAGAAATGGAAGAAAGGTAAACCAAAAAATACAAGAAATGGAAGAAAGAACAAACCAAAAAATTTATAAAATGCAACAAGTGGATGAAAAGATAAATCAAAAATTGTAAGAAGAGCTGTTCCTCCGGCAGCATCAGGTAAACAGGCCGGCTTCCCGGCCTGTGTTCCAGTGCCTGCAGATCGCCTGGGAACTGCACAGAGCTCCCAATCCCGGCAGGAGCCAAGCACCCCAGATTCCAGATCTTCTCTCCCACCAACGAGACCAGGAAACCAGAGGAGGCTGGGAGACCAGGGGAGTAGCTGTTGTGGATCAGGTACAACAGGACCCAGCATAGGGTCCAGGGGACCAGGTAGGAGGCTAAGAGCCCCAGATTCCTCTTCTTCTTCTCCACCCACGGGACCAGCATTTAGACAAGGAATAGAAGAACCACCAGATTATTGGACTTGCTAGTACCCACCAAAAGGGAACTCTGGTACCCAGACCAGTAAGGGGCTCTTTCTGCACCTACTAGAAGAAGAGATGGGAAAGAGACAATACAAAAACACAGTCAGCAACAGAAAAACAAATATGACACCACCAGATTCTAGAGACTCCACACCAGCAAGACCCCAACATTCCATTGTGAACGAAGCAGAAGAGAACGACCTCAAAAGCACTTTCAGGAAAATGATAGAGGCCCTAAAAGAGGATATAGGTAAATCCCTCAAAGAAATGGAAGAAAAAAACAAACCAAAAAATGCAAGAAATGGAAGAAAAAACAAACCAAAAAATGCAAGAATTGGAAGAAAAAACAAACCAAAAAAGGCAGGAAATGGAAGAAGAAATGAAGCAAAAAATGCAAGAAATGGAAGAAAAAACAAAGCAAAAATGCAAGAATTGGAAGAAGAAACATACCAAAAAAGGCAGGAAATGGAAGAAGAAACAAAGCAAAAAATGCAAGAAATGGTAGAAAAAACAAAGCAAAAAATGAAAAAATGGAAGAAGAAACAAACCGAAAAAGGCAGGAAATGGAAGAAGAAAAAAAGCACAAAATGCGAGAAATGGAACAAAAAGCAAACCAAAAAATGCAAGAAATGGAAGAAAGAACAAACCAAAAAATTCATCCTCTTCTCCCCACTTGAGCATCCACTGGTGATGCTTGTTCAATTAAACTATTGCATTTGGCTAACTCAGTTTAATTTGCTCTTGATATCTAATGTTTTGCATGTGTGCACATGTGCCTATGTGTGGACACTGGCAGGCAACCTCAGGAAATGTCCCTGAGGCATCTTCCACCGTTTTGTTTTGACAGAGTATTTCCTTAGGCAGGAGCTCACCCACTAGGGTAGACCAGCTGGCCAGTGAACCCCTGGGATCTGGTGCCTCTTCCTCCCCAGATCTGGGGTCATAAGAACCTGCCACAACTCCTGGCTCTTTATCACAGGTTCTGAGGTTTAAGTTCAGGTTCTCCTGCATGCATAGCACCATGTTTCCTACTGATCTGTCTTCCCAAACCTTGACACATAATTCCTAGAGAGAGAGTTCCTCTCTTGCCAAATGATTACGTTTTTAATAACATTTTTAATTTTCTGTGGGATTTTTTTGGAGACAGTTTCATGTAACCCAGGCTAGTCTTGAACTCCTGATCTGTCAGCTTCTTTCTCACCATTGCTGAAGTTACAGGAATGAAACATCATGCCTGACAAACTTAACTGCTTTTTCTTGATGATGGGGATTGAGACCAGGACCTTGGGCATACTACACAAGTGCTCCAGCACTGTCACCTCCACCACAATTTTCCCTTTAAAAATATGGCATTCTTCTTTATGACCAAGAACAAATGAGTTCTTGTCATGAAAAAAGTATGTATTTGATATTTTAAGGAATAAAGTTCTATATATATTCATTGGGTTGATTATAATTCATTCAACTTCCCAATATCAATATCTCTGTCCTCCTGATTAGGCCAGATTGTGAAAGGTGTACATCAAATTTCTCATTATAATTTCTGTAGTCTGAGTCTTTTTTTCTGTAATATCTGTTATTACATCAGAATGCACCACACATTGCTAAGATGTGCATCTGACTGCTGTTTGTGAGGCATGTTGTTTTATTTATTTTTTTTTATTTTAATTTTAAATAGCTTGTTTTACATGTCAATCCCAGTTCCCTCTCCCTCCCCTCCTCCCGCACTCCCCTTCCACCCTCCCTCCCACCCTATTGCCAAATCCTTCCACATAGGGGATGTCTAGAGTCTATCATTTTACTCTTGGTAGGGTCAAGGCAATTCATAATAGGCAACAAACGGACGAAAAGATAAACAGAAAATTGCAAGAAGCAATGCAAACACTGCAAGGGTTGAAAACTGAAATAGAGACAATAAAAAATTACAATCTGAAGAAAGGCAGAAAAAGAAAAGCTGGACAAACAGGCACTACCAATACAAGCATTACCAACAGAATAGAAGAGATGGAAGAGAGAATCTCAAGTGTTGAAGATACACTAGGAGAAATGGATTTATCAACCAAAGAAAACCTTAAATCCAACAAATCCTTAACACAAAACATCCAGGAAATATGGGACACCATGAAAGGACCAAAACTAAGAATAATAGGTATAGAAGAAGGAGAAGAAATCCACCTCAAAGGGGCAGAAGGCATATTCAACAAAATCATAGAAGAAAACTTTCCCAACCATAAGAAAAACATGCCAATGAAGGTATAAGAAGCCTACAGAACACCAAATAGAGTGGACCACAAAAAAAAATCCCCTCGCCACATAATAATCAAGACCCCAAACATACAGAATAAAGAAAGAATTTTAAGAGCAGCTAAGGAAAAAGGTCAAGTAACATATAAAGGCAGACCTATCAGAATTACACCTGATTTCTCCATGGAAACTCTGAAAGCCAGAAGGTCCTGGATAGATATTCTACCTACACTAAGAGACCATGGATGCCAGCCCAGACTACTATAGCCGGCAAAGCTCTCAATCACTATAGACGGAGAAAACAAGATATTCCATGACAAAACTAGATTCAAGCAATATGTGTCCACTAACCCAGCCCTACAGAAAATTTTGGAAGGTAAACTCCAACCCAAGGAAGCTAACTACAACCAGAAAAACATAAGCATTAGAGAATCCCTCTCTACCAACAGCCAAAAGAACAAAGGGGTGAAATTCCACACATAATTCCACCAACAACAACCATCGCAAATCGAAGAAGGATGAGCAATCAATGGCCATTAATATCCCTCAATATTAATGGCCTTAACTCACCCATAAAAAGACAAAGACTAGCAGAATGGATTCGAAGACAGAACCCTTCCTTCTGCTGCATACAAGAAACACACCTCACCCTCAAAGACAGACATTACCTGAGAGTTAAAGGTTGGGAAAAAATTTTTCAATCAAATGGACCCAAGAAACAAGCAGGGGTAGCAATCCTAATATCTAACAAACTAGAATTTAAAATAAAATCAATCAAAAGAGATGAAGGAGGTCATTACATACTCTTCACAGGTGAAACCCACCAAGATGAAGTGTCTATCCTGAACATCTATGCCCCAAATACAAAGCATCCACATTCGTTAAAGAAACATTATTAGAACTTAAATCTCATCTAAAGCCCCACCCAGTTATAGTGGGAGATTTCAACACACCACTCTCACCACTAGACAGGAATACCAGACAGAAACTCAACAAAGAAGCAAAGGGTCTAATAGAAGTAATGACCCAAATGGGATTAACAGATATCTATAGAACATTTCATCCACATAAAAAAGAATATACCTTCTTCTCACCACCACATGGAACCTTCTCAAAAATCGACCACATACTTGGCAACATATCAAACCTCAGCAGCTACAAAAAAGTTGGAATAACTCCATGCATCTTATCAGACCACCATGCTTTAAAATTAGAATTCAACAACAACACAAATTGCAGAAACCCTACAAACTCATGGAAATTGAATAATGCTCAACTGCACCATCCCTGGGTCAAAGAGGAAATAAAAAAGAAATTAAAGACTTCCTTGAATTCAATGAGAATGAAGACACAACATACCCAAACCTATGGGACACTTTGAAAGCAGTGCTACGTGGGAAGTTCATAGCACTAAGTGCTCACATGAAGAAACAGGAGAACAGTTATACCAGAGAATTAACATCACAGCTGAAAGCTCTAGAACACAAAGAAGCAAACTCCCCCAGGAGGAGTAGACGCCAGGAAATAATCAAATTGAGGGCTGAAATCAATAAAGTAGAAACCAGGAAAACAATACAAAGAATCAATGCAACGATGAGTTGGTTCTTTGAGAAAATCAACAAGATAGACAAACCTTTGTCCAAACTTACCAAACAGCAGAGAGTGAACACGCAAATTAACAAAATCAGAAATGAAAAGGGGGACATAACAACAGACTCTGAGGAAATCCAGAGAATCATTAGGTCATACTTTGAAAACCTGTACTCTACAAAATTCGAAAATTTAAAAGAAATGGATGACTTCCTGGACAGCTATCATTTGCCAAAACTAAATCAAGAACAGATAAGCAATTTAAATAGACCTATAAACCCTATGGAAATAGAAGCTGTCATCAAAAGTCTCCCAACCAAAAAAAGTCCAGGTCCAGATGGCCTCAGTGCAGAATTCTACCAGAAATTCAAAGAACAGCTTATACCAATTCTTCTCAAAGTGTTCCACACAATAGAAGCAGAAGGGTCTTTGCCAAACTCTTTCTATGAGGCTTCAATAACCTTGATCCCCAAGCCACACAAAGATACAACTAAGAAAGAGAACTTCAGACCAATATCCCTCATGAACATTGATGCAAAAATACTCAATAAAATACTGGCAAATCGGATCCAAGAACACATCAAAACAATCATTCACCACGATCAAGTAGGTTTCATCCCAGGGATGCAGGGATGGTTCAACATACGAAAATCCATCAACGTAATCCACCATATAAACAAGCTGAAAAACAAAAATCACATGATCATCTCACTAGATGCTGAAAAAGCCTTTGACAAAATCCAACACCCCTTCATGATAAAGGTCTTGGAGAGATCTGGGAAATCAGGGAAATACTTAAACATAATAAAAGCTATATACAGTAAACCAACAGGCAACATCAAACTAAATGGACAGAAACTCAACGCAATTCCTCTAAAATCAGGAACATAACAAGGCTGTCCACTCTCTCCATACCTTTTCAACATGGTACTTGAAGTTCTAGCTATTGTCATACGACAACAAAGGGGGAATCAAGGGGATACAAATTGGGAAGAAAGAGGTCAAACTTTCACTGTTTGCAGACGATATGATAGTTTACATCAATGACCCAAAGAACTCTACCAGGGAACTCTTACAGCTGATTAACACCTTCAGCCAAGTGGCAGGCTACAAGATCAACTCAAGAAAATCAGTAGCCCTACTATATACAGATGATAAAAGGGCTGAAAGAGAAATCAGAGAAACATCACCCTTTACAATTGCCACAAACAACATAACATACCTTGGGGTAACGCTAACCAAACAAGTGAAATACCTGTATCGTAAGAACTTTGAATCTTTAAAGAAAGAAATTAAAGAAGATACCAGAAAATGGAAAGATCTCCCATGCACTTGGATAGGTAGGATCAATGTAGTAAAAATGGCAATCCTGCCAAAAGCATCTACAGATTCAATGCAATCCCCATTAAAATCCCAGCACAATTCTTCACAAACCTTGAAAGAACAATAATCAATTTTGTATGGAAAAACAAAAGACCCAGGATAGCCAAAACAACCCTGTTCAACAAGGCAACGTCCGGAGGCATCACCATCCCTGACCTCAAGCTCTATTACAGAGCTATAGTCCTGAAAACAGCTTGGTATTGGCACAAAAAGAGACAGGTAGACCAATGGAATCGAATTGAAAATCCGGGTATTAACCCACACACGTACGAACATCTGATCTTTGACAAAGAAGCTAAAAATATACAATGGAATAAAGAAAGCATCTTCAACAAATGGTGCTGGCATAATTGGAGACTGGCATGTAGAAGAATGCGGATCGATCCATGTTTATCGCCATACACAAAACTTAAGTCCAAATGGATCAAAGACCTCAACATAAATCCAGCCACACTGAACCTCTTAGAAGAGAAAGTGGGTGGTACCCTTGAACAAATTGGTACAGGAGACAGCTTCCTGAACATAACACCAGTAGCACAGGCAGTAAGATCAACAATTAATAAATGGGACCTACTGAAACTGAGAAGCTTCTGTAAGGCAAAGGACACAGTCAGCAAGACAAAAAGGCAGCCCACAGAATGGGAAAAAATATTCACTAATCCCACATCTGACAGAGGGTTGATCTCCAAAATTTACAAAGAACTCAAGAAGCAAGTCTCCAAAACACCAAAGGACCCTATTAAAAAGTGGGCTGCAGAACTAAATAGAGAGTTTTCAATAGAGGAGTCTAAAATGGCTGAGAGGCACTTGAGAAAGTGCTCAACATCCTTAGCCATCCGGGAAATGCAAATCAAAACAACTCTGAGATACCATCTCACTCCTGTCAGAATGGCTAAAATAAAAAACACCAACAACAATTTATGCTGGAGAGGATGTGGTGAAAGGGGGACACTCCTCCATTGCTGGTGGGAGTGCCAACTGGTTCAGCCACTTTGGAAATCAGTATGGAGATTCCTCAGAAAAATGGGAATAATCCTACCACAAGACCCAGCAACTGCACTCTTAGGCATATATCCAAAAGATGCCCATTCATACAACAAAGATGTCTGTTCCACTATGTTCATAGCAGCTTTATTTGTAATAGCCAGAACTTGGAAGCAACCTAGATGTACCTCACCCGAAGAGTGGATAGAGAAAGTGTGGTACATCTACATAATGGAGTACTATTCAGCAGAAAAAAATAACGGAATCATGAGATTCGCAGGCAAATGGATGACACTAGAAGAAACCATCCTGAGTGAGGTAACCCAGTCACAAAAAGAGAAACATGGCATGTACTCTCTCATATATGGATTTTAGACATAGATCTGGGGAGTGCCAGCCTACAATCCTATTGCCAGAGAGTCTGGGAAACAGAAACTTCATTTAGTGGCTGATCGAAGAACAGGAAGACTCCCTTGGTTAAGTACTGAGCTGAACTCAAGAAAGCCAGTTACAGAGAGGGAGGACTGATGATCAAAGGGATTAAGACTGGGCTGGTTTAACCCCCAGAAACAGCTGACCAGACAAAGGTTAACTCTTGAATCCCAGGCATCAGCCTGGGAAGCCAGCATGGGACTGATCAAGACCCCCTGAATCTGGGTGTCAGTGAGGAGGCCTAGGGAATCTATTGAGCCTTGGGCTGCAGATCAGTACCCATCCCAAGTATACACACGGACTTTGGACTCCCATAGAACAATGTGAGGTGCACTCTCACCCTGAACTTTTGGGGAAGGGTCTAGGCCCTGCCTTATATGAAATGACAGACTATGGACACCCCCATGGAGGGCCTCACCCTCCCTGGGGGAATGAGGGGATAACGGGGGGGGAGGGCACGGGAGGAGGGGAGGGAATAGGAGAGGGACCTGGAACTGACTTGTGAAGCAACCTCGTTTCTTATCTAAATTTAAACTGGAAAATAAAATATAAAAAAATAAAATAAAATAAATTGTAAGAAATAATTTAAGCAGTGCAAGTGCTGAAAACTGAAATAGAGACAATAGGAAAACAGAGTCTGAAGAAATGCTGGAAATAGAAAAACTGGGCAAACTGTCAGGTACTACAGATACTAGCATTACCAACAGAATACAAGAGATGGAAGACAGAATCTCAGGTGTTGAAGATACACTAGGAGAAATGAGGGGAGGGGGAATGCTGGATGGATGGTCATTTGAGGGAAAGGGTTGGGCAGGCTGGGTACTAAAAGCAGGTTGGGGGCAGGATGGGGGAGATTAATGAAAGAGACATCTTTATACAAGGAGCTATTTCAGAATTAGGGAGAAAACTAGTGCCAGAAAACTCCCATGAATCTACAAGGATGACCATGCTAAGACTCTAGCAATAGTGGGGAGGGTGCCTGAACTGGTCATCTACTGCAATCACACTGGTGACTACCCTAGCTGTCATCGGGCAGCCTTTATCCAATAACTGATGGAAGCAGATGCAGAGATTCTCAGCCGAGCATGGGGCTAAGCTCTGAGAGTCCTCCTGAAGAAAGGGAGGGAGGATTGTGTGAACCAGGGTGGTCAAAGTCATGATGGGAGAACCCACAAAAACAGTTGACTTGAGCTCATGGGAGCTCATGGACTCTGGACCAATAGTTAAGCAGCCTGCTTAGGACTGACCTAGGACCTCTGCAGGTGTGTGACAATTATGTACTTGAGTCTGTTTGTAGGGCTCCTAGCAGTGAGATCAGGACCTATCCCTAATGCTTAATTGGCTTTTAATTACCTTGACCAGCCTTGATACCTGAGGAAGACCTTGGGGTAGATGGGAGTTGGCCAGGGAGGGGAGGGGACATGGGGACTTGGATAAAATGGGAGGAGAGGAGTAAGGGTAAACTGTTGTAAGTATATAAAAGAAATTGAAAAATGTTAATTAAAATAAATAAATAAAAATTTTTAAAAAAACAGAAACTGGAAACAAATTAAATGTCCCCAACAGAAGAATGAACAAACAAAATGTGATACATTTACACAATAGAGTATTACACAACTGTTAAAAAATGACATTTGGAGACAAATGAATGGACAAAAAGATCATCCTGAGTGAGCCAACACTGACCCAGAAAAATAAATATGGTATGTAATCACTTACAAGTGAATATGACCCATTAAGTAAATGAAAACCAAGCTACAATTGGTAGGCCCAGAGAGACAAGATGCACTTATATGTACTTATGTTATCCTGTTTTAAATTTACTTTGTATACTGTTTTAAAAATCATAGGCATTTCTGCCAGTAGTGGCATGCACCTTTATCCTAGCACTCTGGAGGCAGAGTCAGGCAAGTCTCTGTAGGTGTGAGAATAGCCTGGTCTACATAGTGAGTTCCAGAACAATTAGAACTATACAGTGAAAGTCTGTCTTGAAAAAAGTCATAGAATAAATATTCTTATGGATTTGTTTATGATATTAAGTCTGTTCATTTCCTTTTCAGAACAAATAATGATGCATGTCAAATAAGCCTCCTTTGATTCCCAGAACTGAGCCTGGCTATTTGCTGGTTTGTTCTGCATTAGTCTATACTTCTGACTGCGATACAGAAGTCAGACCACACTTTATATGATGTGCTTGTGGCTCACATTCACTTTCTGACTGGTAACAACCCTTTACTTGAGTGGATATTGCCTACTGCAATCTGTCTTTTATAAACATGGCTAGTCTTTCAACATGTGTGCTTGAGAATAAACACAAAACAACTTTCACAACTCTTGTTTACTCACACACTGTAATGAATACAAAAGAAAAACTGAAAAATGCTCTAGACTTTAGACTACACTGGGGAAATTAAGAATATCCAATAACCATACCACCCTTAGAATAAATAGAAATGTTTAACTTTCTAGAAACACTCATTTTTATCAGATTGATTTAACTTGTTTGTTTGTTTCAAGACAGAGTTTCTCTGTATTGTTTTGGAGGCTGTCCTGGAACTCGCTGTGTAGACCATGCTGGCCTCAAACTCACAGAGATCCTCCTGCCTCTGCCTCCCTAGTGCTGGGATTAAAGGTGTGCGCCACCAATGCCTGGCTTGATTTAACTTTTTAAAGACATCTTTTTTTCTACTTTTGCAGTCCTAAATTAAATGTATTAGACTCTTAAAAACATTGTTAATATAAAAATTATAGTTTCTTGATCTTTTGAACCCTAAGCATGATACATCCTCTATCATGTAGCTATTTTCTTAATAGCTATGTTCCTTCCTGGAGAGAAGACAGATGATAATCATACTCATGAGCTCACAAAGCTTATTGTCTTCACAATGCACTACCTGAGAACATCATCAGTAAACAGAGAGAGGAAAACAGACTCCTCAGTGAAGCTAACTGCAAGCTGGACAGGGAGCTTCATTGAGGGAGCTTAGACACTGACCACCCACATGTCTGGGGCTTTTCAGTGAACAGTAGAGAGCATAACTCCTATAAACCGTATACAGACAGTAAGAAAGTATAACAAAAGGTAAGTTATTAATTGTATATTTCATGAATGAACTATGTTTCTGTCTAAATAAAGATAGAATGTTTGGTAGACTTTATAAAGTGTATGTTAAACTATGAGAATAGTGACATAACTCTTCAGAAAGTCTTAACCATCTACATCACTTTTGTCATTCTAGAAAGACAATCACTAATCAAGAATAAAAGAATGAAATTTGCTTTGTACTTCAGGATGCTTACACCAAATTATTCTGAGGTTTCTGTAGAGAGATGTGTACTTTTAAAACTTGGACTTCAAGCCTTATAGAGTAAGCTCTTTAATATAGGCACCTTGTCTGGGACCATATTCTCATACATCTCTCTCTTGGGAAACTGTGGGGAATAACTCTCAGGAAGTTTTATCTTTCTTCACTATCATTTTCTTTGTCATGTATTACTGAATGAAAAATGCAATGTCTGAAAATGAATTGTGAATCATTAGTTGTATGGTCATCCAGTAGTCAGGCTACCATTTCCTAAATTAGATGGCATATTGATAAAAGTGGTGACTGAAAGAGGAACAGAGGTCGGGATCTACTTGGTTGTGGAAGTTCAAGGCACAAAGGTATAAACTATACCAATAGGCCTTAATCCTATGTGCTGTTTCTTTAATAGAAGTTAACTGTTGTCTTTTTAGACATCAACATCCATTCTATGGAACAGGGAGGTAATATAGATATGATTATAACACTGTGTTCTACGGCCAAAATGTATGTAATTTTACAAAAATAGTCATAGACACAATCCACATATCATAGGCAAAAAGGTGATACTTGCAACTGTATTCACAAACAAAAATATTAGTATTGAAATGTCTCAAAATCATGGGAGGGTACAGAAAAAGGGCTGGAGGAATATGCCTAATACATGCTCTGATAATCATGAAAGGAAAACCTTATATCAGTAAATTACAGATTTCAATCATAAATTTCAAGCCAAAAGGGTAGAAAAGGAAACGATATTAAATAATTTCTAGGGTTTTAGCAATTATATCATGCCCTGAACTGTCTTCCCATCCCCTTGAATGAATATTCAAACTCATTCAAATAAGGACATATAAAATACAGACATACACCAGAAAACAAAGAAATGAACTATAAATAAAGGATATAGCTCCAAGAATTTTATTGACTAGTAAAACTGTGTGACTGCAGTCATGGAGAGAACTCAGTTGTTAACAGCTCTTCATGCTCTTACAGAAGATGTAAGTTTCTTTACCATCACATACATGGCAGCTACTGATTACCTGTAACTATTCTGACACCCTATTCTGTCTGGAAATCTGATACACTCTTCATTTCTCAACCAACCTCTAAATCTACATGGTAAGCAAATACTCAGGGACATTCCATCACATACATATAAATAAATGTACAAAAATTTTAAATGAAAGAAAAAGCATTAAGAAATTTTATCCTCAAGTAAGGTTTTAAAAAAACCAGACCAGGGTCTTAATCTTCTGTACACAGTGGACTTGGAATCATCTTAGAAACACATTGAATCTGAGGCTGTTTCATATCCTCATAGATAACAGAGTGTTTTATTGCAAGGTGGAAAGAGAAAAGTGGTATTATACTATAAATTCCATCAGTTCTAATGGAGGGTGATATTAAAGATAATTAATAGAATATAGGTAATATAAAATAAAGAAAAAATCATGCTGGGAGGGATGGAGCTAAAGGAAGCACCATGGGTTGAATCAGCTTGTGAGTTTCTTCCAGGTTCTCTTCACAGCAAGTTTGACATCTTTGTTCCGGAGACTGTAAATGAGAGGATTCAGCATGGGGACCACAAGAGTGTAAAACACTGAGAAAATTTTTCCCTGTCCCACAGTCTTAGTAGATGAAGGCTTGACATAAGCAAGCAGCCCAGATCCATAGAAGAGACTAACAGTTATGATGTGAGACCCACAAGTGCCCAAGGCTTTGGACCAACCCTTACCTGGCGACATATGAATGATATTGAAAAGAATCATAGCATATGATACTAAGATAATGAAGCTAGATAAAATGATAATTGTTCCAACCACAGCAGAACTCACACACTCATTGACATACGTACTACTGCAGGAGAGCTGTAGGAGAGGGAAGATGTCACACATATAATGGTTGATGATGTTAGAGTCACAAAAATTGAGCCTGATTATAAACCCTGTGTGGATCATGGCCCCAGCAAAACCCATCAAGTAAGAACCAAACATCAGCAGACAGCAGAAATTAGGGGACATGACAGTTGTGTACTGGAGGGGCTGACAGATGGCCACATAGCGATCATAGGCCATAGCTGTCAGCACATAACTCTCTGAGTTCACAAAAAATAAGAAGAAAAACAGCTGACTCATGCATCCTCTGAAGGAGATGGTGTTCTTCTCCAAAACAAAACTCATGAGCATTTTGGGAGTAAAGACAAGTGAATAACAGAAGTCAATGAAGGACAGATTGAAGATAAAAAAGTACATTGGAGTGTGAAGGTTTGAGTTTAGGCAAATGAGATTCATTAAGCTCAAGTTTCCCATCACAGTGGCTGTGTAGTTCACCAAGAACAGAACAAATAAGGGCAGCTGGAGCTCAGGTTGGTCTGTCAGTCCCATAAGAATGAACTCGGATACTGAAGAGTCATTTCCCATGGTTACTTTCATCACTTGTAGCATCTGCAAGAATAAGTGTAGAAAGCAGTATTAACCTGTACCGTCATTCACTCCAAGGGCAGAGTTGATTTCATTGGTTTCCATGCTTGAGAGATAGAACAAGGAGCCCTGCAGAATCCCCATTTCCTTTTCCCCCTACCTGTATTGTGTTTATCTCCCCAGAAAGAGTCTTTTAGCAGTACAGCCTGTCCTACACCAATAGTTTACTAAGGTTTAATGATGACAAGAACAGTACATCTTCAGAATCTAGGACTTACATAGCTGTTGCTTAGAAGGTGAAATGTCAAGATAAAGATTACTCAGTGCTCACCTCAGTTTACCTGGGTCCTTCCATGACCTTGGAGTTCATGACGACTTTCTCCACATTGTACTCAGAGGGTCAAAGTTGCTATTAATGAAGTAAGTAGTTGCAGTCAGCGCAGACCTGTCTGACTTGCTTAAAAAGGTTCCAAGGAGAATGACATGATCACTACTTGAGAACTTCACAAAAGTTCTTACCTTACACAAAAAGAAAATAGCTTTCCTATATATGTCTCTGATGTCTCATGGACAATGTTTCTCAGAAAATTTATTAGCACAGAAAATAATTCTCTTCTTAATGACATTCCCCATGTTTGATTAATCCCTTGTGAGTATAATTTATTTAGTTTATGTCCTAGAATTAATACCAGTCCTTTAGAGATTAAATGTTCTACTCAATTTATAAATTTCCAGTAGTACTTCCAGAAGAAGTAATTAGTCCCCAGGGCAGAACTGTGAGTGGTCCCCATTGTCATTTTCTTCATTAAGTTTTGCACAGCTCACTGCTCCTCAGTTTCCCTTCAGAAAAGAGTAGCCCCCCCCCCAGGGATATCAACTATATGGCTTAACTAGATGCAATAAAAATAGGCATAAACCCTCATATCAGTGTTGGATAAGGAACCCAAAAGAAGAGTCCTAAGAGCAGACACAAGAGTTCGAGACATGCCCTACTCTGAAGCATGAATTAACAGAGTTATAAAGAAACAATTTATTAAAAGGTGCAATTAAAAGGACAAGATCACAGATACAGGGTAATGCTGAAGCCATCACTGGTCCTGTGCTGACTCTCTCCTCCCTTGGGTCTCTGATCATGCCAAGTCAAGTTAGAGCAAAAGAGAGAGTGTGCTTTCCTTTCAGTCTCATAAGTTCCTCTGCAGCATCCCAGGCCATGCCTTAAAGCTGGTACCCAAAGCTACTGGTGGAATGGATTCCCACAAAACTTCCCCCTTTGTATAATGAGAGGATTCTAAACCTAATACAAAACTATATACAATAAGAACAAATACCAAGTATTATCCAGGAGAAAGAAAGAGTTATACGTACACAAAAATAGAACTACAGCCAACAAAATTAACATCGAGCAAAAAACATACCAAATGTCCAAGCCATAGGTAATTGGCAAATAGCAAATATTATTACACCAACTGTCCATATTCTGAAGAATCTAAGTGTTGCACATAAAATGCCTCAGCTAAAATATGAGAGGATAGTGACTGTGACTCTTAATTCTTCAACCCCAAAAAGACATGAGAAGAAATTAATATTACCTGAGCAAGTCAAAAGTACAAGAAAGCAACTTCCAAAAAGTGCAAAAAATGACAGAAAAATGTCTACATAGACAATCATCTATTGTTTCTCTGCAACACTGGAGCAACCTACTTTGGTTACAGCCCTAGAATATCTGACAGACCACTTTCACAATCAGGAAAATTCAAAAGACTGTCCTACCCTGTCTTGGCAAGTTACAACAGTCACTTTTGAATCCTACTTGTCCAGATTGGACAGTGTGTTTACTGTAAGCAGATGAGGCTAGGGCCATTTTGCCAAGAAGAAAGCAACCTCCATATGGGGTGCCTTTGATGCCCAACATTCTCTTGAGAACAGCTCAGTACTGCCAGGAACAGTCATGTCTCACGTCAACAGAATTCTAAATTATTAAACTCCTTTTTCTATAAATCTTAGAAGTGTTTGAAGATTAACTATTTATGTGGAGTACATCTCTGTGCATCTAGAGAACCTAACTAACTATAAGTATAACAAACACAGGTGGCTATGTCCTGTAATTCTCAATAGCCTATAAAGATTACAGACAAGAACTTCACACAAAAATGAACAATCTTAAAACAGATGTGCATCCTGAGGACCACGACCTAGAAATTATAACAGATATATAGAAGTATCTTGACCAGAGGTAGAAATATATAGTACAATGTGACAAAAATATCCTTAAATTTTATCAATATTCAAAGCACCTTAATCAGATATAGAAGCATACATACATATAGTATAACAAAAATAATTTCATATTTGGATACAAAAATATTGTAAACAGAAATAGGAACACACAGTATGACAAATAAAATTTTGAATTTACATCAATATACAAATTATCTTAGACAGGAATACTAAAATAATTTTACATATGTATCAATATACAAGAATCTATATCAATGTAAATTGTATATAATTAATAATTGCTTAAATAGTTTACAAGTAAGTACACTAGTCTACCCCATTATCCTGTCCTATCTTTCTTCCTTTTTTCTATACCAAACAAGATTCCTGAGTTTGCTATTACTTTATCCCCAACCTTATAATAACTTATAACCAACCCTGAGGAAAACCAAAAACTATCCATCTCAACTGTTGGAATAGGGTGTGGCGTTTTCACAGAATTATTTCCAGCTGTCCAGGGCATGACAGTGTCTCTATGGGGTCCTATAAAAAAACAAAAATAAAAATAAAAAATAAAACAATGGTTAATTCTCAAGAGGACCAGCTGTAACAAGTAGAGGTAAGGCTTATCTGAAGTTGTGGCTAGTGTGTTGTAAGAAGGTGGACCATCTCAGCTAGCCAAGTTGGAATTACCTTGAGCACTTTTAGTACCAAGCCAATACTTCACTGGGCATCATTATGAACCAGGGGCTAGAAGGCATCATTATGAACCAGGTAGAAGCATTGTTGTGGGTCCTCATCTTCTTACTGGAGACTTCAGAGATTGCTGTTAGGAAGATTCATTGTTCACTGTGAAAAACGTAAATATTATAAATATCAAAATGGAAAGTTTAAGTTTAAAATTTTGATAGATATGCACCCAAGGAAAGGTATCATAGAGATGAAGATAAGTACTGGAAGAAGTAGAATTTTGTGGAAATAAGAGAGTGTTGACAACGATAGTCCCCAGATTTTCGGTTTTCTTCTGCTCCACACCAGGTGGCTCTTCTGGTATGAGACAGAAGCTCTGAATTTTTTCTTTTAACAGCATGCTTGGATTTAGAGAAGGAGAGAGCCACACTCCAACACCAAAGATAATTTTGATTTTTAGTTGATTCAGGACTACAACCATTCGAAGAAGTAATGAGATAAAGATGTTTAGGTAGTGAGATTTTACTCTGCAAAGAATATTGGTACCATAGGTGAGATTTCCCTTAGCTTGGTAATTTTTTCTAGATAGCTTTCCCTTCTTCTTTAGATACCTAGATATCCAAGGTCTTTTCACTTCTTTACTGTAAAGGCAAAAACAGAACCCTGTCCCTAGCCCTGTGAGTTTTTCTTACAACTTGTAAGATTGTCGCACTAGTAGATGAGCTGTGTTTTCTCATTATCAAGCGGCTTCTCCTGTTCTAATCGAATCTTAATTAATTTAAATGGCATTCATAGCCTTTCTTCTCTTGTGGAAAAATAAGTCAAGCCCCTTTCCCAATGTAACACATATGTACTCACTCATATATGGATATTAGGCATGGAGCAAAGGATTACCAGCTTACAATACACACCTCCAGAGGAGCTAGAAAACGAGGACCCTAAGAGAGACATGCATAATCCCCCTTAGAAGGGGAAAGTGACAAGACTTCCTAAGCAAATTGGGAACATGCTAGGAGATAGGGAAGGGGAGAAGAGAAGTGGGGGAGGACAAAAGCATTACTTTAAAAGTGCAATTAGATCTCTCAATAACAACTTGTCCTATAGAATAGTTCCGTATACCTGTAATATGCTTTGTATTATTCAAAAACTCAGTTTACTAGAGGCATATGCTGTAACATTGTTAGTTTTAATGTGTACAAGTATACCCATGAGGGCCATAACTTCTAATAGGCGTGTAATAACAAAATAAATCTTTTCAGAACTCAAAGCAGTTGCCATTGAAATCCTGAAAGCATGTCTATTGTGTGGTGCACATATTTTAATTTTTCAAATTCTGCTAAATAAAGTACACCGATTTGCCAAATTAAATCTTTGCATACCTTTTGGGCTACTTCCTACAGGCAGTGGAGTTCAGTTACAGAAAAAAACTAGCAGAACATTTTCATTTTTACAAATTCCCTGTATTGTTGCCAAGTGATCGACCAAAAAAAATCCTTTTTAAAAACATTTGCTATTGACATGATTTTTTCATGAAATTCTGAGGCATCCAGCACACTTCCTATTTAATAACTGATCAATTTCATCATTGCCTTGTACTAGAGGACCTGGCAGACCCATATGGGATCTGATGTGATATACATGTATACATATATATGATGATTCTTATTCCTGAATATCTCTTATAATTTTATAATAGTGAAGACAATTCTGTTCATCAGCAGATTCAATATGTAAAAAAAACTCTTTTCTGTGAACTGAGATCCAGTAACTATATTGAGAGGTTATGTAAAATCCATTAGTACCATGAGAATGGCATGCGATTCTGAATTTTACACAGAGTCATAAACGCTTTGAACTACTTTGCTTAAATTTCCTGATTTATATCTTGCCTTTCCTGATGTATGTACATCAGTATAGAACATAGGGACTCAAGAAACTGGTGTTTTCCAAACGATGCACATAAGGACCCAAATGATTCTTTTTATGAATTTAATTCTCTCAATTTTGGGACAATTGTCACTAATCTGTCCCAAAAAGTTACTGCAAGCTCTTTACCAATATTATATTTCCATAAAGAGGAAATACCCTCATTAGTTAAAGGTACTATAATTTCTCCTAGGGCTATTCTTGTCAAGTAATGAAATCTTAGTTTTCCTTTTAAAATCAAATCAGAAATCTTTTTCCATGTGAGTCTTTAATTTCTTACCCTGTTTTATGGTATAAATAACCACTCCAATATGCTATCTTTCCTATGCATCAAAGGGGATTCCCTCAAGGGCAATATAACCAGCTTTGGATCCACATGATCCATATGTACATCCATATTTTCTTTGTCATCAAAGTCAATTCTCTTTCAGCTTCAACTTGTAATTCTTTTGGACTATTTAAGTCCTTATCCACTTCTAGGTTCTTGGCCAAATTATTCAGTTCATGTCTTTCTACTCCAATAGTTGACCTTAAATAGGAAATGTCTCCAGCAATACTTGAAATCATTAAGAGTCTACAATTAATCTCTCTTGATCTGTACCTTATGTGGTCTAATATTTTGTAGACCTATTTTACATCTCAAGTAATTAATATAATCTCATTTCTGTATTTTTTCAGCTAGGCAAATCTTTCTTTACTTCTTTAAACATTTTTCCCTAAAGTGTCTACCTTTGACTCTGCCAATAAGATATAACTCATATAACGGTAAGTTATAGATTGTGGAAACTATACATGATTTCCAATGATTTTTGCACAAAATATTGGCGCAGGGTTAGGTGAGGCTATTTTATGTTTCTTGTGGGAGAACCTTCCATTGATAACTCTTGACTGACTGATAATTATTTTTCATAAGCACCATGAAGGCACATTTTTCCCTATCTTTTTCTTGTAAAGGTATAGTGAAGAAATAGTATTTTAAGTCAATAACAGTAATAGGCTACTATTTACATAACAGAGAAAAAAAGCATTCCAAGTTGGCTTAATTTGTAACTCTCAGGTCTGGCAGCATTCTCCATTTTACAGATTTCTTTTTAGTAATAAATACAGGAGAATTAAAAGGGCTGGTAGATTCTTGAATATGTACAGAATTTTGCTATTCCCTAATCAGTTGCTCCAAAGTCTGTTGCTTCTCTGATGTCATAGGCCTTTGCCAAACCCAGACAGTGTTTCACTATCCGAATTACACCTGACTTCTCAATGGAAACGATGAAAGCCAGAAGATCCTGGTCAGATGTCCTACAAACGCTAAGGGAACAAGGATGCCAGCCCAGACTACTATATCCAGCAAAGCTCTCAATTACCATAGATGGAGAAAACAAAATATTCCATGACAAAGCCAGATTTAAACAATACGTATCCATGAATTCAGCTCTACAGAAAATGCTAGAAGGAAAACCTAGAGCCAAGGAAGATAACTACATTCACAAAGACACAGGCAATATATAAACATACTTTACAAAACACCAAAAGAAAAAGGGAGGAGAAACTACACAAAATAACTTCACTAACAATAAATCAAGCGCAAACAAGGATCACCAATCAATGGTCATTAATATCCCTCAATGTCAACGGCCTCAACTTGCCTATAAAAAGACACAGACTAGCAGAATGGATACGAAGACAGAACCCTTCCTTCTGCTGCATACAAGAAACACATCTCAACACCAAAGACAGACGATATCTCAGAGTAAAGGGCTGGGAAAAGATCTTCCAATCAAACGGCCCCAAGAAACAAGCGGGCATAGCAATCCTAATATCTAACAAATTAGACTTCAAATTAAAATCAATCAAAAGAGATGAAGAAGGGCACTTCATATTCATCAAAGGAAAAATACATCAAGACGAAGTCTCGATTTTAAACATCTACGCCCCAAATACAAAGGCACCTACATTCGTGAAAGAAACATTACTAAAGCTCAAAATGCACATAAAATCTCACACACTAATAGTAGGAGACTTCAACACTCCGCTCTCACCGCTAGACAGGACCTCCAGACAGAAACTTAACAAAGAAACAAAACAATTAATAGAAGTTATGACCCAACTGGGTTTAACAGACATCTATAGAACACTCCACCCAAATACAAAGGGATATACCTTCTTCTCGGCACCACATGGAACCTTCTCTAAAATTGACCACATAATAGGAAACATAACAAATCTCCACAGATACAAAAAAAATTGGAATAACCCCCTGCATCTTATCAGACCACCATGTATTAACATTAGAATTCAACAATAACACAAATCGCAGAAACCCTACAAACTCATGGAGATTGAACAATGCACAATTGCACCATCCCTGGGTAAAGGAACAAATAAAAAAAGAAATTAAAGACTTCCTCGATTTCAATGAGAATGAAGACACAACATACACAAACTTATGGGACACTTTGAAAGCAGTGCTGAGAGGAAAGTTTATAGCACTAAGTGCCCACATGAAAAAACTGGAGAACAGTCATACTAGAGAATTAATAGCACAGCTGAATGTTCTAGAACAAAAGAAGCAAACTCCCCAGGAGGAGCAGACGCCAGGAAATAATCAAATTGAGGGCTGAAATCAATCAAGTAGAAACCAGGAAAACACTGAGAAGAATCACTGAAACAAAGAGTTGGTTCTTTGAGAAAATCAACAAAATAGACAAACCTCTGTCCAAACTAACCAAAAGACAGAGAGAGAACATTCTAATTAACAAAATCAGGGATGAAAAAGGGGACATAACAACGGACTCTGCGGAAATCAAGAGAATCATCAGGGCATACTTTGAAAATCTGTACTCCACAAAATTTGAAAATTTAAAGGAAATGGACAATTTCCTGGATAGATATCACTTGCCAAAACTAAATCAAGAACAGATAAATAATCTAAACAGACCTATAACCCCTAATGAAATAGAAGCAGTCATCAAAAGTCTCCCAAACAAAAAAAGCCCAGGCCCAGATGGCTTCAGTGCAGAATTCTACCAGAAATTCAAAGAAGAGCTCATTCCAATACTCCTCAAAGTATTCCACACAATAGAAGCAGGAGGCTCACTGCCAAACTCTTTCTACGAGGCTACAATTACCTTGATACCCAAGCCACACAAAGACACAACTAAGAAAGAGAACTATAGACCAATTTCCCTCATGAACATTGATGCAAAAATACTCAATAAAATACTTGCAAACCGGATTCAAGAACACATCAGAAAAATCATCCACCATGATAAAGTAGGCTTCATTCCAGGAATGCAGGGATGGTTCAACATTAGAAAATCTATCAATGTAATCCACCATATTAACAATCTGCGAAAGAAAAACCACATGATCATCTCACTAGCTGCTGAAAAAGCCTTTGACAAAATCCAGCACCCCTTCATGATAAAGGTCCTAGAGAGATCAGGGATAACAGGAACGTACCTGAATATAATAAAAGCAATATACAGTAAACCAACAGCTAACATCAAACTAAATGGAGAGAAACTCAAAGCAATTCCTCTAAAATCAGGAACAAGACAAGGCTGTCCACTCTCTCCATATCTCTTCAATATTGTACTTGAAGTTCTAGCTACAGCAATAAGACAACAAAAGGAGATAAAGGGGATACAAATAGGAAAAGAAGAAGTCAAACTTTCACTATTTGCAGATGATATGATAGTTTACATAAGTGACCCAAAAAACTCCGCAAGGTTACTCCTAGAGCTGATAAACACCTTCAGCAATGTGGCAGGATACAAGGTAAACTCAAAAAATCAGTGGCCCTATTATATACAGATGATAAAGTGACTGAGAAAGAAATCAGAGAAACATCCCTTTTACAATAGCCAAAAACAGCATCAAATATCTGGGGATAATGTTAACCAAGGAAGTGAAAGACCTGTATATCAAGAACTTTGTGACTTTGAAGAAAGAAATCAAAGAAGATACCAGAAAATGGAAAGATCTCCCATGCTCTTGGATTGGTAGGATCAACATAATAAAAATGGCAATCTTGCCAAAAGCAGTCTATAGATTCAATGCAATCCCTATCAAAATTCCATCACAATTCTTCAAGGACCTGGAAAGAACATTAATCAACTTTATATGGAAAAACAAAAGGCCCAGGATAGCCAAAACAACACTATACAATAAAGGAACTTCAGGAGGCATCACCATACCTGACTTCAAGCTCTATTATAGAGCTATAGTCCTGAAAACAGCTTGGTATTGGCACAAAAATAGGCAGGTAGACCAATGGAACCGAATCAAAAGCCCTAATTTTAACCCACACACTTATGAACACCTGATTTTTGACAAAGAAGCTAAAACTGTACAGTGGAAAAAAGAAAGCATCTTCAACAAATGGTGCTGGCATAACTGGGTACTGGTATGCAGAAGACTGCAGATAGATCCATGTTTATCGCCTTGTACAAAACTTAAGTCCAAATGGATCAAAGATCTCAACATACATCCAGCCACACTGAAACTTTTAGAAGAGAAAGTGGGAGATACTCTTCAACGAGTTGGTACAGGAGACCACTTCCTAAACATAACACCAGTGGCACAGGCACTGAGATCGACAATTAACAAATGGGACCTTCTGAAACTAAAAAGCTCCTGTAAGGCAAAGGACACAGTCAAAAAGACAAAAAGGCAGGCCACAGAATGGGAAAAGATATTCACTAACCCTACATCTGACAGAGGGCTAATCTCCAAAATTTACAAAGAACTCAAGAAACAAGTCTCCAAAACACCAAAGGATCCACTTGAAAGGTGGGGTACAGAGCTAAATAGAGAATTCTCAGTAGAGGAGGCTAAAATGGCCAAGAGACACTTAAGAAAGTGCTCAACATCCTTAGCCATCAGGGAAATGCAAATCAAAACAACTCTGAGATACCATCTTACTCCTGTCAGAATGGCTAGAATCAAAAACACCGAAGACAATTTATGCTGGAGAGGATGTGGAGAGAGAGGAACACTCCTCCACTGCTGGTGGGAATGCCGACTCATACAGCCTCTTTGGAAATCAGTATGGAGATTCCTCAGGAAAATGGGAATTAATCTACCACTAGACCCAGCAATTCCACTCTTAGGCATTTATCCAAATGAGGCAGGTTCATACAACAAGGGCATCTGCTCCACTATGTTCATAGCAGCAGTGTTTGTAATAGCCAGAACCTGGAAGCAACCTAGATGTCCCTCAACTGAAGAGTGGATAGAGAAAATGTGGTACATTTACACAATGGAGTATTACTCAACAGAAAAAAACAATGGAATCTTGAAATTCGCAGGGAAATGGATAGCACTGGAAGAAACCATCCTGAGTGAGGTAACCCAGTCGCAAAAAGACAAACATGGTATGTACTCACTCATATATGGATTTTAGATATGGATCAGGATAGTGCCAGTCTGTACTTCCACAGATAGAGAGTCTGGGAAACAGGAAAGAACCTAAAAGATATGCATATATGCATAGTACCCAAGAGAAGAGGATGGAGACAAGATCCTCTGAATGGATAGGGAACACGGCGAGGGGGGGGGGTGGAGTGGGACCTGGGAAGAATAGAAGGGATAAAGAGGAAGGGAGTTGGTCATGGGGGAACAGGAAGTTGAGGGGGTGGGGGTAGAATAGGGGGAAGAGGGAATCATAGGATCGAATACAGATCAGGCACCAGAGTGGCCTCGAGTGATCTAAAGGTATAACATCAATTGGCAAGCTAAGCAATAGTGGAGGGACCACCTCGAATGCCCATTCCTGATAATGAACTTGATGTCTATAACCATCCGGGAGCCTTCATCCTGTGACTGATGGAAGCAGAGGCAAACACACAACTAATCACTGAACTGAACCCAAGGAACCCAGTGACAGAGAGAGAGGAGCGATGAGCAAATTGGCAAAGAATGGGCTGGCAAAACCAGCAGAGACAGCTGATCTGAACAGGGGAGTGCTCTTGGACCCCAGACCGACAGTGGGGAGGCCAGCATGGGACTGATCTGGACCCCCCAAATGTGAGTGTCAGTGAGAAGGCCTGGGCAACCTATGGGGCCCTGAGCTGTGGATCAGTGTCTATCCCTGGTATACAAACTGTCTTCATGTGCCTATAGCACAAAGAGAGATGCTCTCTCAGCCTGGACTCTTAGGGGAGTGCCTTGACCCTACCAAGAGTAAAATGACAGACTCTATATATCCCCTATGTGGAAGGATTTGGCAATAGGGTGGGAGGGAGGGGGGAAGGGGAGTGCGGGAAGAGGGGAGGGAGAGGGAACTGGGATTGACATGTAAAACAAGCTATTTAAAATTAAAATAAAAAATGATAAAAAAATCATATGGAAATAAATCTCAGTCAGAAGAATATGAAAACAGAGACTACTCCTTCCAGTGAGAGACAGCTCTAAGATTCTAGACAACTACTGACTTTTTTTGAACTATCAAGATACTGCTCTATGACATGTATTGATTTTATATTAACTCCCACAAGAAGAATATTTTACAGAACTTTTCAGCTCCTGAACGTGTACATAAAGTATATACCTCTAAAGTCTTGAAAATCACTTTGCCAGAGACGCAGGAAGATGACAGTGGATATTGGCACTCTCGGGAACCTCAGCGGCTCTCCTAGGAGCCTGAGCAATCCATGGAGGCCTCAAGGGCAGAGCACACATTAACTCCAGCACAACTTTTAAAAAGCGGGTCTTATGGGAAGATCCTTTTTAAAAGTGGTGCAGAACTGCAAGGAGAGCAGAGAAAATTGACGAGACCTGGTTGCCTAGCTATCTGGCCTGCATTGTTGCTTCTGTCACTGTCAAATAAGGAACATGTTGTTAATGAGTAGGGCTAACCCTGGCTCAAGCCAGTGGGTTGTGCCTGCAACAGAGAGTCATAAATACTGAACTATTGCTGAGACTTGTCTTGGATATCATGCTGCCCAGCATATCTTAGGGCAGGATCAGCAAGAGCTCCAGTCCGTTGCACATCTCTCTGCCCTCAATGCCCTTTCCCTGTGATGAGATTGATAACTACCTTACATGCCATCATAGAACCGTCTTCCAGTGGCTGATGGAAGCGGAAGCAAAGATTCACAGCTAAGCATTGAGCTGAACTCCTGGAGTCCAGTTGGAGAGAGGAAGGAGTGATGAGCAAAGGGGTGAAGACTGTGCTGGGAGAGTCCACAGAAGCAGCTGACCTCAGCTTGTGGGAGCTCATGGACTCCAAACTGACATCTAGGGAATCTACATAAGACCAAACTAGGTCCCTTGAATGTGGGTGTCAGTTGGGGGGGCTTGGGCAGTCTATGGGGCTTCTGGCAGTGGAACCAGTATTTATCCCTAGTGCATGAGCTGGTTTATGGAGCCCATTCCCTATGGAGAGATACACTCTCAGCCTAGATACACAGAGAAGGACCTCAGTCCTGTCCCAGATGATGTGATAAACTTTATTGATTCCTCCATGGGAGGCCTCATCCTTTCTGAGGAGTGAACGGGGGGTGGGATGGGGAAAGGATCGGAGAGTGGGAGCATAGGAGGGAGAGCAAATTGGGATTGGTATGTAAAATAAGATGGTTTTTAATTTAAATTTTAAAAAGAGGAGGAGGAGGAAGATGAGGAAGAAGAAGAAGAAGAAGAAGAAGAAGAAGAAGAAGAAGAAGAAGAAGAAGAAGAAGAAGAAGAAGAAGAAGAAACCTTGGGCAAGACTGATGACTCACTGTAATAACTATTTGCATGCAAATATGTTTGGACAAATATATATATATATATATACATATATATATATATAGGTAGAGAGAGTGAGAATGTGCGTGCGTGTGTGTGTGCGCGCGTGCGCATGTGTGTGTACTGCAGGACACACCCCAGTTTGCAATGCCACGTTGATGAATAAATGTGTGATGGAGAGATGGGAAAGCTGACAAACAGCACAGCAATGCCAGTCAGGTAGAGCTGGAACTAGAGCAGCTGCAGCAATGGCAGATACGGTAGCACAGCTATGCTGGACAAAGGAACACGCCATTGACAAGAAGAACCGCAGGGAGGTGTGCATGAAAGCTCTGTCCCTGAATGCACTGCCCAGTTGTTCAGCCACCCTGGCTCAGGGCAACAAGATGTCCAAAATGAATACTGCTTCATTTTCTGGATTAAGCATCATCAAAAGACCTCTGTGGTCAATGCTGCATCCAGAGGCCATGATGGTGTCTGTGGTCTGTGTCGCCTGCCCCTGAGACCATATGGATGTTCCTGGTTGATGGTACTATCAGAGGATATGTGGATGTGCATGGCCTGGGCTTCTGCCTGAGGCCATGTTGATGTCTACAGTTCATGTTGCCACTCAAGTCCATGCTTATGGCCCTGTTTATGGTTCATGCTGCAACCAGAGGCCATGTTAAGGTTTTTGGTCTGAGCTGCCACCAGACTGTGGATGTGCGTGGCCCATGCTGCTGCTGGCTGTTATGGGCAAAGAAGCTTCTTATGAAATGGTATGGATGACTGCAGACTCATAAATAAGAATGACAACTATTGAAGGCTTCCATGACAACCCCCACCCCATTAAAAAAATAGTCCAGATAGGAAGAAATTGAAGAGAGTCCTTAAAAATTGTGATAAAGATGCTGAAATATAGCTCTTTACAGTTGATGGCTTCTGGTGTGGAGGGGTGGATGCAATTATCTTTAAGGGGGCTGGCCACTAAAGTTTAATCATGCTCCTGGGAGTACATGGGCAACACACATTTTTCTTTTTGGGGGTAGCGTACAAGAATGGGATGGTGGACCTTGTAGGAATGGGAATTAAGTGTGATAATGGTACATTGTATGAAATTCCCAAATAATCAATAAAAAATATAAGGGGAAAAAGGAAAATCAATTTGTCAAAATTGCATCTCTGAGACAAGTGAAAATTTAAAATAACAAAATGCACTCAAAGGTGCCACCTCAAAAAGGGAAGCCCATAGGGACCCTTTAACCTTACACAAAGCTTTGCTATTATACATCTTATGGGATTACAAATTTGGGGAATTTTTACATCCAGTCCTATCATTGTGAATGACATTTATGTCATCTCGTAGTTCTTCTACCTGTCTAACCTGATGGAAAATGAGTTTCAGTTACAATGACAAAATAAGTTTCTTTGGAAATTCTGAAATTTTAGTTTCTTTTTTATTACAGGGAAAAATAAACACGTGAAAACATTTAAACGAAACAAATAGAGATCTGTTCCTAATCCAGTTTGGTAAAAGATCACCTACCGCTGGACATCGGTGGCACAGGCCTTCAATTCCAGCACTCTCTGGGGAAGACTATTTAACCTCTTTCCAGCATTCTTTAGTTGCCTATACATGTCTGCTGTGGGTGGAGCCCTATGAAATTCTCCCCTTCTGTCTTAGCATGCCTACCTGTACTACACTTCTTCAGGTCTTGTTTAAGAAGCCTTACTGTTTCTGAATCATCAATTAAGTTCCCTGTAATTATTTTATGAGACACAGCCTCACAACAGCTTTCCAGGTCACTCCCCCTCCTTGGTGCACATATAACATCCCCAACTTACCTTGAACATTAGGTTCTGATTTTGTGTTGCATACATAACTATAGTACTACACACCTCACAATCATTTGTTCTCTGTAATTTGACTGTAGAGGTTTTCTGAAATCATATTCATACAAGGAACACTGGTTGGACTGAGCTAGTGATGGGGAAACCTGAAGGTTTGGAGGGAGGAAAAACGGGGCAAATATGTAATTATATTTTACTTCTCAATAAATTAAATTTTAAAAGAAAAAAAACTTCATAGTGGTAGCACACTGAGATTTTACAAGACTGGTTTTCCTTTTTGCCTACTAAATTCCTATTAATAATGTACAAACTGGGACTTTAATAGCCCTGGTGCTAAAAGCAGAGTAATCGCTCCATGGGAAGGATTTAACCCAACTTGGTACTTCTTATGCCTGTTTCTTGGCTTTTGTTTCCTCTGTTCCATGAAATTATACACTGCTACAGGAATCTAAGAACTTTTCTTTCCCCGACTCTGACAATACTATAAATAATCCTATTTTATTTTTCTAATTTATATTCTTAATTTCTTTTTAACTACAAGGAAGTTCAAGAAAGAATCTACAGATGTAAATGCCTGATAACAGTTTTGGCTGAGTCAGCCAGATTGAAAACTCAGGGTAAACCAATCCTAATAGCTGGAATACAGCACAGGTGTCAGATTTTCCCTCTCCGATGACACCAGTATAGATTGTCTATAAATACATACTAGCTAAGGAAAAGCCTTTTGGTCTTGATCTATATTCATATATTGGTGTCCTATTCAGTCTTCATCAAAGAGGCTGCTCCTCTTGCTGGAGAATGGAACAAATACAGAGACCGACAGTCAGGTATTATGCAGAGAGAGAGAGAGACAGAAATCAGACACAGGGCTGTAAAGACGTCTCCATCAAATCCCTCCCCTCAGAGCTAAGGGAACACCATAGAAGAAGAGGTAGAAAGTGGGTGGGAAACAGAGGGGACAGAGAGCACAAGGAGAACAAGGCCTTCTAAATCAACTGAGCAAAACTCATATGAACTCAAAGAGACTAAAGCAGAATCACAAGGGACAACATAGACCCAGATCTTCTGTATAGCTTTCACTTCAGTACTTTTATGGGACCGCCAAAAAGTGTAAATGAGTGGGTCTCTGATTCTTGTGCCTTATTTTAAGGCTCCTTTTTTTTTTACATTGGTTTGCCTTATCAACTTCAATGTGATGGCTTTTTATCATATTTTATTTTATTATATTTTTTGTTTTCTTATTTTCTTTTCTAATAAGATACAGAAAAGGAGAGAATTTTGATGGTAGGGGAGGTAGAACGGGGCTGGAAGGAGTAGATGGAGGGAAATCACTATTCAGATTACATTGTGTGAGAAAATAACCTATGTTTAATAAAAGTGGGGGTAAGAAAATCCATTAAAAGACATTTTTCTTATGAAATAATATTGATACATTCACCAGTGCAATTGAAACTCAAAAAATGAACAAAAGACTCAAAACCATATAAGCAACACAATTTTACCAAACAGATTTTAAAGAATACCCAAGATTATGCTAAACTAATAAGAATCACAGCAATATTTACCGCTAGTCACTGATGAAGGTGGCCTTTGATTGGAAAGAATGTGAGCAAAGAACACGAGAGAACTTTCTGGAAGATGGGAAATTTTATACCTTATTGCTGTAGATAATCATATACACATATACTATACAAAAATAAAAAGCCAAATAATTTTAATATATTACTTGTGTACATTTTTATAAAGTAAAATTTTAATACATTAAACATTTATTAATAATTGTCTACAAAATTAGCACAGTTTGACATTTTAAGCAATATGATTTTTAATTAACCTATAAAAACTTTTTATGGACAACTAGAGGGCATTTCAATAGCATAAATTTGATCTCTGATATTACATTTAAAATACCCATTCATCCAAATTATTACCCATTCAGATGCATAAGACTGGTATATAACACACATGCCTAGAAAAAATATTCTGACTTACAGTGTCTTCCCTTCTAAAACTTGGAGGAAATCATCTGACATCGATGCAACAGATAAAGAAAAATCAGTTACAAATAGGAATGTCTATATCGTTCCATCCCATCTTTGTGCCTCTCCAGTTCTGCAAACATTGCATGGTGTTTATATTTCTACCATCAGTCATCAACTTCTGTTCTTCAAAATATTCAGTGTAATATTAATAGTTTTAGTTTAAAAGCAGGTCAATGCTTATTTCAAATTAACTGAAACCTAATTCATAATTTGCTTGAACTAATATATAAAGAACTAAGAAAAAGAAAGTTTAATTAATAACTAGGAAAAATCAATTAAGTGAATCATAGCTATATTTAAAAGAGACAAGAACAAAGAGAGCTATCATCAATACATTTCATGTTTAAGAAGAAAATGAATTTTAAATTAACAACAGATGATTAAAATGTAGAATATTTCATATTGATCTTATAGACATAATGAATATAATGCCTGAAATAAAAAAATACCCTAAGTTTAAAAGGACCAACACCCATTCTAATAATAAGATAGTAAAAAAAATTTCAATTGAGGAATTTTATACAAATCTCATAGCTACTATTGCTGCTTGTAGTTGCCCAAGTCATCCAACATATCTGAAATTGAAGGTGGTAACACTCAGTAAGAACAGAAGCTAGTTTTCCCATGACATCCAAGGCGATATATAAATGAGACCCGAGAACACAACAAGACTTTAGGGAAAATTAGAGAAATGTAAATAAAAAATACACACCGAGAAACATGTGTCAGTGATTGGAATGCAAGTATATTATTAAGATTTGTTGTTTCTATGCTTGTCAGAGCTGCTGACCTGTAGTTTGTCAGGTCTTTACCTGGTTTTACCATAAAATAGATACTGGTTTCAGAAAGGAAGTTTAAAAATACTCTTTCACTTTTTATTTGCTTTAATAATTTAAGACATATCAATTCTTTCTAGTTGAGTATAATTGGGTACATCAACCACATTTAAGTGAAATTTCCATGGCCAGAAGTAGATAACCAACACAAAACAAACTTTCTGGTATTTTTGTAGATTTTTTTGTTTCATTGCTACCTTAGTAGTTTTATTTAGTTTTATTTATAAGTTTTATTTAGTTTTACTTATAAGTTTTATTTAACTTGCTGGTCTTTTGTATATTATGCTTTTCAATTTTGTGTTTTTGTGGGGTTTGTCCTCTCTTCCTGGTCCTCCAGGAAGAGTCATGATATTTCAGATGTTGTATTTTCTCTGACTGTTAAATAAGATGTTGCTTTACATGTTAATACCACCTAAGATACCTAGCTCAATGTAAGTAAGCTTTTATTTAAAAATTGATCTAATATGCACTTAACATTTGCTAACAGAGTATTATGAAACATACATTCCCATTCCAAGTATGTAAATAAGATATAATGATTCATATATTGGATAAGAAGTATATGTAGAGTATGTTCATATTTTTAACAAATACATATATAGTGCCTCTAAATACTGACTAAATGTCAAATTAGTTTACCTTTTAAAATTAACTTCTATCTGTTATACTAGTTTTTAAATTATAATAATTTTAACAATTTATCTATGCAGGCTAACTAAAATGTTAAATCAATTAATTTTCCCTGGTTGATTGTCAGGGCCCATAAAAATGGCTTCACTTCAACTTGGCTCAAGGTCACAGTTCAAAACTCTCCTTACTCTTCCAAGGTTAAAGTCATAAGAACTAAAGGTCTAAGGTGTGGCTATTGTAGGATGTTTGGTCTTGATCATAGATGTCTTATCTAAATAAAAAGACACTTGCTCTGAGGTGTGGTTACTCTTAACCTTCAAGGTCAGATAATGAGAAATTTAGTCTAAGGTGTGGCTACTAAATGTTTAGAGATTTAAGGAAGAATGTCTGATTCTTCCTTGTATCTTGATAAAGAAGTGTTTTGCCATGTTCCCCATTTTGTTTGGAGTATTCAGCAATGTTGAAGAATAAACTCGAGGCATTCTGTATTCACTGGATTGCCCTCCTGACTCTATTGTGTGTTTCTCTCTCCTCCTTAGCATCTTTACCCTCAATTTGTCAATCCCACACTCCCCTTCTCAGGTATGAACCAGGCAATTTGGCTGGATCAGACTGAAGACTCACACAAATGGGTTACAGCAGTTGATATAGTTATACCTGTAAAACCAGCCTATTTGACATGACAACGCTCAGCCCAGACTATTTGTTCATATTTTCTCCACCTGTCTGTCCTCTGACTATAATGTCACACTCAGACTAGAGAGCACATTCTATTCCTGTGACTCATCTTATATATTTGCTAAGTTCCAAGGTTTCCTGGGAATTGAATTTCATACAACTTAAACTGATAATTTAACAATCATTCTACGACTTTACTAAAATATGTCTTATGATCAAAATTTAAACCAAAGCATTTTAATAACTTGACCTAATCTGGTACTATAACAAATGAAAACAAAACAAGTACATCCCAGGCATTCATTCTTTGCCTGGAAAATTATACTGCATTTAAATGTAAAAACATTATAATGAATATATGTGCTTCAATATCTAGTACCAATAATTGTAATGAAGTTGATTAAATTTCTTAACTTACTCTTTTTTGTATAGCTAGATTACTAATCTACTATTTCAGAAATTTTCAAACACAATGGCCTTTATGTAGATATGAGGATTACAGTTTGAAAAATTATTGTCTCTGACTACTGTATCTCAACTAATGGGTACATGCCCTGAATTCATGTAAAATTGAGACAAAAAAGAACAACAATAAAATAACAATGTACCTTCCATACTAGAAACACATAAGAAAATTTTGTAGAGCATAATTTCTATTATGAACAAATAATTTTGCTTTTCAGAAAATACATGATATTTAATAGGCTTCTTAAAGACATTTTATTAGATAGATATTGACATGCTTCACAAAAAGGCTAGATCTAAACACTCAGCTTCACCATCCTTGAAAGGATGATCATTAATCTGAAGAAACAAGATGATTCGTCCTTTGTAGCTAGTTCTGCTCACCCCAATTCAAAGTCATGTTTTTCTTGAGTATTTGTTTTTTTCCTATCTATGTATTACAGTCTTGTGGACAACCTCTCCACAATAGGCAACTTGGGTAGACCATCATTCTAATACTCCCTTCTTTGGACCCATAATGAAACAACTACCCAAAGGTTCTTTGTCTCTATAACACTCTATTTCTATTAATTCTTCTTTGCACAAATAAATATTATTCGATTTAAAAATAACTACCTGATTACCTTGTGTTAGAAACAATACATAGATGAACTTAAGGATTGGAGATAAAATGGTGAGGTGTCAGCTTCCTAGGTTTGATTCCTAGGACAGCACAATCCAATGGATTTATTTTAAAAGAAGAGATAAGAAGAGATATAAAAGAAAAAATAAAAATACTATTACCACTATGTATAGAAATATGCCAAACAAACATATTCATTTGGCACAGGCAGTAAAGATCAGATTTGAAAATCTTGAAAGTATAGATGAGACTAAAATCCAAGAATAAGACCCCAAAGTTACAAGGGGGCACTGGCTGCTCATGCTGCTTTTGTGTGTGTATGTGTGTGTGTGTGTGTGTGTGTGTGTGTGTGTGTGTGTGTGTGTTAGTAGAAATTCTGAACAGAATGATGAAAGTGATGAGAAGAAAGAGAAGACTAGAAAAAAGGTGGCCATGGGGAAGGAAAGGAAATGAGAAGACCTTATACTGCAGTCAGATACTACTGAAAAACCCCTTCATTCAGCTTGTGATTCTCATCTTGGTTCTCCTTGCAGCAAATTTGACATCCTTGTTCCTGAGACTGTAAATGAGAGGATTCAGCATGGGCACCATGAGAGTGTAAAACACTGAGAAAAATTTCTCTTGGTCCACAGAGTTAGCAGATGGTGGCTTGACATAAGCAAGCAGCCCAGATCCATAGAATAGACTAACAGTTACAATGTGAGAACCACAAGTGCCCATGGCTTTCGACCAACCTGTAGTTGCTGGCACGTGAACAATATTTAAAAGAATGGAAGCATATGAGGTTAAGATAACAAAGCCAGATACAATGACAACTATGCAAGCAATAAGAGAACTCACAAGTTCATTAGCATAGGGGCTGCTACAGGAAAGTTGGAGAAGGAGGAAAATGTCACACATGCAATGGTTGATGACATTGGAATCACAAAAGCTGAGCCTAATCATAAAGCCAATGTGAGCCATGGCACTCGCTAACCCCATCAAGTAGGATCCAAACATCAGCAGGGAACACATCCTAGGAGACATAAGGATGGCATACGTCAAGGGCTTACATATGGCCACATAACAATCATAGGCCATTGCTGTCAGCACATAACATTCAGAATTACCAAAAAAGCAGAAGAAAAATAGCTGAGTCATGCAGCCTGCATTAAGGGATGATGCTTTTCTCTGAAACAAAGCCCATCAGCATTTTGGGAGTAAAGACAAATGAATAACAGAAATCAACAAAGGAAACAGAAAAAAGTACATGGGGGTGTGTAGGTGTGAATTCAGACAAATGAGAATCATTAAGCTCAAGTTTCCCATCACAGTGGCTGTGTAGCTCAGCAAGAACACAAAAAACAAGGGCAACTGAAACTCAGGCTGCTCTGTTAATCCCATAAAAACAAACTCAGTCACCAAAGAGTCATTCCCCACAGACATTTGCTTCATAGTGTCATCTTTACAAACAGAGATAGCATAAGAAATTAACAGGAAAGTGTGGTTTAACAGACAGGGAATTCTGGAGATGCTATATTTGCAAGCTTAGTATTTTTAAAGATGATACAAGGTATATAAGTATAACACATGCTGTTTCCTGAGATATCCCCATTTCCTCCTTTCCCAAACTATATGTGTCTTTCCACAGATAAAGATGATGGCAGTTTCTCAGGAAAATGGGAATCTATCTAAATTAAGACACAGCAATTCCACTCTTAGAAATATACCCAAAGATGCACACTCATACCACAAGGAACTCTGTTCAACTATGTTCATAACAACATTATTTCTAATAGCCAGAACCTGAAAGCAACCTAGATGCCCATCAACCAAAGAATGGATAAAGAGAATGTGGTTCATATACATAAGGGAGTACTACTTGGCGTAAAAAAAAATAAAAAACAATGGAATCTTGAAATTCGAAGGTAAATGGATGGGACTAGAAGAAACCATCCTGAGTGAGGTAGCCCAGACATAGAAAGATAAACATGGCATGTACTCATTTAAAGTGGATATTAGACATTAAGTAAAGGAGTACCACCCTACAATCCACAAACGCAGAGAAGCTAGGAAACAAGGAAGAACCTAAGAGAGACATACATAGACCCACCAGAGAAGGGGAAAAGGACAAGATCTCCTGAGCAAATTGGCAGCATTTGGAGAGGGATGTAGGAGAGAGAGAGTAAGGGAGAATGGAGGTGAGATGAGAACAGGAGGGATCATGAATATTAATTTGGAGGAAGGACAGGGAAGGAGAGCAAGGAAAGAGATACCTTGATATAGGGAGTCATTGTGGAGTTAACAAGAAACCTAGCACTAGGAAATTTCTCATAAATCCACAAGGACAACCCCAACTAACAATCTAAGCAATAGGGGAGAGACTACCTTAAATGTCCTTCCCCTATAATGAGATTGATGACTACCTTATATGCCATCATAGATCTGTCATTCAGTAGCTGATGGAAGCATTACTGCTATTTCACAGTTAATCACAGAACTGAACTCCTGGAATCCAGTTGTAGAGATGGAGGAGTGATGAGGAAAGGGGTCAAGACCATGTTGGGGAAACCCACACAAACAGCTGACCTGAGCAAGTGGGAACTCATGGACTCCAGACTAACAACTGGGGAAACTATATAAGGCCAGACTAGGGCCCCTGAATGTGGATGTCAGTTGGGGTTCTTGGGCAGTCTATGGGACCACTGGCAGAGGAACCAGTATTTATTACTTCTGCATGAACTGACATTTTGGAGCCCATTCCCTATGGGGATGTATTTTCTCAGCCTGGATACAGAGGGGAGAGCCTCAGTCCTGCACCAAATAATGTGACAGACTTTCATGATCCCCCAAGGGAGGCTTCACCCTGTCTGGACAGTGGGTGGGGGATTGGATAGGAAGATGGTTGGGGGAATGGAAGGATAGAAGGGACAGAAATATGGAATTGGTATGTAAAATAAGATTGATTTCCATTTAAATAAAAAAATTTCAAAAGGATAAGAACCAACAGCATATTTGAGGGAACATTATATGGAGAGAAGATAGCTACATAGAAAAAAACCCACCACAGTTTGGTGACTATGCAAAAACTGCATCCCTGGAGCTGTCTATGAAACTAGCAGGCACCTCTACAGGTGGAAGAACGTTCTCCAGACAACTCAGATAGTCAGTCTCCTCCCTGTAGCAGTTAATTACTGCTTATATGATACTTAGTATGGCTTTGAGAATCTTATAAGTTTTCACTGTCCTAGACTTGTGAGATTTCTTTACATACTCATGATCCTCTCTATTCCCTCTAATTTTCTTTCAATTCAAAGAAAATTGCTATGCCCCTTTCTTATATTTAACTTGGTCAATTTTGAGTTATTTTTAGTGTGTATGAAAAAGCCACACCTGTTGAATATCAATATGCAATCATTCCAAAGTTGCCTGTTATCTGTAGTAGAATAATTTTCTTTATTTGTCTTTATTTGCATATTCTTGACATCTTTGTAGAAATTAATTGACTGTGATATTAGGGTTTACTTTTGCAATCTCATTCTATTTCTCTGATTTGTCTATAGTTACTCTATAACACATTGCAGCATTCAGGAAAATTTGAAATTTATAAGTATGAGTGCTACAGCTTTGTTTTCCCCCCACTTTGATAATTTTTGTGATAGATTCTGGAAGCTACTCTGGAAACTCCTGCTGTCATTTCACCTGGTGATCACTCCTCACTCCTGGATCTGAGGCTAGGGCCTCGCTCTGACACTGCTCTCAAGTCTGGGGCTCATGGTTCCCTTGGTGATGCTGGGGAATTAAAGCTAGAACATTCCTCTGATGCTGCTGATGCTGCTTACAAGTTCAGTCCTACCTCTAATGATGCTTCTGGGTCTCTACTTTGATATTTTTTTAAACTATTGGTTAGACTATAAATCACACTGAGTGGATGCATCACCACTATCAACATGTTACCAACCAAGGCTAAAGGAAAGTCTTGGAGGCAGAAAGAGAGACAAATATGGTATGTTTTCCCTTATATCTGCTTCAGCTGTTAAGTCATTGATAAGCAAACTAGAAGCTATAGGATAACATTGGTTAGGGATAGAATAAGGGATAGGTAGTGGGAGAGATGGATCTCCCTCAAAAGGGAAAATGAGATAGTTACAGGTTTATAGCATGGGGACTAAATCAGGAGGATCAAACAAGAAGTGGGATATAATAGGCAGCATGGGAAAATACAGGGAGGAACAGCTAAAACTAAAGTTCATTTGAGGAGGCACTTGAAAACCTAATACAATAGAGAAGCTTTCTAAAATATATGCATATATAATGTTGATCTAAATGGAAATTGCCAAATAACAAGGAAGACAGAATCTCAACTGGATGTTTCTCATCATCATAAGCAGATTCTAATATACAAGGAAGGGGTTACATCTAATCAAGTTGTTGGCCAAAGGGATGACATGGGAACCCCAAAAAACCACAGGTTATAGACAAGACTGTGGTTTTTCTTCCACAATTTGGCAAGAAGGCTCTATTGCTGAAGAAAATACCTACACAACCCAGGGAAGAAAAAGAAGTGAAGTAGATGCCTATCTAAAGCTTTGCCCCTGTGAACAAATGTTCATGGTACTGGAAGGAGAACGTTAAATGCTACCAAAGGAGAAAGGTAAACACTAACCCATCTAAAAGCACTTCAATCTACAATGGTGACCTACCTTCAATATATGAAGATATAATGGCACAAAGTTTATGGAAGTAACCAACCAACATCTGATTTTACTTCAGACCAACTCCATGAGATGCTACCAATGCCAAACACTGGTTGGATAGGTGGTATACATGGGACTAGATAGGCCATTGACCTAGGGTAAAACCACATCCTACTTGTCTCCTAAAAGAACATAGCAATAAAATGACTCTTAATAACATTAAGTGATACTTATAGGATGTTTCACCCAAACATAATATAATATACCTTCTTCTCATGAAACCTTCTCCAAAATTGACCTAATACTCAGAAACAAAACAAGTGTACATATAAAAGAAAATTGACATAACTCCTTGTACCTATCAAACTACTGCTGATTAAATCTGAATATCTGAAACAGCAGAAACCTACTAACTCATGGAAACAATTCTGTACTAGATGAAAAAAAGATCAAAATAGAAATAAAGAAAGACATTAAATCTTTCAAGAATTTGATGAAAACGGATGCACAACATATCCAAACTTATGAGACACAAGTGTTGCTCAGAAGAAAATTCATGGCACCAAGTATCTACATAAAAAAATTGGAGAAATCAAATACTGGCAACTTAAGAGCACTCCTAAAAGCTCTACAACAAAAGGAAGTGTTCACACCCAAGAGGAGTAGACAATAAGAAATAAACAAACTAAAGGATGAAATCACTAAAATAGAAACAAATACATTAACACATATAAATTATGAAACAAAGTGTTGGTTCTTTAAGAAAATCAACAAGATAGATGAACTAAGTAAAAGGTAGAGAGAGAATATACAAATTAACAAAATAAAAAATGAAAAGTAGGACATAGCAACAGATGCTAGGAAGTCCAAAGAATCATAAGGGCATACCTTAAAGACCTGTATTCCACAAAACTGTAAAATCTAAAAGAAATAGATAATTTTCTTGATAGGTATCACTTACCAAAGTTGAATCAAGATGATATAAATAATTTAAATAGACCTTTAGTGAAGTAGTTGCAGTCATTAAAATCTCCCAACCAAAATAACCCATGCCAGAGGGTTTTATTTTAGCACAGAATTCTACCACACTTTCAAAGAAGAGTTAACACCCATACTTCTCAAATTATTCCACAAAATTGAAATAGAGGGAGCTTTGCTAAATTTAGTTTATGAGTTCACAGTTACCCTGACACCAAAATCACATAAAATCTCAACAAAGAAAGAGAATTACAGACTATTTCCCTTTATGTACATTGATGAAAAAGTACTCAATAAAATACTTGTGAATCAAATCAAAGAACACATTAAAAAGATCATCCACCATGATCAAGTACCCTTCATTCTAGAAATTCAGGAATGGTTCAATAAAAAAGTCTGTAAATGTAAGCCACAGCATAAACACACTGAATGACAACAATCAAATGACCAACAAATTAGATGCATAAAAGTCCTTTGATGGACTTCAACACACTTCATGATAAAAGCCCCGGAGAGAGTGGAGATTCAAGTGACATATATGAATATAATGAAGGCAATTTACAACAAACATATTGCCAACATCAAATTAAATGTAGAGAAACTCATAGCAGTTCCACTAAAAACAGTAACTGGACAGTGTCATGCATACTCTCCATAACTATTCAATATAGTACTTGAAGTCTTAGCTAGAGCAATATAACAAAAATAGATCAAGGTGATAAAATTAGAAAGGAAGAAGGAAAAAAGTATCATTACTTTTGATGAGAGAATGTCCTTCTTATGCTGTGTATATATGTTTCTCTTATTGGTTGATGAATAAAGCTGTTTTGGCCAATGGATAGGTACGTTGATGACACGCAGGAAGTATATGTGGAGCTATCAGACTTGGAGAATTACAGGAAGAGGAATGTAGAGAGTGGGTCTCAAGAGAGATGCCATGTAGCTACCAAGCAAGAAGGTAGGATGCCCAGGCACTATCTGCTAAGCAAAGACCATGTAGAAATACATAGATTAATAGAAATAGGTTAATAATTAAGAAAGAAATAGCTAATAAGAAGCCTGATCCATAAGCCAAAAAGTTTATAATTAATATAAACCTCTGTGTGTTTATGTGGGACTGAACAGTTATGGGACAAGATGGGACAGAAACTTCTGTCTACAATTTTCAGATGATACGACAGTATACATAAGTGACCCTAAAAATTCCACCAGAGAACTCCTACAGCTGATAAACACTTTCAGCAAAGTAGCTGGTCACAAGATTAACAAAAATCAACAGCCCTCCATATACAAATTACAAAGGAAGAAAGAAAGAAATCAGGGAAAAAACACTTCTCATAATAGCAACATATTGTGAAACAACATAAAATTTCTTTGAATAACTCTAACTTAGCAAGTAAAACATTTGTGTGATAAAAAAATTCAAGTCTTTGAAGACAGAAATTGAAGAAGATATCAGAAGATGGAAAGATCTCCCACGCTCATAGTTAGGTACAATTAATGTAATAAAAGTGGCCATCTTACCTAAACAATCTACACATTCAATGCAATTCCCACCAAAATTCTAACACAATTCTTAACATGTCTTGAAAGGATAATTCTCAACTTCAAATAGGAACAAACAATCCTGAATAACAAAAGAACTGTAGGAGGTTTCATCATTGTAAACTTTAAGTTGTAGTATAGAGCTATAGTAATCAAAATCTCATGGTATTAGCATAAAAATAGACATGTTGGTGAATGGACTCAAACTGAATACTCAAACAAAAATCTACACACGTTTAAACACCTGAGTTTTTTATAAAGAAGTCAGAAATACACACTGGAAAAAAAGATAGCATTTTCAACAAATGGTTCTGACTAAACTGGATGTCTGCATGTTGGAGAATGCAAATATCCATACTTATCACCCTGCACAAAACTCAAGTTCAAGTATCAAAGACCTCAACATGAAACCAGATACACTGAACCTGATAGAAATGAAAGTCAGAGATAGCCTTGAACTCATTGACACAGGGGAAGCCTTTTTTTTTAACAGAATGATGATTTATACAATGGAGTATTACTCAGTTGTTTTTAAAAATCAACATTATAAAACTTGCGGTACAATGATGAAAGTAGAAAAGATCATCCTAAGTGAGGTGTCTCAGGTCCAAAAAGATACATATGGTGTGTATTCACTTATAAATACATATTAGTCATTAAGTAAATGATAACCAAGCTACAATCCTTAAACACACAAAGATCAAATATACTTATATGTACTAATGTTATATTGTTTTTAATTTGTTTTCTGTGTGAACTTTTAAAAATCATAGGCTTGTATTAATATCTAGGGCTGGAAAGATAGTTCAATTGTTAAGAGCACTGACTGCTCTTCCAGAGGACCCAGGTTTGATTTGCAACAACCTCATGGCTTCTCATAATATCTGTAACTCCAGGATCTGATGTCATCTGGCCTCTATGGGCACTACATGAATACACATGCATACAGATATGTTCATGCACATAAAATAAAAATAAATATATTTTAAAAATATACTTGTGGATTTGTTTAAAATGTCAAATCATTTCATTTTACTAGTATAGTGCAAACAGCTGTGCATGTCAAATAAGCCCATTCACTTCCTGGAACTGATCCAGGTTATTTGTTAATTTGCTTTGCACCAGGTTATTCTGCTCAAACTCATAATAGTGTGGAGAAACAAGACCAGAGGAATAGGCCTAATATACTCTCTAATAGCCATAAAAGTAAAAACTTATGCTAATAAGTTACAAATTTCCATCATCGATTTCAAGATAAAATACAACAAAAAGAGTCAAATAAAATAATTGGTGGGATTCTGACAATTATACTGGGTCTACAATTGTCTTCTCATCTCTTGGAATGAATATGCAGGTAATAACCCCACAAATAAAGAAATAACTCAAAATTATATCAGAAAACTAAGATATAAATGAATCATAGGACTCCAGGAATTTTATTAACTAGAAAAAAATGCATATACTTGGGGCCATGAAGAAGGCTCAGCTGATAAGAGCTCTGAATGCTGTTATAGAAGAAATGGAATACATTCTCCGAACCTACATGGTGGATTCTGAGTGCCTGTAACTGTACTTCTAACACCTCTTCTGTTCCCCACACTCCTGTAGGCAAATGGGAAATTTTAAATAAATGTATAAACAATTTCAATAGAAATATATGAAAGATAAAGTACTAAGAACTTTTATCCTCTAGTAAGATATTTTAGAAAAATAAAAGCTTACCAGTGTCTTAATTTTCTATAAGGAATGGACATGAGATCCTCATAGAAACAAATTAAACCAGAGGATGTCTCATTTCCTCGTAGGTCACACAGAAATATATTGCATGGAATAAAGACAAAAGAGGTGTTATAGTATAAATTCCATTAATGCTAATGAAGGACAATGATAAACCCAAGTAATAGAATATAGATAATGTTAAAGTCAAGAAAGAAAAAGACACATCAAGCTCAAAGGGATGGACTAAATGAAGCACCACAGACTGAATCAGCTTGTGAGTTTCTGCCAGGTTCTCTTCACAGCAAGTTTGACATCCTTGTTTCTGAGGCTGTAAATAAGAGGATTCAACATGGGGACCAATAAGGTATAAAACACTGAGAAAAATTTTCCCTGGCCAACAGTCTCAGTAGATGATGGCTTGACATAAGCAAGTAGCCCAGATCCATAGAAGAGACTAACAGTTATGATGTGAGACCCACAAGTACCCAAGGCTTTGGACCAACCCTTACCTGATGACATATGAATGATATTGAAAAGGATCATAGCATATGAGATAAAGATAATGAGACAGCATAAAATGATAGCTGTACCCACCACAACAGAGCTCATAAGTTCATTGACATAGGTACTACTACAGGAGAGCTGCAGAAGAGGGAAGATGTCACACATGTAGTGGTTGATGATATTAGAATCACAAAACCTGAGCATAATCATGCACCCTGTGTGAACTATGGCACTAGCAAAGCCCATCAAGTAAGAACCAAACATCAATAGACAACAGATCTTAGGGGACATAACAACATTGTACAACAGAGGCTGACAGATGGCCACATAGCGATCATAGGCCATGGCTGTCAGCACATAACTCTCTGAGTTCACAAAAAATAGGAAGAAAAACAGCTGACTCATACATCCTCTGAAAGAGATGGTGTTCTTCTCCAAAACGAAACTCATCAGCATTTTGGGAGTTAAGACAAGTGAATAACAGAAGTCAATGAAGGACAGATTGAAGATAAAAAAGTACATTGGAGTGTGAAGGTTTGAGTTTAGGCATATGAGACTCATTAAGCTCAAGTTTCCTATCACAGTGGCTGTGTAGTTCACCAAGAACAGAACAAGTAAGGGCAGCTGGAGCTCAGGTTGGTCTGTTAGTCCCATAAGAATGAACTCAGACACTGAAGAGTTATTTTCCATAACCATTTGCATCATGTGTGGCATCTGCAAGAATAAAGGTAGAAAGAATTGTTAAAACATAAACTATTTTTCACTCCAACAGCAGAGTTGGATTTACTGAGTTCCAATTTTGAGTGAAGGAACAAGGAATATGACATAATCTCTAATTCCTCTTTCTCTATCCATGTTGTGTTTATCCCTCCAGAAAGATTCTTGAACATTACATCCTTTTGTTCACTAAGAGTTTACTAAGGATTAGCGATAAAAAGAGCAATGCTTGCATTTTCCTCAGAACCTAGGACTTATATAGCTGAGGTTTTGAAAAAAATAAAGATTATTCAGTACTCACCTTGGTTCACCTGAGTCCTTCTGTGACATTGGAGTTCATGACTCCACACTGTGCTCAGTGAGCTAAAGTTGCTATTAATAGAGCAAACAGTTGCAGTCAGTAGGGACAATGTGTCAGATTTGCTAGAGGATGTTCCCTAGAGGATATGATAGGGACTCTGAGAATTTCACAAAGATTCTTGTCTAATACAAAAAGACAATGACTTTCTTTTATGAGTCTCCAATATCTCATTGTCAAGATTTTTGAGAAAATTCACTAGAAGCACAGAAAATTATTCTCTTCTTTATGATATTACCCATGTTTGATTAGTCCTTTGAGAGTAGAAGTTATTGAGTTTGTGCCATAGAACTAACACCAGCCCTTTAGAGATTAAATGTTCTACTCAGTTTATAAATTTCCATGAGTATCTACTCCCCAGGGCACAACTTCATTAAGCACAACTTCATTAAGCACAACTCACAAGAGGAAATTTCCAGGGACATACTCACTTGCCATTTTAACTCTCCTTGATTTCAGTAACAAACTGTTGACAAAGGATTAATGCTGTACAAAAATAATTATATGAAGGGGATAAAAGTATGAGTAGGCGCTCATGTTAGTACAAATTTACATTACATAGGCTGTCGAGTTATTTAAAATTTACATTAGAACTTTCCACTTCCAAGCTACGAAACTGTATGCTATGCTGGTCCTTATTTATTTAATATGTGCATGTTGGTATAAATAACTTTAAGAAGACTAATAAAAACAGATTAAATCCTAGACCAGTAATACATTTCTTGTATATCATACAGAAATTTATGGGCACAATTTTTATAAAGAATAATAAAATATTGAAAGATCTCTTATGTTTTGAGACAATTTACACAATGCATTAGAAGTTTACTAGATAAATAAAAATATAACAGTGTTTGTCCCCATATACTGTTCACATGCTTACTCAAATAAGTGAGGTTGTCATTTCCTTGACATACTTCAAGAAACAAAATTGTTGCTGTGCTATTGTCATGTGTAGTAGAAACAAAACAGATTATTTTGGCCCCTACAATTTCATGACATGCTCTCCTCTTCACTATCATACACATATGAACTATAGCCTACAACATTTCCTCTAGATATTATCAAATGTGCATTACATAGTAATATCCTTCAGAAAATGACATGTTGAAGAATATTTTCTGATGGGGACTATTTTGAACAAAAGGACATTGGAGATATAAAAAAGATGCTTAAGTATTAAAATAAGAATTATGTCCACTACATACAAAAATCAATACACAACATGCCATCTATCTAAATACAAAATCTAAAGCCATAACACTCTTACAAAAAGACTGTAAGATGAGAAAAACACTAGGACTTACAGATCTGCAAACACTTTTAGATTAGGCTGATCTTTAACTGTTAATAAATTGCATTACTCTTTGCAGAGGATTAGAGAAAAAATCAGGACAAAGAAATGGAAGATTTGAGACAGGTGTTGGTGGCACACGCCTTTAATTCCAGCACTTGGGAGGCAGAGGCCGGCAGATCTCTGTGAGTTCAAGACCAGTCTGATCTACAAGAGCTAGTACCAGAGCAGCCTCCAAAGCCACAGAGAAAACCTGTCTCGAAAAAAAAACAAAAAGAAAAAAAAAAGAAAAAAAGGGAGCTTTAGGAGAAAAGGGTTAATAATAAAAAAGTCAAAGAATGCTCTCAAAGCATAGGGAGTAGGCAAGCCTGGGAATTCACCCCATATTATTTGTCTGTCTGTCTGCCTGTCTGTTTGTCTCTCTCTCTGTCTCTGTCTCTGTCTCTCCCTCCCTCCCTCCCTCCCTCCCTCCCTCCCTCCCTCCCTCCCTCCCTCCCTCCCTCTCTCTCTCTTTCGTATCTGTACATGTGTGTGTGTGTGTGTGTGTGTGTATTCAACCCTCCTTCCTTTCACACAGGAGCACTTGTTTGGTCTGTCAGAAACAGCCATGGAACACTTACTAATGACATCTTTTACACTGTTCATCACAGCTGTGCAAGATTTTCCTCCGAGGTTTCCCATAAGATCAAATTTTTATTATTTTCAGTCAATAATTTTCTTTTTCTTCTTTTTTCTTTTTTCTTTTTTCATTTTTTTAATTATTTTAATTTTAAATAGCTTGTTTTACATGTCAATCACAGTTCCCTCTCCCTCCCCTCCTCCCATACCCTATCACCATCCCCCCCCAGCCTCCCAGCCTATTGCCATTTCCTTCCACATAGGGGATATCTAGAGTCTGTCATTTCACTCAGGATAGGGTTCAGGCACTCCCCTAAGAGTCCAGGCTGAGAGAGCATCCCTCTTTTTGTTATGGACACACGATGTCTGTTTGTATTCCAGGGATAAACGCTGATCCACTGCTCAGGACCCCATATGCTGCCCAGGCCTCCTCACTGACTCTCACATTCAGGGGGTCTGTATCAGTTCCATGCTGGCCTCCCAGCTATGGGTCTGGGGTCCAAGAGCTCTCCCCCTGTTCAGATCAGCTGTCTCTGCTGGTTTTGCCAGCCCATTCTCTGCCAATTTGCTGTTCACTCCTCTCTCTGTCACTGGGTTCCTTGGGTTCAGTTCATTGTTTAACTGTGGGTGTTTGCCTCTGCTTCCATCAGTCACTGGATGAAGGCTCCAGGATGGTTTTAGACATCAAGTTCATTATCAGGAATGGGCATTCGAGGTGGTCTCTCCATTATTGCTTAGCTTGTAAGTTGGTGTCATCCCTTTAGTTCACTACAGGTCACACTGGTGCCTGATCTGTCTTCTAACCTATGATTCCCTCTTCCCCCTATTCTACCCCCCACTCAACTTCCTTTTCCTCCTTGACCTACTCTCTCTTCCTCTTCTCCCCCTCTCTTCTTCCCAGCTCCCACACCCCACACGCCGTGTTCCCCATCTGTTCAGAGGATCTTGCCTCATTCCTCTTCTCTTGGGTACCATGCATATCTCTTAGGTTCTTTCCTGTTTCCCAGACTTTCTGACAGTGGCACTATCCTGATCCATGTCTAAAATCCATATATGAGTGAGTACATACCATGTTTGTCTTTTTGTGACTGGGTTACCTCACTCAGGATGGTTTCTTCCAGTGCTATCCATTTACCTGCGAATTTCAGGATTCCATTGTTTTTTTCTGCTAAACAAGGGGGGAACACATAGACCCCAGACTAATGACTGAGGGGAGCATGGGACTGATCCAGACATCCCTCCCACCGACCCTGGGTGACAGAGAGGAGGCCTTGGCAGTCTGTGGGACCTTGGAGAGTAGAGCAGTATTTATTCCTGGCATACAGAGAGACTCTGGGAACCCATACCACGTGGAGGGATGCTCTCTCAGCCTGGATACATGGGGAAGAACCTAGGACCTTCCTGGGATGACAGACTCTGAAAATCCCTCATGGAAGTCCTTGTCCTCCCTGGGGAGCAGAAGGGAGATGGAGTGGGGGTGAGGAGTTGGGAGGATTGGGGAGGAGGGGAGGGAGAGGGAACTGAGAGTGACATGTGTAAAAAGTTAAATAAAAAATATGAAAAAAGAATGTTAAAATAGCAAAAGAAATTCAAGGGTGCTACCATGAAAAAACCCCAAACAAGAACTCTTAAACTGACACAAAGCTTTGCTATAGTACATCTTATGGGATTTCAAACTTGGGGAATTTTGCATCAAACCCTGTGTCTTCTTGTAAGGAACATACTGCTCTCTTGCATCCATCTAGATTTATGAATTACATTTATGGTATCTCAAAGTGCTTCTACCTAGAAATATTGCCTAAATTGACATAAAATGAACTTCGATTACAATGACAGAATGAAGAACTTAAGAAATTCTTACATTTTATACTTTATTTTCTATTACAGAAAATCATAGAAAAGCATTTTAAACTAAAGAAATCAAGATCTGCTCTCAATCCAGTTGGGTATGAGATCACCTAGTTACAAAATGTACATAAAAACTTAAGAGAGGAAAAACTCTGAGTGGAACATCTCCTAAGCAACTTTGGATTCTGTCAGTGGAACCGACGTGGCTCCATAGCGCTCTACACATGATCTTAGCTGGAAGTCATAGAATGGTCACCTAATGTCCATGGTTAGGTCTGACTCAGGTGCCATCATACCAAAAGTTTCAGTCTTTATCGGAGAATCATCCTGATTGTGCCTTTTGTGGGAAGCTACATTTTCATCCTGATGCCCACATCCCACAAAGAAAAAAATCTTCATACTAATTGGGGAGGCATTCATGTGGGGGAAGATTTAACCTCCCCCAGTTGTTCTTTAGGTGCCTGTGCTTCTCTGTCTGTGGGTGGAGTCCTGTGAGATTTGCCTCTTTCATATTGGCATATCAATTTGTGCTATACTCCTTCAGACCTTGTTTAGAAAGCCATATTGTGGCCGGGCGTTGGTGGCGCACGCCTTTAATCCCAGCACTCGGGAGGCAGAGGCAGGCGGATCTCTGTGAGTTCGAGGCCAGCCTGGTCTACAAAGTGAGTTCCAGGACAGCTTCCAAAGCCACAGAGAAACCCTGTCTCGAAAAACCAAAAAAAAAAGCCATATTGTATCATCAGTTAATCTCCCTGAATTTTCTTATGATACATAGTCTCACAGCCACCTCCAGTTCATCTAGCTCTTACACACACCCCACCTCTTACCTAAGTTTCCTCGACGTTAGGTGCTGAATTTGTACTGCAGATAGAGCCGTGGGGAGTGAGAACCCCACAGTCCTTTGTTTTCTATATTATGACCCTTGTGATTTTCTGAAATAATATACATAAAAATAACACCAGCAGAACTAAGCTACTGAGTGAGAAAATGGGGGGGGGTGAGGGAGGAAAAAGAAAGGGAAACCATATATTTTACTTCTTAATAAATTAAATTTTTAAAAATTTATAATGGCAACCCTGTAACTATGTGAAATATTACACTGAGGATTTATCAGATCGGTTTTCCTTTTCTGTCTACTAACTTTTTGTTAATAATGTACAAACCTGGATTCTATAATCCTAGTGCCAAGAGTAGCTTATTCCATTGAAGGATTTTACACAATTTGCCACTTTTTATACATGTTTCTTGGCTCTTGTTTTGTCTGTTCTATGAAATTGTAATACTGCTACAGGAATCTAAGAATTTTTCTTTCCCCAACTCTGACAATACTATAAATATTTCTTTTTTGCAAATTTATGTTTCTTAATTTCTTTTAAATGCAAGGAAATTGAAGAGAAAATTTACAGATGTAAATGCCTTATAATAGTTTCGACCAAGCCAACCAGATGGAAAACTCAGGGTTAACCAATCCCAACAGTTGGAATAGAGCACAGTTGTCAGCTTCTGGAACCTGCCAGTGGCAACAGTTTAGGTTGTATAAGTTCATTTTGATGAATTAGTTAGGGAAAACACTTTTGGTCTTGACCAAGTCTTATCTGTGATTGGCTTTATACTTGGGTAGGTTCCTAGCATTTGAAATCCCTGCCACTTTGAAAGCTAAGGTGAATAAATCATTATATGGTTGTTTCTTTATGTGGCAGGAAGGAAATTTCATGTTCACTTTATTTGCCTTGTTATGTAGCCCAACTTGGTATTGGTTTTTTGTGTTTTGACCTCATCTAACACCATACTTAAAATATGACAGAAATATGAACTCATGATGAACCATTGTGCTAACAAGTCCCATGAGATACACTATGTCTACTGTTTGTTTGGTGGTTTTAATGGTCATTGGAAGAATGCCGTTTTAGAATAAAGAAGTGTTCAGGGAACTAAAATTGTAGGCAAACTAGTCTCCTTGCATTTGAAATTGAAGTCATTTCAGAGATTTTTAATGCAATTCATGTGGGCATGAGCAATGTTCTTGAAATCTTGGTGACTCCTAGGAGAAATCCCAGATGGCACCCTCTTTTGTTCTAAAAACTTCACTCCAAATCAATGTAACAGTTTTATTGGTCATGTGTACATTGCTCTATCAGTTTCTGTCTATAATTGGTTTGATGAAGGCTGAAAAGATGATGGCTGAAAGCACAATACCACTTCAGGTTTATCTACATAGGATACCTGGGAATCCAAAGAGAAAAGACAAATGTTCCCTCTAGTTCCAACTCACCTACAGTCATAACTCTAGGTAACTAGGGTCTTAAAAGGTGTATTGGTGGTTTCTGGCCCCATGAAATTCAGTGGTTCTATAGGAAATCTCATCATTATGTACTCCATTTCTGAGTCGTAATTAATTATAATAGCACACCTTGGATTAATTGCTCTGTTTTTTAGCTACATGACAACTTTTGGTGGTTGGGTTTCTTCAGAAAGTGAGGAATGGTACTCAGTTCATTGGCAATATTTTGAGAAATAATATCTATTAATTATCATGTATTGTTGGATCAAAGCACTGCCTAGCATTATTTCTTGCTTTATCCACCAAGAAGTGCCTCTAACCAAATGAGATTCAACGCAGTATGAGGAAAAACTTAATGTACCCTAGAATTCCTCAAAATAACTGATGATATAATTCTAGTAGCTTCAGTGTTACATTTTAATACATTGATTCTAAAATTATTTTTTCCTCCCTAATTTATCAGTGGTATAAGTATATTAATATAAGAATGTTTGGGTGAGTTTGAGTCTTGCAGGTATAACAGTAGTGGGTGTTCCATCTGCTTAATTTAAAACTGGCAAGCATTAGCACTTATTTGACAAGATTTTTAGAAGACTAACTATATTTTAATCTATTTCCATGTTCAAGTATAATTATGTGGTGGAAAGATAGCCAGCTAGTAGATGACACACTTTTCATGTAATGACTCAAAGCTCTCTGAAAAACCTATGGGCATGTTAAGGTCCTAAAGACAGCTATATCAATCTCCAATATTGCGTCATGGTTGTAGAGAAATTTCAGACAAGTATCAAAAGCATCTTGGACTATTTTAGTTCTTTAAAACTCATTTCCATTTCTTTTTGCATCTGGCATATCCAACTTGTGACCATTGGGTAAACATGAAACTGTGAATCAGCATGCTTACCCAAATCCTAGTCTACATTAAAACTAAGGTAAAGAAGGCTACAAGGAAACACCACAAACTTATGAAAGAGTTTCCCTCTACTTGCTGTTTAGTATTCCCACCAATGTAATTAGAAAATGCATTAATTTATGGGTTATGTCACTGCTTCCATTTAGGAATATGAGTAACATGTTTTCCTACATCTGTGTTTATCAGATATGGTCAAGCACACTTAGCTCAGAGCTCACTATTTTCTAATTTTCTTAAAAGAACAATTACTATTTTACATCATCATATTCTTGAGGGTCTAGATTTAATCCCAAACATAACACCTCAACAGTCAAAAGAAACTGGTATTATTAGAGATGAAGTTGACCAGAAGTGTTAAAATTCAATCTTGTTTATTATTCTAACTAACAAACGAATTGATAGCTGGTCAAAGAAGGTCAATGAGTAAAAGTTTTATTCAGAAATACATTTATTAGACCAAATGAAAGTATGAACACTAGAGAGAAAGAAACATGACTGACTGATACAAGAGATTTAGGAAAATCAATGATTGAGTGAGGAAGCCTAAGGTTAGGGTTACTATCAAAAGGATGCTTTCTCAGATAAAGAACGCAAATGAGCTCAGAAGTGTAAATGTAAGTTACCAGGAAAAAAACATTATCACCAACATTAGAGATTACAGAAGGCTTATTCACTGATTAGCACTTTGTGGTTGTGAAGCATTGGAATATTACCATTTTAGAAATAAACTATCTTAAGATACCTATCTCTAACCTTTTTTGACTTAGTTAAAACCTTTAGAATATCTTAATTTAGCCTATTACTGATTTCTACAGACTTAAAAGTGAAGATAGTCAACATATAATATATAAATATATGGATGTTTTCCATGATTTAGTGTAACCTGGTGTTCCTGATACTGTATTTTGAAAATGCCTTTACATTCGGCTCTCTTTTCTCTTTGACTATGAATGTTTATGCATCCATTTGAAATGTATAAATATAGACAACTTGAATCCATGGACATTAGTCAGAGTCACTCACATTTGGTTCAGAATACATGATTTTTATGCCCTTGGAGTAAAAAGCTTTTGTTTTGCATAATCAAAACGACATTCAACGGGACTTTTAAAAAATAACTAATGCAGGAGAGAATGGAGTAGAGATTGAACTATATAAACATCATTCTTTACAGATATACAAAAACAATCTTAAAACTTTTATGAAAGCAATAAATATACTTAGAAAACTAAGCAAAAGGAATAACACTGGAGGTATAATCATTCCTTGAATTCAAGTTGTATTGCTGACCTGTAGTAATAAAAATTAGTATTGTACTGGCATATAGGTCAGTGTGACCTATATGGATTTACAGGATACCAAAATAAACCTATTGAGCTACTGCCACCTTATTTTTAATAATATTTAATCAATTATATGAAAATTTCATATATGAATTTTGATCATGTTCATATCCCTTATTTAATCCCTCCCATATCTACCCTTGCCTCCCCACCCAACGGGAGGGTTTTGGTTTTTTGTTTGTTTGTTTTTTACTAAGACCATCCAGTTCTAATTATGTTTTCTAGTTACTCTTCAGTTTATGCCCTAGCCAGGAGTGTGGTAAAATTAACCAGGGTCACACTAATCAAGAAAATTAGCTCTCACTGTCCCAATAGTTATTAAATGTCAACAGTTCCTCAGCTAGTGGTAGGCTTTTGTCCACCCCTCCTTGTCTCCATGCTGATATTTTGTCTGGGTTGAGATTGAAAAGTTTTATGCATGTTGACACCATTGTTGTGGGCTTATAAAGGCAGCTTCCCTTCTGTATGAGGACACACTCTTTCCTTGAAATTATCTACCATCACCTCAGTCTCTTGTAAACTTTATCTTCTGTGAAAATCCCTGAGTCTGAGGGGAGGAGTATGACATCGAATGTCCCATTTAGGGCCAAGGACTCCAAAACCTCTTGTTCTCTGCATGTTAATCAGAAGAGAGTCTGTATATCAATTGTCATCTACTGCAAAAAGTTTCTCTGAATTGGGTTGATAGATCTATGGGCATAGCAATAATTCAATAAAGATCATTTTATATATGTCCATTTAACAGAATAGTAGTAGTATGTTATTTCCAGTCCCGACAACCTATCTAGTCACAGGATCTTGGGACCATCAGATATGCCAGAAATGTATATTGGAGAAAAGATAGCCTGTTTAAAAACAGTTACCCAACGTAAATATCACCTGTGTAAAAAATGAACCTGGATGCCTATTTCTCACATGTATAAAAATCAATTACAAATGCATCAAAGATTATAACATAGGACTAGGAAGTCTTAAAGGAAATCATGAAGAAAATAGTTTAAGACATAGGCATAGACAAAGATTTTCTGAAAGGCTTCCAGGAACTTAAAAAATAAGAAAGAAAGAAAAGAAAAGACAGAAAACAATAATAAAATATAATTGAATGATATTTAAAAAACTTCTGCACATGAAAGAAGCTGTTATTAAAGTAAAACAACAGGCAAAAGAATAGAATAAAATACTATCTATACATTAGGCTCAATATCTAGAATATACAAAATAATTTAAAAATGTAAAAAATGAAGCAACTGAAACCAAACAAAACTATCAATGAAAACGCTAGTGAAATGTACACACAACTGTCAATTAGCAAAACAAACCTATCCAATATATATTTTAAAATGTTCAAAATCATTAATCATTAAAGAAACATGCATTTAAACAATGAGCTTTCATCTGACCCCATTCAAAATGGCAGCCACAAAGAAAACAGATAATAGCAATGTTGAGGGATTGAAGAGAACATTTGTACACTGTGGTTGGGAAAGCAAACTTATCCAGCTAACATTAAAATGAATATGTAGATTATTCAAGGTACTAGAAAGAGATCTATGCACTAACAACTATGAAAATAACCCCTCTTTATATGAATTACACAAGTCTATTACAAACATGAAGCGAAAAGCCTTGAATACAAAATGCTGGCAACTTCTTAATGATTTCCTAATACAAATCCCACATTCACAGAATATATATGGTGTTAAGAGAAGCTTTTTCTTTTGCTAGCCGCTTTGGTTTATCCCCCGCCAGTCGCCTGGGCTCTGCCGCGCCAGCCTGGTTCTAGATCCGCATGAGTCCCAAATAAACACACAGGAGGCTATATTAATTATGAAGCTGTTGGCCTTGTTTGTCTCTTACGGGCTAGCTCTGCCTTAAGTAATTACCCCATAATTGTTTATCTAAGTATGTTTCTTACCGGAGAATAGTTCCAGGCTTCCTACCCCCAATGGCGTCACATGTTGACTCTCTTGTGTTTCCCCTTCCCAGAATCCTCCTCGACTCCTAGTCCCTCCTATCTAGGTTTTCTATTGGCCAGACAGTACTTTATTGACAAATGCACAGGCAAATAACAGGACTTCCCCAACAATATGGAAGTTAGGTAAAGCAGTTTTGCAGAAAATGTCTTCATTATATTCAATATCAAATCTCATATCTGCCACTGAGTAGATTAACAACTTCAGAGAACTGTATGTGCCTTAGTTTTCTCATTGCAAAATAAAAGCATTGACATTAGTGTCAGATATTTAAGAAAGTTATGAAAAAGAGTCTGGCCTATAGTAACTCAATAGGCATTGTCATTACTATTGGCAATAATGGTATTATATTAAAATGTATTTTATTTACAAAGTTAAACTCTAATTTTTTTTTTTGGTTTTTCGAGACAGGGTTTCTCTGTATTGTTTTTGGAGGCTATCGGTCCAGCCCAGCCTTGAACTCACAGAGATCCGCCTGCCTCTGCCTCCCGAGTGCTGGGATTAAAGGCCTGTGCCACCACCGCCTGGCTAAACTCTAATTTTTTACTGCATGTAATTTTTTCCTACATGATTTTTGGATAAACGCCAAAAGTAAAAGGTGGAAATTAAGGTGATAAAATATTTACAAAGAAACAAGTAACATATTAACCTGAAAATGTACTGAAATTTTGGCTATTATGCAACCTCTCATTTTTGCTAATGAATACATAGAAAATGAGCCTATCAAATAAGGAAATGCATACACAAAATTACTACAAAAGTCAAGAAAGAAATGAGTTTGTGGTAAAGAATACAAATCAATGGATTTTAGTGGACATCAGAGATACATAAGAAAAAGTACTAGGTAGTGTTGTCTTATAAAAAATAAGCCATATTTTTGGTTGTGAGCCTAGCCTTTAATGGCAACATTTTGTAATAGAAAAATTCCAAAAATCAATGCTAATATTTATTTAAGAAAGTGAGAAAAACATGATAAAAGAAATTTGTACTTCTCTATAGTTGCAGCATTAGTTAATTTTTGTTGCCTTAATAAAATACCATGACCATGACAACTTAAAAAAAATAAGCTAACAGAAAAAGGTCTTAATGTGATATAGGCATTGGACACCATCTTGGATATAAATGAATCAGTGGATACTTCCAGACAAAGAATGGGCACATTCAAGTAGCTTTGCACAGGGGAAGGACAAATGATACTATAGAAAACTTGGTGATACTACAGAAACAGGATAAGAAGGCTAAATAAATAAATAAATAAATAAATAAATAAATAGGTAATAAAAAGATAAAAATGAAAGAGAAACAGATCTAAGAGAAACACCCTTAAATAAATCAGTTTGTGATCCTCCTCATGGTTCTCTTCACAGCAAGCTTGACATCCTTGTTTCTAAGGCTGTAAATGAAAGGATTCAGAATGGGCACCAAAAAGGTAAAAAAGACTAAGAATATCTTCCCCTGACCCACAGTTTCAGCAGACTATGGCTTGACATATGCAAGCAACCCAGATCCATAGAAGAGACTAATAGTTATGATGTGAGACCCACAGGTTCCCATGGCTTTACACCAACCCTTATCTGATGACATTTGAGTGATATTGGAAAGGATAAGAGCATATGAGACTAAGATACTGAGGCTAGATAGAGAGATAACTGTACCCACTGTAACAAAACTCACAAGTTCATTGACATAGGTACTACTGCAGGAGAGCTGGAAGAGAGGGAAGATGTCACACATGTAGTGGTTGATGATGTTAGAATCACAAAAGCTGAACCTGATCATATACCCTGTGTGACCCATGGCCCCAGCAAACCCTGTCAAGAACCAAACATCAGCATAAAACATATCCCAGGTGACATGATAACCTTGTACAGCAGTGGCTGACAGATGACAGATGGCCACATAGCGATCTTAGGCCATGGCTGTCAGCACGTAATTATCTGAGCTCACAAAAACAAAAACAAAAAAACCACACACAAGAAAAACAGTTGAGTCATGCATCCTCTGAAGGAGATGGTATTCTTCTCCAAAACAAAACTCATCAGTATTATAGGGGTAAAGACAAAGGAATAACAGAAGTCAATGAAGGACAGATTGAAGATAAAAAGTACATTGGAGTGTGAAGGTTTGACTTTAGGCAAATGAGACTCATTAAATTCAAGTTTCCCATCACAGTGGCTGTGTAGTTCACCAAGAACAGAACAAATAAGGGCAGCTTGAGCTCAGCTTGGTCTGTCAGTCCCATGAGAATGAACTCGGACACTGAAGAGTCATTTTCCATAATCATTTGCTTCATGTGTGGCATCGTCAAGAATAAATATACAAATCAACTTTAACCAATGCATTTTTACCCCAAGTTTATAGAGAAATGAGTACTGATCTAGTGATTTACAAGCATGAGTTGACAGAATACATAGCTGGAATCAAAAAGCAAACACCTGTTCATGATGATTCCTAAGTGATCCCTATTTTTGTTTCCTCTATCAATAACATATATCCATCAAATCTATGTCAACAGTCCTCCAGTTGACTCAGAATATAATTTATTCCCTTTCTCTTGGGGTTTCTTCCAAAATTCAAGATTTATGAAACTCTGAATTTCAAGGGAAATTGTCAATTTCACTATTTGTCACAATTCAATGCTCACTATTTGTCATAGAGAAATGTTCTTGCATTGGTAACACTTGGTACCTTCCTTCTCACAGTTCAAGGAAAACCAAATTTAGTGGTAATGAAGTGTGTGATTGCAAGCAGTACAGTAATGTATCACTTGCTAGAAGAGTTTTACTGCAGGAAATGACATTTCTATAGAAGGTTCTTTCCACATACTCAAAAGAAAACAGCAATCTTACATAAGTCTCTAAAACACCAATCTACCCAAATGAAAGTATGAAGATAAAGTTGTCTGAGAAAAATGTTTTAAGGACAGAAAGTATTCTCTTGTGGGATGTGTCCCTTGAGTGTAAAATTACTGAGTTTATGATTACATCAAATGCTGTAAAATTAAGGTTGGATCTTTTGAGATTCAAAATCTTATTCAGTTTATAATTTTTCACCAGGGAGTATTTAGTTCTCAGAGTAGAATTGTGATTTCCACCCCCTTGTTATTCTCATTATACTCTGCACAACTATACAAATGAGTATTCGGAGAACTGTTCACTTGCCATTTGCTTTCCTATGAGCATCAATGACTGAAACAATAAACAGTAGACCAACAGGTTGAAAATTCTGATAGATAGATAGATAGATAGATAGATAGATAGATAGATAGATAGATAGATAGATGATAGATAGATAATAGATGATAGATAGATATACAGACAGATAGATAGATTAAACTGTACAGATAAATTTGTAGAGTGGAAAGAGGCATTCAAGTAATATGAGATTACATCTAGGCCTTTCCATTCTTAGCAGTGTAGACATAGACTTCAAGTACCTATATATATCTTGTATATACCTAATAGATAAACAGACTATTTCAAAGGGATTTAAAGACAAAAGCATGTGAGTTTTGGATTGGTAGTAGAGTTCTTGCTTAGAGTACATACATTTTATGTATAATAATATTGCAAGTTGCTTTTCTCATGCCTATTACTGCAAAACATAGAGACAATTTAAGAACAAAAATATTTATTTATTTATTCAGTCACAGAATGTCATGGGATTTTGCTCTGTCTTTTCAGGGAAAGCACAGCAGGGGGAGAAGTTCCATTTGACTACAGCAGGAGAAACTCACACAAAAGAAAGATTCAGCCAAAATCCCAAGCCAATATAACTTTCAAGTCCTTCCCTCAGTGTGGTGATATATTATTAATGATATAATTAATAATGGGGACCAAAATGCAAACCAAGCCATGTTAGTTAACTATAGAATCTGGGCAGTGATGGCCCACACCTTTAATCCCAGAATTCAGGATACAGAGACAGACAGATCTCTGTATGTCTCATACCACCCTGAGCTGCACAAGAGTGAATCATTCTAAAAGAGTAAGAGAGCTCATGCAATCTCAGAAAAAGAAAGGTATATAAGGAAGAAGCAAAGGGCCTCATGAGGGATTCCATTTTCTCTCAAGGAATACAGGACCTCCATTTCAGTTATTTGGTTACAGTGGTTGTTTTTGATGGTTGTTATCATTTTATTCAGATTTTTGACAAGCTTTCCTATCAGGAAAAAGGGAAATATTATAGCATTCTTCCTAAATTGCCCACATAGTAAATGAATAAAGTCACCTTTCCACAAAGCAGTTTGGCTACAAATATTGATTTGAAACAGTCATCTCAGTAACAAAGTTTACAATACCAATTACATATGTAGATGTGAAAACAACTGGAGCACTCATAAACTATTATGAAAGTAAAATTACACAAATACTTCAGAAAATATATTGAGATTTTACAACCAAACTTCAGATGTGTAGCATCTGAGGAAACATTCCAAATGCATGCATATAAATTGTCTATAAATATATACATTGTGTGCTCAAAAGAAATCACAAAGTCCTTAACAAAATCTTGTATACAAATGTTCATTGCAATGTAACAAATTATAAAAAGATAGACAAATAATAAAAATATTTATGAATAAATATCACTAATAAAGTATCCCCTGTCTGGTTGGCAATAATATAATAATGTTAGAATAATGATGGGTATATTCAAGTATAATTCCAGATAAACTTCAGGTCAATAATGGAAGAACTTTTCTAATACTTTCTAATATCTTTATTTAATGGCTTATCAAGTCAGAATAATTCTCTACAATACTGATTTCATAACACAACAAAAGTGGTGATATTTCTCTCTTGTTTAAAAATTTTTATTTTAATTTTAAATAGCTTGTTTTACATGTCAATCCCAGTTTCCTCTCCCTCCCCTCCTCCCGCACTCCCCCTCATCCCCCCAACCTCCCACCCTATTGTCAATTCCTTCCACATAGGGGATATCTAGAGTCTGTTATTTCACTCAGGGTAGGGTCCAGGCACTCCCCCTAAGAGTCCAGGCTGAGAGAGCATCCCTCTCTGTGCCATGGACACACGATGTCTGTTTGTATTCCAGGGATAAACACTGATCCACTGCTCAAGTCCCCATAGGTTGTCCAGGCCTCCTCACTGACACTCACATTCGGGGCCTTCATCCAGTGACTGATGGAAGCAGAGGCAAACACCCACAGTTAAACACTGAACTGAACCCAAGGAACCCAGTGACAGAGAGAGAGGAGCGATGAGCAAATTGGTAAAATTTTTTTATTTTAGCTATTTCCCCTTGCTGAGGCCTTGAATGTGTGTCTCTCTTAGGGTCCTCCTTTTTACCTAGCTTTTCTGGGGTTGTGAACTGTAGCCTGATTATCCTTTGATTTATGTCTAATATCTACTTACAAGTAAATACATACCATGTTTGTCTTTCTGAGTCTGGGTTACCTAACTCAGGATGTTTTTTTTCTAGTTAGATCCATTTGCCTGCAAATTTTAAGGTGTCATTACTTTTTTAGTGCCGAGTAATACTCCATTGTGTAAATGCACCATAGTTTCTTTACCCATTCTATGGTTGAGGGACATCTAGATTGTTTCCAAATTCTGGGTATTACAAATAATGCTTCTATGAACATAGTTCACCAAATGTTCTTGTGGTATGATTGTGCATTCTTTGGTTATATGTCCACAAGTGGTATTGCTTGCTGGGTCTTGAGGTAGGGGAAGAGGAAATAGTAAAGGTCTCCTGGGTAAACTGAGAAAGAGGGAGAAGAGAGTAGTGGGGATGAGAACATGATGGATCAAGATAGCTAAGTTGGGGGGATGGAGAGAGAGGGAGGGTGGATGAAGGGGGAGAGCAATGAAGGAAATATCTTGATAGAGGGAGCCATTATAGGTATAGGGAGAAACCTGGTGCTAGAGAATGCCCTGCCCAGCAGGGCACAATGGAGTTTGGGAACTGTTGGTCATGATAATACACCCAAAGTCTGCAGAGGCACAGGGATCAGGCTGCCCATGTGGTCACCAGAACCTACCACTCTTTCAGACTCATTCTGAACAACTCTTTAGCTTTCTCTGTCACTTTGTAATTCTCTAGCTTTCTTTCCTTCTTCTTTATTGGATGCACAATGGGTTAAAAACTAGGGCTTATATTATTAATTATACAACCTAAAAGGTATAAAATCCAAAGAACATAAGAGAAGAATTATATTAGCACTCTATTTAAGAATGTTGTACATTACACAGACATGCAGGTAGATTAGCTTTTGTTTGGATAGTATGAGTTGGAGGAGGGCTTCCTATAAATAAACAACAGAAAAAATAGATTTCCACATTTAAATAAAATTTTCAGTTGCTCAATATTTGTGCCATAAACACATTTATATGAACATATGTTTAAAGGATATATATATGTATATATATGTGAGTAGGTGTATTTACATGACTGGTAAGAATCAAACAAGAGCATATATAAGCACTCTATCACTAGGTTATATGTCATCTATGGTTTCTTTTTTAAAAGTAAGCTGACTGTTCTTTGAAGACATCATCCTTGTTATAATACATGGTTCCTAAAGTAATCAGTCTTTATCAAGAGTCAATTGTAGAGACATTGTACTTATGAGAAAACATCCTATTACAAATAAACCACTGTTCCTGTTAGTGTTGTTTAAAAAGTCTGAATACAAAATTAGCCTAATGCAAGCTTCAATAATTATAAAAATCGATCATTACACCAAGAAAATACATAATGTCATTTTGGAATACTGGGGTCCAAAAAATCCAAATTATAAGAATTTTAAAAAACAATAAATAATACTAGAAATTTTGACAACTTTACTGTGGTCACAATTTTTGTCGTTCATTCTCTCTTTAATTGCAATTCATAAGTGTTTTTAAAAACCTGTAATGAAGTCGGGGGTTGGTGGCCCCACAATTTTAATCCCAACACTCGGGAGGCAGAGGCAGGCAGATCTCTGTGAGTTCAAGACCAGCCTGGGCAACAGAGCAAGATCCAGGACAGCCTCCAAAACAATACAGAGAAACCCTGTCTTAAAAAAAAACCTGTAATGGGAAAAGCTGTACAAATGTCTCCCTGAAAACAACAACACAAATAAACTTATTATGAGGCATTTATCTTCCTTGGTTATAGAAGTACATAGATAAATACTAGATAGAGTTGTCTTAACATACAAAATATATCTTCTTATGTCTCTACCTTGGACAAAGATAAAGCTGGATTCATATTCAGGCTAAGTCCCTAGATCAAAAATACTTTCCTATCCCCAGATAAGAAAATTGAGATTTTTGTGGAGCCAGGAGAAGATTATTAAACTGGAAATCTTGCCAGAATACAAAAAAAAGGTGAACAGAAGGAAAGACAATATTGAAAGGAAGTTGATAAGAAAATACAGTGGTAAGAAAAACCCAAATTGGGGTCCTGGGCTAGGGCAGCCCCAGTGAATCAGTCACTGTGAATCTCCTCATAGTTCTCTTTACAGCAAGTTTGACATCCTTATTCCTGAGACTATAAATAAAAGGGTTCAGCAAGGGCAGCAAAAATGTACAAAATACACTGAAAATTTTGCCTTGAACCACAGATTCATCAGATGATGTTTTGATGTGTGTAAGCATACCAAATCCATAAAACAGGGCAACAGTTATTATGTGAGAACTACAGGTGCTCATGGCTTTGGACAAACCCTTACCTGATGACAACTGAGTGACATTAAAAAAAATGAAAGCATAGGACATTAAGATGACGAGGCTAGAAGCAATGACTACTATGCTGACAATAACAGAACTCACAAGCTCATTAACATAAGTACTGCTGCAGGAGAGCTGGAGAAGGGGGAGGATGTCACACATGTAGTGGTTGATGATGTTAGAGTCACAAAAGTTGAGCCGAACCATACACCCTGTATGGACAATGGCACCAACAAACCCCATCAAGTGTGAACCAAACATCAGCAGGGGACATTTTCTAGGAGACATGATGACCATGTACAACAGGGGTTGACAGACAGCTACATATCGATCATAGGCCATGGCTGTCAGCACATAGCACTCAGAGTTGGCAAAAAAGCAGAAGAAAAACAGCTGAGTCATGCATCCTCCAAAGGAGATGGTGTTCTTCTCTGAAACAAAACTCATTAGTGTTTTGGGAGTAAACACAAATGAATAACATAAATCAATAAAGGATAGATTAAAGAGAAAAAAGTACATTGGGGTCTGCAGATTTGAGTTTAGGAAAATGAGACTCATTAAACTCAAGTTTCCCACCACAGTGACTACATAATTCACCAGAAACATGACAAACAGGGGTAGCTGGAGCTCTGGTTGGTCTGTCAATCCTGTGAGAATGAATTCAGTCACTGTAGAAACATTCTTCATAGCCATTTGTTTCACCAGGAGATCTGTAAAACAGTAGTGGAGGTAGTAGCATTTACATGAAATTCTGTCACTGACTCCAAAAGGACAGCTAGAGGCAGTTACAAGTTCATTATTACCTGAAGCCACTGAGCAAAGCACTCAGAGAAAATTGCTTCCCATTCCTGAGAAATCCCTATTTCTTCTTTTGCTATCCATGATGAGCACCTACTCTGAGAAAACACTGACACAACTCCTGAGGTCTTTAAACAACCATTTCCTCCTGCCTCTTTAGTCTTCCTTAGGGACTAGGGCTAGAAGGAGAAATAAACCAAAACTGTCTCCTGGAGACATGATTTATAGAGCTTTGATTTCAGGGATGTTTTGAAGGTAAAGACACTTAATGAAATGCTAACCTCTTTTCACCTGAATATGTCACTGCTGTTGGGACCACACAAGCCTTTCACTCCAAAAGCCTAAGGAACCACATTTCTGTTAATGATGTGAAGTTACTTATTAATACAAAATTGGTGCTCACCTCCTAAAATATATATGCCAGGGATATGACATGATTTCAGTTTAATGATTTCTATTAAACATTCCATTGATTTGTACTAAGGATAATAATGATCTCATATGTGCATCAAATATATTATTTCCCTCAAGCAAGATTCTTATAACTAGCATTCTATAAAATATATCAGAAGTTGTATTAGTCCGGGTTCTTTAGAGTCACAGAACTTATGGAATGAATATATGTATACACACATATATGTATATATGGAAATATATTGAAATGATTTCAATTTATAGGCTGTAGTCCAACAATGACTAGGTATGAATGGTAAGTTCAAGAATCTAGTAGCTGCTCAGTCAAACAAGGCTGGGTATCTTACCAAGTCTGCTGGGATCCTGAAGGAGGAATAGATGTGCTTACAAGATGAGAAAAAGCAGGTAAAGAACGAACCCTTCTTTATTCCATTGTCTTTATACAGGCTTCCAGTCGAAGGTGTGACACAGACTGAAGGTGTGCTTTCTAGCCTCACTATCTGGATTAATGGCATGTGTCTTCCTGCCTCAAGATATGGATCACAAGTGTGCCCCCCATTTCTGGATTATAGTTTATTCCAGTTATAGTACGTTGACAACTAAGAACAGCCATCAGAGAAGAATAGAAAAGTATTCTTTCTTTAATGACCCCTTCCAGGTTGAGCTAATCTCTTAAGGATAGAAATAACAAAACCTGTGTTTATATCATATAGCATGAATATAAACAATCTCTCTTTTGTGGTTCAAACTTCTGTTTATTTTGTAATTTCCCACAAGGAATACTTAGTTCCCTGAGCAGACTATTGGGTTGTTCCCTTCAGAATTCTACTCATTAGTCCCTGCACAACTCATTAAGAGAAAAATCCAGAGATATACTCATTTGTCATTTCTAGAAATTTTCTACAAGTCTTTGAAATTGTATCATGAACTATTAGATAAACAGTTGAAAAAAGTGTTTTGGAGCAAAACAAAATTGCAGAAAAAGAAATATACACTCAAGATCATCTGAGTTTAAATACAGATATTTCTGTTTCTTAATAATGAATCTATAAGTCAAAATTATAATTTCTCTAGCCTTGTAAATTTATTTTAACAAATCTATATTTCTGTGGATATCTATAAAATACAACTCATAAAAGAGGGTCTGTTATAAGATGAGATAGTGTGTGTTCAGGGTAGTATGGCTATAGACAAAGCCAGATAGTGGTCAAGCACATCTTTAATCCCAGACTCAGAGGAAAAGGCAGGCAGATCTCTGTGAGTTCCAGACCAAGCCTGGTTTACAAGAGGTAGATGCAGGACACCCTCCAAAGCCACAAAGAAACCCACGCCCCACCCAAAAAAGTGTATGGGATATGGCTCAATAATAGAAACATTATTTTGCATACACAAGCCTGTTTGTCTAATCTCAGCATTGTAATAATGATAATATATAATAATAGTAATGAAGCAAGAAAAAAGAGCTACTATATCATTATTGTTTAACTAAATTCAATGATTCATATAAAACAATCCTAGACATGTAAAAAGATGTCTTCCCCTTTCCTTGTTCCATTTATTTTCTATTTTTTATTTAAATTGGAAACAAACTTCCCCTACATGCCTGACCCCCACTAACACCCTATCCCATCCCTTTTCTGCTGCCCAGGGAGGGTGAGGCCATCCAAAGAGGAATCTTCAAAGTCTGTGACATCATTGAAAGCAGTACATAGGCTATCACCTGTGTGTCTAGGCTAAGAGAGTAACCTTCCATGTGGAATGGGCTCTCAAAGTTCATAAGTATGCTAAGGATAAATACGGATCTACATCAGAGGCACCATAGAGGCATCCTTAATGACACCCACGTTCAGAGGGTCTGGATCAGTCCTATGCTGGTTTCCCAGCCATCAATCTGGGGTTCATGAGCTCCCCCTTGTTTAGGTCAGTTGCTTCTGTCGGTTTTCCTAGCCTGATCTTGACCCCTTTGCTCACCACTCCTCCCTGTCTGTAACAGGATTACAGGAGTCCAGTTCAGTGTTTAGCTATGGGTGTCTGCATCTGCTTCCATCAGCTAATAGATGAAGGCTTTAGGATGGCATAAAAGAATAGTCAGCAATTTCATTATTGAGAAGGGCATTTAAGGCAGCCTCTTGGGTATTGCTTAGATTGTTAATTGGGGTCATCCTTGTAGATATCTGGACATATCTCTAGTGCCAGATTTCTCTTTAAACCTATAATAGCTCCCTCTATTGTGGTATCTCTTATCTTGCTCTCCTCTTTTCTGCTCCTGACTCAACCTTCCTGCTCTCTCATGTCCTCCTCTCCCCTTCTCTTTTCCCCTTCTCTTTCTCCTAGCTCCCTCTCTCCTCCCTGCATTCTCCCAATTTGTTCATAAGATCTTGTCCCTTTCCCATTCTCTGGGGGACCATGTATGTTTCTCTAAGGGTCCTCCTTGTTTCCTAACTTCTCGGGTGGTGTGGATTGTAGGCTGGTAATCTTTTGCTCTATATCTAGAACCCATATATGAGTGAGTACATATCATGTTTGTCTTTTTGAGACTGAGTGGCATTTCTCAGTATTGTTTCTTCTAGATCCATCCATTTGCCTACAAATTTCAAGATTCCATTATTTTTTCCACTGAGTAGTATTCCATTGTGTAAATGTACCACATTTTCTCTATCTACTCTTTAGTTGAGGGCCATCTAAGTTGCTTCCAGGTTCTGGGTATTAAAATAATGCTGCTATGAACATAGTTGAACAGATGTCCTTGTGGTATGAATGTGCAAATTTGGGTATATGCCAAAGAGTGGAATTGCTGGGTCTTGTGGTATGCTGATGCCCACTTTTCTCAGTAAACTCTATGCTGATTTTCAGTGGCTGTATGAGTTTGCATTCCTTCCAGCAGTGGAGGAGTGCTCCCCTTTCTCCACATCCTCTCCAGTACAAACTGTTGTTGGTGTTTTTGATTTTAGCCATTCTGACAGGAGTAAAATGGTATCTCACAGTTGTTTTGATTTGTGTTTCCCTAATGGCTAAGGATGTTGAGCACTTTCTTAAGTGTCTATCAGCAATTTTAGATTCCTCTGATGAGAATTTTCTATTTAGTTCAGTACCCCAATTTTCAAATTATTGGCGTTTTGGAGATTTGTTTCATGAGTTCTTTCTAAATTTTGGAGATCAGCCCTCTGTCAGATGTAGGGTTGGTGAATATTTTTCCCATTCTGTGGGCTGAAATCAATAAAGTAGAAACTAGGAAACAAAACAGAAGAATCAATGTAATGAGAAGCTGGTTCTTTGGGAAAATCAACAAGATAGTCAAACCTTTTTCTAAACTTACCAAAAGGCAGAGAGAGAACATACAAGTTAATAAAATCAGAAATGAAAAGGGGGACATAACAATGGACATCGAGGAAATCCAGAGAATCATCAGGTCATGCTTTGAAAACCTGTAATCCACAAAATTCGAAAATCTACAGGAAATGTCCAATTTTCTATAAACATATCACTTACAAAAATTAAATCAAGAACAGATAAATAATTTAAATCGACCAATAACCCCGAATGAAATAGAAACAGTTTTCCAAACAAAAATAACCCAGAGGCAGAGGGTTTCAGTGCAGATTTCTACCAGGAATTTAAAGAAAAGTTAATACTAATTCTGCTCAACGTAGTCCACATAGTAGAAGCAAAAGGGTCAGTGCCAAACTCTTTTTTCAAGGCTATAAATACCTTGGTACCCAGACCACACAAGGACACAACTGACATAGAGGACTAAAGACAAATATCCTTCATGAACATTGATGCAAAATTTAATTTTATTTAATTAAAAATAATAAACTTTAAAAAATTAGCTCATACAGTCCCCAAGTGAAAAAATATGAACATTTTTCAAAATGTCCTGATGATTTAATGCTTTTCCATGCTACTGAAATATAAGTAAACCCTGTAGCCTCTCTTGATCTCAGATAACTGGGAAATCAGTAATTTGAACTGTGCAGATGAACAACCCAAGATTTATTCCCTCACTTTGCTTTGCTGTAAATATCATGATGATTTTTTGGTTTAGATGATGGTGGTTACCTGAATAACTTTTCATAGACTTTTCCCAAAAGCACAGACTCTTCAATTGAACCTGAAGATTGTTCTAGGGTGACAAAACAGGTCGTAAGATTGACATTTCCACCTTCATGCTGTGTCAACATCCTCTGCTCCCTTACCTTTGTGTTATATTGCTTGCACCCAGACATACTAAGACATTCAGAGAAAGGCAGTAAAAGATTGAGATACACCAAATTTCCCCCTTCTCTCTAGTCCACTTCTAGACTAAATATACATTGAGTGACTAACATGACTTCAAGGTTTACAGAAAACACCAGGACCCACAGATTGACAACTACTAAGTTTTACAGCTTTGGAGCACTGCCTACAAGACTCTAGTCACCAGCACTTTCCTTATATGATCCTGTGTTTAACTCTTGCCAAACACAAAGAAAATAAATGAGTGCTGAGTTAACATGGGCATTTCTGAACACTAGCCACCATCTTTCTTGACAGACTCTATCAGTATTATTTTTTCATTTCAATAACTGACCCTTAATTCATGGGGCTTCTTTTTCAATAGTCTTTAGATGAACTTTGATCCAATGAACAATAGTAAATTGTTAGTAGAATAAATTATTCATCAGTAAAAGTAAATTTGATATGTGTGTCTTTTGACCATTTAAAGTAATGAATATCATTCACAGTATATTGGATAAGATGTTTCTATCATCAATGTCACTTTATTTTTTAAAGTAAAAATTTAAAGCCTGAATATTTAATGTATATTTACTTAAAATAAGATGTTTCAAAAATTAACCAGGAGTATGTGTCCATTTCATTAATTTTTAAAAGTTTCCTTTACATAAACTCTAAAAATAAATCATTAGTACCTCACAACTCAAAAAAATATGCTTCACATTCAAAACTGAGTAAATACCTTAGGGTTTTTTTTAATTTTCAAGAGTTTGTAAGGTTTTTAAAAGCCCATCCCTCCACTATGGGATGACTTTACTCACTGAATCAATCTTAATTAGAAGAGATGTGTTCAAGTGTTCTCCACCATTAAATGGTAGGCGAGGGAGATAACACTAGGAACTCATATTTGATCAGTAGACTGAATACATTTTTTCATAAAAAAATTAGAATGTCACAAGAATGAGATTACAAAACTTTTTCCTAAGAAACAAGAGGTATGAGACTTCAGTTACCAAAGTCATTCTTGCTTTCTGTTGCTAATCACAATTCTTACCTGGCATAGAAACAAATGATAGATCAGCATCCTGCCATGGGCCCAGCTAACCAGTACAATTGTGGGAAACACTGTGTTCGTGATAAACCTGCTGCTGTTGTTGCTATTGCTGCTGCATGACCTTCCTGTTAGTCCACTTCCTTCTTTCTTTTTTTTCCTCTTCCTTTTCGTCTGCCTCCTCCTTATATTTATCCTCCTCCCCTTTCTCCTCTTTCTTTTAAAAAACGTGTAAGAACGCATACTTCAGGTGTCATTTTGAAAACAAGCTTTTCTTTCTCTGGGAGCCAAGAATTTCAGTTTCCTCTCATAAATCTTTATATTCCTTCTTCTCACTCCCTTAAAGTGTTTTTCAGATGAATATTGCATGTCTCCTTATGATATTTTGGATCTTAAATATGTGCAATTATCGTTGCTCTATTTAAACTATATTTCTTTACATAAAATGAAATCTTTCAAAAACTAGAAAGTTTTGGCTTCATTTTTAGTCTTTCTTCTTGGGGTTTTTGTTTCTTGTTTTTGAGGAGGCTGCCTTATTTGTTTGTTTTGTTTTCTGTTTTACTTGGTTAGTTGGTTGGTTGTTTGGTTGTTTGTTTGTTTGGTTGGTTGGTTTTGAAAGACACATTCTCCTTATGCAGCACATGCTGCCTTGGAACTCACATGTGGTTGGATCAAGAACACATTGAATAAGTCAGCTTTCTGTCTCAAAATCCCATATGTATGGTTACAGTATATAACACAACATGTACACCACGACTGGAAAGTTTGTTTGGTTTGTTCTATTTTGTTTTTCTTACTAGAGGATCTTAAAAATATGAAGGGGCTGGGCCTGGAGTTATATGCCTATAATCCTAACAACACTGGATGCTCAGTTCATGACCTAAAGGGATGCAGGAAGGACTCAGTGAGACCTTGAATTAAATAAAAAAGTAAACTGAGGAATGGCTATAAGTAACACTATGATAAAGTACTTCCTGGTATGTTTAATAACTGGAACACAAAAGTTTGAAAATTGTATTTTTACCACTGTGTCACTTTCTTAGGTCTATCAAAAAATCTTAGCAGTGCAATAGAGCAGATGAATTAAACAAGAGGAGATCATTTTCTTGAAGCTCTGAGGGTTAAAATTCCTTCAAGTGTGGACATGTGTTCTGTGAGGTTCCCTCTCTGGCTTACAGATTGCTTTTGCTGTGTTGTCACCAGGCTCCTTATGCGTAATCCGTCCTTGATGCTTATATGTCCCCACTTATCTCTCATAAGGACACTAAGCAGATTGTCATAGGGTTCACCATTAATGTGCATGTTAACTAAAATGAGTTTTAAGTTAATCCCTTCATTAAGAAATTAGTACTGTGAAGAAATGTGCCTGTATTTTGATGGTGACAGCATTGAATCTATAGATTGCTTTTGGCAAGATTGCCATTTTTACTATGTTGATCCTACCCAAGAGTATGGGAGATATTCCCATTTTTCTGGTATATTCTTTCATTTCTTTCTTTAAAGACTCAAAGTTCTTGCTGTACAGGTCTTTCACTTGTTAGTTTGTGTTACCCCAAGATATTTCATGCTGTTTGTGGCTATTGTAAAGGGTGATGTTTCCCTGATTTCCTTCTCAGCTCATTTATCATCTGTATACAGTAGGGATATTGATTTTTTTAGTTGATCTTGTATCCTGCCACTTTGCTGAAGGTGATTAGCAGCTACAGGAGTTCCTGTGTACAGTTTTTTGGGTCACATATGTAAACCTGGGAGCAACCTCAACTGAAGAGTGGATAGAGAAAATCTGGCACATTTACACAATGGAGTACGACTCAGCGGAAAAAAACAATGGAATCTTAAATTTTTCAGACAAAAGATAACACTAAAGAAACCATCCTAAATGAGGTAACCCAATTACAAAAGACAAACATGGTATATACTTATTCATATATATATTTCTGACATAGAGCAGGGGATTGACAGCTTACAGTCCCACTGCCAGAGAGTCTGGGAAACAGGAAGGAAACTAGGAGAGATATGCATGATACCCCAGAGAAGGGGAATGGGACAGGATCTCCTGAATAGATTGGGAGCATAGGGGGAAGGGATAGGGAGTAGGGAAAAAGAGAGAGGGAGAAGAGGAGGAGAGAGGAGGACATGGAGGACCAGGAAGTTCAACTTGGGGGAAGAATTGAGAGTAGGATGAGAGATACCATAATAGAAGGAGTCATTATAGGTTTGAGAAGAGATTTGGCACTGGTGAGATTTCCAGATGTACAAGGATGACACCACCAACTGACAATCTATGCAATAGTGGAGACGCTACCTTAAATGCCACTCCCCAAGAATGAAATCGACGACTATCTCATATGCCATCCTAGCGCATTCATCCAGTGACTGATGGAAGCAGAGGCAGACACTCACAGCTAAACACTGATCTGAACTCCTGGAATCCAGGTACAGAGATAGAGGTGTGATGAGCAAAGGGGTCAAGAACGGGCTGGTGAAATCCACAGAAACAGCTGACCTGAACAAGGAGAGCTCATGGACCCCAGACTGATGGTTGAGATACCAGCATGGGATTTATCCAGAACACTTAAATTTGGGTGTCAATGATTTGGCCTTGGCAATCTATGGGGTCTCAAGTAGTAGATCCGTACTTATTCCTCCCATACAAATTAATCAAAGGACTAATTTCGTGGTTTCCCTGAGCTACAAACTACAATCCTGCCTCAGCGTTAAACCAAACAAAAATAAGCAGTGGGAGGCAGTTTTGGGGGAAATTAACTGAAAAATGACAGGTTTATCATTAATAAATATTAAATATAATATTTAAACACAATATGTAGTACTTATAAAATGCATACCATTTATTCACTACATACCATATCCATTTTAACATTAGTTGTGTAGAATCCAGGACTGAAAAAACAAAGAATCAAAACTTACAGAATTCAGACTCAAAACCAGACAAATTCCACTAACCTTTCCATTTGACCCATTTACAGAGGGGAAAAGGTGAGATAGGATAAAGGGACAACCAGGTACAGTCTATTGGTGCCTCAGCTGATATCTTCCAACCACTGACCAGTTTTCATTCAAGTGTGTATCATTAGCAAAGAAACAGCATCCCTCCTGCAGGACTCCAAAATCTTCGTTATTAAAGTTTGTTGCTTCATGAATTTCACTACAGATTAGTTGTAAATGAATAAACTGAGGAGCAGAATACAGAGGAAGGAAGAAAATGAGGTCCGCTGTGTGATTTTTATTGTACTTCTCGACATTCATTCTATTCTCTTACGAAGCCACAATTCACCCTCACTTGCTAATCGTTTTTCACACTTGTATTCACACTTTTATGTTTCACCTTCTTCCATAGCATCCATGTTTCCCATAACCATTCGAGATCATCATAAAGACTGTTCCCACATCTGAAGTGTTGCTCAGCCCTTCCTTCAGAATGTTCAGAGGGCATTCTTGCCTTCAGTCAGGTTATTTGCCTCCTACAAAAGGGCCCTTCCTGTTGTCCAGCACAAGAGAAGGCAGTTGTTATCAGGACAATCGCATTTGTTGAAGACATTGTGTATAATTTTTCTGACGCAAATTCATAGAAACAAAATTTATTTTTTTCAGCATTTTTCTAGTCTGTAACCTTCTGAGATCACCAGCATTACACTCTTCAGCATAGCTATATGTTTTAAGTATAATATTTTTATCCCTCACAGCAAAGCTGGACAATGAAAAACAATCAGAGGAATGGTGTCCCAAGAGCAGGCAAAAAGAGTCAAAGAATCGACTGCCCACCCACAGTTAGGAGGTCCCCAAAAACCAAGCTAACAGCCACAACATAGACACAGAGGACCTGGTGCAGATCCTTGTACAACACATGCATTCCCCCTTGAGTGCCTGTGAGCCCACACGTGCCCTACTTAGTGGATTCAGAGCACTCTGTTTTCTTGAGGTTCTCTTTCCCTCTGGTTCCTACAATCCTTTTACCTATTCTTCCTTGGTATTTCCTGTGCTGCTAGGAAAGGGAACAGATGGAGTACTACAATTTAGACTCTCTGCATAATGTCTGGTTGTATTTTTTTCCTTTTTATAATTTTTTAAAACAATTTATTTTATATACCAATCCAAGGTCCCTCTCCCTCCCAACCTTCTCACTCCCCCACGTTCTCCCCACACTAGAGCCGATCCGATGTTCAGAGGCCTCCCATGAGGAATCAACAAATTAAGTTACTTGAGGCAGAACCAATCCCCCTACACCTATATCAGTCCAGTGCTTAGCTGTGGATCTCTGGTTGTATTTTTAATGTTTGACTAAAGCTTACATATCTTTATGTCTAAAATAGGAAACACGTTCAGTTTATATTTGTTACTTCAATCACTGTATGTAGGAATCTGAGACATAATGAAAGTGGAAATTATTAAATAAATAAATTATTATTAAACTCACTGATAATAATTTAAGATTATATGACTTATTTGAGTAAAGACAAAATTCCTCTATTAGTAACTATTAAATTTGCTTAGTCAAATTCCTCCCAGTGAAGACATAACAGGTCTGTGGACTCACATATGGGCCTGAATGAACTAAAGAGTTTCGTTTTCAGACTTTAAACACTAGAATTAGAAAAAAATCACCAACTGCTTTCTCCAAAACTGATTTAAGACTAAAGAGAAGAGGTCGAAGAGAAAAGGGAATTTTTTGAATAAGAAAAAAACATATATTTATTGCTTTTTTTAATTACCCATTTTATTTATTTATTTTTTTAATGTTTTTATCATTTTTTATTTTAATTTTAAATAGCTTGTTTTACATGTCAATCCCAGTTCCCTCTCCCTCCCCTCCTCCCGCACTCCCCTTCCCCCCCACCCTCCCGCCCTATTGCCAAATCCTTCCACATAGGGGATATCAGAGTCTGTCATTTTACTCTGGGTAGGGTCCAGGCACTCCCCTAAGAGTCCCACCTTTTTTGAATCATCTGAGAGAAAAAGATCCTTTTGAAATAAGCTCTCCTGCAAATATCCCCAGAGGGTTGCTGAGTAAATGAGACACTGTCTCCAAAACTATTGAAGAGTTTTTCTCAGGGGAACAGCAACATAAGACATCTAGATGAAGCCTATTCAAAAATCTCACAGTCGGGCTTAAGATATAGTTCAAAGGCAGAGCACTTGCCTAGCATGCAACAGAGCTTGCATATTATTACCCAAACATACAAACTGCAATGCTATTCAAAAACGCACATTTAAAAGATCTCATAACCTTATCATTTCTGAATATAGTATCATTCAGTGCTTTCTACTTAAGACCCTGTGACTTCTAAGCTTGCAGTGTAATGTGCTAGTAGACGGCTACACAAATGTGTTTGGTCAGTTTTCAATACTGACAAAAGGTACATATTATTTTGAAAAATTAGAGAATAAACTATACACACAACCCCAAAAGACTTCACATCCTTCACTGGCTTTACATCTGTCAATTCATTGCTAATTAACTTAATTTTGAAAAACATTAAATAATTTTAATTCTACACTATTTTCAACATTGTTTTTTTTCTTATTATAACTGTTGTAGTCATTGAATTTTTTCAATACAGTGGGTCAAATTCAGGGAACCATTCATGTAAGCAAATGCTATCCCAATGAGCTGTGTCTCGAGTCCTCTCGCTGCATGCAAACCTCATGTATCCTAAGATTTACTTCCATAACAAATACAAACACTACTTAGGTAAACATATTTTACTCATTGTTTTTTTCAATGCAATGTGAACATCCTTATTTCTTACACTGTAGATGACAGGATTCATCATTGGGCCCACAATGGTATAAAAAATGGTAGATACTTTATCTTCATCCATAGATGCACTAGAAGGTTTAAGATACATGAAGGCTGCAGCTCCAAAGAAAAGAGAAACAGCTATTACATGGGAGCCACAGGTACTGAAGGCTTTTGACCTACCCTCTGCAGAGTGGATGCTGAGGATGTTGGAAAGGATCAAGATATACGAAATGAAGATAGTCAGAGTGGGCACTGTGACATTGACACCCACAACAATGAAAACCACAAGCTCATTGATGGCAGTACTTGTGCAGGAGAGCTTCAGAAGTGGAAGTATGTCACACACATAGTGATTGATGATGTTGCTATCACAAAAAGTCAGTCTCAGCATGCAAACTATGTGTGCCATTCCACCCACAAACCCCATCACATACACACCAACTGTCATCAAGTGGCAGACCTGATAGGACATGGTGACCTGGTAAAGCAGGGGCTTACAGATGGCAGCATATCTGTCATAGGCCATGGCTGTCAAAATGTAGCATTCATTAATAACAAAGAAGCAGAAGAAGAAGAGCTGGGTCATGCACTCAGCATGGGAGATGATGTTCTGCTTCACAAAACTCACCAGCATTTTGGGGGTAATGACAGAGGAGTAGCAGAGATCTGTGAAGGAAAGGTTGAAGAGAAAGTAGTACATGGGGGTGTGCAGGCGAGGGTTCAAAACAATCAGAATGATCAAGCCCAGGTTCCCCACCATGGAGACCACATAGATTGCCAGGAAGAGGAAGAAGAGAGGCAGCTGGAGCTCTGGCTGCTGTGTCAAGCCCAGGAGAATGAACTCCTTCACTGAAGAGTCGTTACTTAAGGTCATTCTCCAGGTCATTTCTGTGAGAACAGTAAAAATCATAACATTAAACTGAAATCCCAGCCCTCTCTAAACTATCCCATTAATATGAGATTAAGAACTAGAATCCAATGATAAATTGAAGCTCGGACTTCACTTTGGCTCTGTTTTCTCATTTTGGTTTTGGAGTCTGTATATGAAAATAGCCATAAATATATGGAAAGACATTTCTTTGAGAATACCACTCAGGGCACCAATGACCATTCTTGGCCCTGAAACATCTATGTTCTCTACCTCAACAATCTACTTCCCAATCCAGGCTCAATGGTTGTCTCACAAGAAATCACAATGCACAGGATTGCTCAGGTGTGGATTTGAAGAAAAAAGGATGCATTGAATCCATTGCTTACCTTTGTGCCAGGGTAAACCTCAATTCACCTTAGGAACTCTTGTTTTCTGTTCTCACAGACACATGGCACAGATGAGGTCAATGGTGTATAAGTTAGAAAAAAATGTTGTTTTCTGTTGTTTCAAGGTGTGGCTTTAGTTTGGTGAGGGATATTCATTTTGGCTTGGGTAATGCAGAGCCCTCATTCATCAGGGATCAGAAAAGCCATCAGCTTTAGTTAATGATTTCCAGTGGTGAATTTTCCCAGAATGTCTTTTGTATCCTAGAGGTTGGTAAATAACATTTACTGATGTCACAAGAGCCACCACATAATGATCCAAGACGTTTTAAGAGTCTGCTATCTCAGGGACCTGATTAAAATTTGAAAGATTTATGATTACCAGGTATTTCCCCAGAGATCAGGCTTTGTTACCATGGTGCTAACAAAACTACTTGAATAGTGATAGCATTGGCTTGTTGTAGAGATACACTCTTCCTTTATTTTGCTGTTGTTGTTTGAAAATTTTATACATGTGCACAATGTGTTTTGATGAAGTTCATCTTTGATTTCTTCCCACCCAATTTTCTCAACATTTTAGTTCAGAGATTTACTGTTCCCTCCTGTTTCCCCTGAGATAATAAGAAAGGTTATCAGCCCATTTTAAATAATTTTTATTTAAATTAAAAACAATTTTATTTTACATACCAAACACAATGAAAAATGAGAGCAGAAAAATAATAAAGAATCATACACGGAAGCAATTGCATATGAGGCAATTCTTGTTTCCCTCATAATTTAGTTACTTCACTCATTTGCAGTTCCTTTTGTTTTAAACCTGATTAAAAATTTTGAAAGCAAGGCCTTTTGAAATTTTCAATAAACCAGAATTCATTACCCCACCACCATTTTAGAATTCTTATCTGGGTTTTTTCACAGGTATCATATGCATACTATTCTAAACACACTGAGGTCCTGGAGCACATCCTGAAAACAAATGTTTTAATGAAGTCATCTACCAATTCTTGCTCTAACTATCTTTCTGTTTATTTTTTTTATTTCATTAACAAAACCACAGTTCTCCCTCCCAATCCTCCTCCTGTACCCTGTCACCTACTCACCCATGCCACCAACCTTCCACTCCCAAAGAGTAGATCCTCCCATGAGGACTCAACAAAGCTTGGCAGAACCAAGACCCTCCCACTCCATCAAGGCTCAGCATAGCAGCCCATCACAGAGTAAGTGCTCCCACAAGCTAGATCATAGACAAGGGATAGATCCTGGGCCTACTGCCAAGGCACACTCTGATAGTCCAAACTTAACAACTGTCTCCCACATACGGAGGCCAAGTTCAATTACATAGGGGTTCCATAGATGTGAGTTTAAAGTTCATGAATTCCCACTAGCTTGGTTCAGCTGTGCCTGTATATTTCCCCTTCATGATTTTGACCTCCCTTCTCTTACATTCACACCTCCCTCTCTTCAACCGGATTCCTGGGACATGCCCTGGTGCTTAGATGTGGATCTCTGCATCTGCTTCTGTTACTGACTGATGAGGCTTTAACCTATCTAGCCCCATCAGTTGGCAGCAAAAACTATGCTTGGAGTGAATTATTTATTTATTTATTTATTTATTTTTTAATTTAAATTTAAATTAGAAAAAAGGTTGCTTCACATGTCAATTCCAGGTCCCTCTCCCTTTCCCTCTCCTCCTCCCGTGCCCTCCCACCAACCCCCTCCAATATCCGCTCATTTCCCCAAGGAGGTTGAGGCCCTCCATGGGGGTGTCCAGAGTCTGTCATTTCATCCAGGGCAGGGCCTAGGCCCTCCCCCAAGAGTTCAGGGTGAGAGTGCAACTCTCATTGTTGGATGGGAGCCCAAAGTCCATTTGTATACCCAGGATAAATACTGATCTACTACCCAAGGCTCAATAGATTACCTAGGCCTCCTCACTGATACCCACATTCAGGGGGTCTTGATCAGTCCCATGCTGGAATCCCAGGCATTAGTCTAGGATTCAAGAGATAACCCTTGTCAGGTCAGCTGTTTCTGGGGATTAAACCAGCCCAGTCTTAATGTCTTTGGTTATAGTCCTCCCTCTCTGTCACTGGATTTCTTGAGTTCAGCTCAGTGCTTAGCCGTGGGAGTCTGCCTCTGCTTCCATCAGCCACTGAATGAAGGTTCTGTTTCCCAGATTCTGTGGCCATGGGTTTGTAGGCTGGCACTGCTTGGAGTGAATTTTGTCTGTGGAGCAAGCCTGAAATCTAATCCTAAAACGGTTGGTGGTTCATCACTCCTAGAACACTTAGGACAATATTGCACCAATGGGTATATACTGCCAGGATATCCATTACTGTAGCTCTCATGATTCACAACTCAGTGAAATTCTTTATTGGAATTTCTCCTTTGACAGCATTTACAGACTATTAGCACTATAAAAGCTAGACAATACCAGATTCAACTCCGAACTTAGTACACAAGACATGACCCCCTTTCAAATAATGGTACATACTGCTGTCTCTTTAAGTACACAACCCAGTTGAGAGGTAGCTATCAGGGAAGGATTAGTTTATCCCCAGTCTTTGAATCACGCTGAAGGAAATTAATGCATATAATGATTTTGTATATGGTAAGTAAAATTATCACACCTGCTTTTCATGTCTATGTGTTTAAGTTAATGGTTTGGAATTTGAAATTGTATGTAGGTAGACATGATCTGAGTATGTTTTTACAAGTATGAAATTGCTACAGAACAAAAGAAATTGAGTAAAACAAAATGGACATAGTTCTCCATGATAGTACATGAATATATGGTATCTTCTGCAATAGGTATAATCATCAATTTGGACAATATTCAATAATGGTGGTAATAGTCTGTGATATTGGAGGATATATGTGATATATTGGCTAATACCACCAAAACTTTTTTAATAACCTGTGGTGTCTAGGAGAAATACTATCCAAATGATAAGGTATTTCAATTTAAACTCATTTTAGGCATGAAAATATTTCAAGAAGCTTATAATGTAGTAGCTTCCACATGACTTTCCAAAAGGTCCTTAGTTTTAGTTATCCCTCCGCAAACTCTCTCCTCTACTATGCCTTCTCATCTCCTGCCTGACCCAGTCTTTCCTACTTTTATCCCCATTCTTCTTTAACACTGTGCTCCAGTACTACCTACAGTTTATTCCTGACAATTTGGAAATTCTCCATTAGAAAAGCATGAAAGACTCTCCTGTGTACTATGGACTCTCTGTACTTTCCATCATTCAATGAAATGTTATATTCTTCTTTATAATGTCTGCTTTCCTATATATCAGATATGCTTCTTACTCTAACACCATAATATCAAAAGGATGTGGCTGTTTTCTTCAGAGCAACTTCTGAAGCCCTTAAAGCAATTAAACCTGACACATGTAGCGCATGCTCTATAAATACATATAGAAGAATGATAATAGTGTACCATCCCATTCTCTAAAAATACATACTGAATACTACATAGAATATTTGTTCAAAGTAAAAGGAAACTTCTATAGTGTAATTGCTTTTACTTACAGACAAGAATGAAGATAGGGTGAAATCCATAAGGCATAAGACCCAGAGATACCTCCAGAGGTCATCAAAAGGAACTCCAGATCAGAGTTACTAATTACAGAGGCAAAATTCATATACTTTCAATCCATGAATGTCATTCTGATTTTCTGAAAATGTCCAATGTCTTTTCCCATACCTATAGTGTACACTCAGATCTGAGGAAAATCAGTAAGAGAACATTGAATATGATTTTTGACAAATGTCAAATGTAAGATGAAAATGAAGGTGATACAACATTTACATAAAAACTGCTCACATAATGATCTAAAACATCATTGAAATTTTGACCATTTTATAAAAGAAAGCTATCAAATAAGGAAGTGCATGTCCAAAATTGCTATAAAAATCAAGAAAGACATCCCAGCATGACTTCCAATGACTGGGGACAGCCATAGAGCTTCCCATCACGAAAAGGCTGGAAACAGAAAAGCTGGGCAAACAGTCAGGTACTACCAATACAAGCATTACCAGCAGAATACAAGAGATGGAGGAGAAAATCTCAGGTGTTGAAGATACAATAGGAGAAATGGATTCATCAAACAAAGAAAATCTTAAGTCCAACAAATCCCTAACACAAAACATCCAGGAAATATGGGACACCATGAAAAGACCAAACCTAAGAATAATAGGTATAGAAGAAGGTGAAGAAAACCACCTCAAAGGGGCAGAAAACATAATCAACAAAATCATAGAAGAAAACTTTCCCAACCTTAAGAAAGATATGCCAATGAAGGTACAAGAAGCTTACAGAACACCAAATAGAGTGGATCACAAAAAAACGTCCCCTTGCCACATAATAATCAAGACGCAAAATATGCAGAATAAAGAAAGAATATTAAGAGCAGCTAAGGAAAAAGGCCAAGTAACATATAAAGACAAACCTATCAGAATTACAACTGACTTCTCTGAAAGCCAGCAGGTCCTGGATAGATAGTCTACCAACACTAAGAGACCATGGATGCCAGCCCAGACTACTATACCCAGCAAAGCTCTCAATCACTATAGATGGAGAAAACAAGATATTCCATGACAAAACTAGATTCAAACAATTCATATCCACTAACCAAACCCTACAGAAAGCTTTGGAAGAAAAACTCCAACCCAAGGAAATTAACTACAACCAGAAAAACATAGGCATAAGAGAATGCCTCCCTACCAACAGCCAAAAGAATAAAGGGGTGAAATTCTACACATAATTCCACCAACAACAACCATTCCAAATCAAAGAAGAATGAGAAATCAATGGTCATTAATATCCCTCAACATTAATGGCCTTAACTCACCCATAAAAAGACACGGGCTAGCAGAATGGATTTGAAGACAGAACCCATCCTTCTGCTGCATACAATAAACACACCTCACCCTCAAAGACAGACATTACCTGAGAGTTAAAGGTTGGGAAAAATTTCTCCAATCAAATGAACCCAAGAAACAAGCAGGGGTAGCAATCCTAATATCTAACAATTTAGACTTTAAAATAAAATCAATCAAAAGAGATGAAGGAGGTCATTACATACTCATCACAGGCGAAATCCACCAAGATGTCTATCCTGAACATCTATGCCCCAAATAAAAGGCATCCACGTTTGTAAAAGAAACATTACTAAAACTTAAATCACATATAAAGCCCCACACACTTATAGTGGAGATTTCAACAAACCACTCACACCACTAGAAAGGAATACCAGACACAAACTCAACAAAGAAGTAAAGGGTCTAATAGAAGTAATGACCCAACTGGGATTAACAGATATCTATAGAACATTCATCCACATAAAGAAGAATATACCTTCTTCTCACCACCATATAGAACCTTCTCAAATATCCACCACATACTTGTCAACATATCCAACTTCAGCAGCTTCAAAAAAATTGGAATAACTCCATGCATCTTATCAGACCACCATGCTTTAAAATTAGAATTCAACAACAACACAAATTGCAGAAAACCTACAAACTCATGTAAATTGAATAATGCACAACTGCACCATTCCAGGGTCAAAGAAGACATAAAACAAGAAATTAAAGACTTCCTAGAATTCAATGAGAATGAAGACACAACATACACAAACCTATGGGACACTTTGAAAGCAGTGCTACGGGGGAAGTTCATAGCAATATGTGCCCACATGAAGAAAATGGAGAATAGTTATACTAAAGAATTAACACCACAGCTAAAAGCTCTAGAACACAAGGAAGCAAACACCCCCAGGAGAAGTAGACGCCAGGAAATAATCAAATTGAGGGCTGAAATCAATAAAGTTGAAACTAGGAAAACAATACAAGCAATCAATGCAACGAAGAGTTGGTTCTTTGAGAAAATCAAGAAGATAGACAAACCTTGTCCAAACTTACCAAACAGCAGAGTGTGAACATGCAAATTAACAAAATCAGAAAAGAAAATGGGGACATAACAACGGACACTGAGGAAATTAAGAGAATCATAAGGTCATACTTTGAAAACCTGTACTCCACAAAATTTGAAAATTTAAAGAAAATGGACAACTTCCTGGATAGCTATCACTTGCCAAAATTAAATCAAGAACAGATAAGCAATTTAAATAGACCTATAACCCCTATGGAAATAGAAGCATTCATCAAAAGACTCCCAACCAAAAAAAGCCCAGGTCCAGAGGACCTCAATGCAGAATTCTACCAGAAATTCAAAGAAGAGCTTATACCAATTCTTCTCAAAGTATTCCACGCAATAGAAGCAGAAGGGTCTTTGACAAACTCTTTCTACGAGGACTCAATAACTTTGATCCCCAAGCCACACAAAGACACAACTAAGAAAGACAGTTTCAGACCAATATCCCTCATGAGCATTGATGCAAAAATACTCAATAAAATAGGGGCAAATCCGATCCAAGAACACATAAAAACAATCATTCACCACGATCAAGTAGGTTTCATCCCAGGAATGCAGGGATGGTTCAACATACGGAAATCCATCAACGTAATCCACCATATAAACAAGCTGAAAAATAAAAATCACATGATCATCTCACTAGATGCTGAACAAGCCTTTGACAAAATCCGACACCCCATCATGATGAAGGTCTTGGAGAGATCTGCGATAACAGGAACATACTTAAACATAATAAAAGCTATATACAGCAAACCAACAGCCAACATCAAACTAAATGGACAGAAACTCAACACAATTCCTCTAAAATCAGGAACAAGACAAAGCTGTCCACTCTCTCCATACATTTTCAACATTGTACTTGAAGTTCTAGCCAGAGGCATACGACAACAATAGGGCAAGGGGATACAAATTGGGAAGGAGGAGGTCAAACTTTCACTGTTTGCAGACGATATGATAGTTTACATCAATGACCCACAGAACTCTACCACAGAACTCTTACAGCTTATTAACACCTTCAGCAAAGTGGCAGGCTACAAGATCAACTCAAGAAAATCAGTATCCCTACTATATACAGACATTAAAAGGGCTGAGCAAGAAATCAGAGAAACATCACCCTTTACAATTGCCACAAACAATATAAAAAACCTTGTGGTAACCGCTAACCAAACAAATGAAAGACCTGCATCACAAGAACTTTGAATCTTTAAATAAAGAAATTAAAGAAGCCCTCAGAAAATGGAAAGATCTCCCATGCTCTGGGATAGGTAGGATCAATGTAGTAAAAATGGCAATCCTGCCAAAAGCAATCTACAGATTCAATGCAATCCCCATGAAAATCCCAGCACAATTCTTCACAGACTTTAAAGAACAATAATAAATTTTGTATGGAAAAACAAAAGACCCAGGATAGCCAATCCAACCCTATTCAACAAGGCAGCATCCGGAGGGATCACCATCCTGAAAGCAGTGATGTATTGGCACAAAAATAAACAGGTAGACCAATGGAATCGATTAAAAACCCTGATATTATCCCACACATCTGATCTTTGACAAAGAATCTAAAAATATACAATAGAAAAAAGAAAGCATCTTCAACAAATGGTGCTGGCATAACTGGAGGCAGGCATATAGAAGAATGCGGATCGATCCATGTCTATTGCCATGCACAAAACTTAAGTCCAAATGGATCAAAGACCTCAACATAAATCCAGCCACACTGATCCTCTTAGAAGAGAAATTGGGTGGTACCCTTGAACGAATTGGTACAGGATAAGCTTTTTGAACTTAACATCAGTAGCACAGACAGTGAGATCAACAATTAATAAATGGGACCTCCTGAAACGGAGAAGCTTCTGTAAAGCAAAGGACTGAGTCAGCAAGACAAAAAGGCAGTCCACAGAATGGGAAAAATATTCACTAACCCCACATTTGACAGAGGGCTGATCTCCAAAATTTACAAAGAACTTAAGAAGCAGGTCTCCAAACACCAAAGGATCCAATTAAAAAGTGGGCTGCAGAACAAAATAGAGAATTTTCAATAGAGGAGTCTGAAACGACTTTGAGGCACTTGAGAAAGTGCTCAATATCCTTAGCCATCCAGGAAATGCAAATCAAAACAACTCTGAGATACCATCTCACTCCTGTCAGAATGGCTAAAATCAAAAACACCAATGACAATTCATGCTGGAGAGGATGTGGTAAATGGGGAACACTCCTCCATTGCTGGTGGGAGTGCCAACTTTTGCAGCCACTTTGGAAATCAGTATGGAGATTCCTCAGAAAATGGGAATAAACCTACCACAAGACCCAGCAACTCCACTCTTAGCCATATATCCAAAAGATGCCCATTCATACAACAAGGATGTCTGTTCCACTATGTTCATAGCAGCATTATTTGTAATAGCCAGAACTTGGAAGCAACCCAGATGCCCCTCAATTGAAGAGTAGATAGAGAAAATGTGGTACATTTACACAATGGAGTACTATTCAGCAGAAAAAAAAACAATGGAATCCTGAGATTTACAGGCAAATGAATGAAAAACTAGAAGAAACCATCCTAAGGGAAGTAACCCAGTCACAAAGAGAGAAACTCGGCATGTACTCTCTCATATATGGATTTAGACATAGATCTGGGGAGTGCCAGTCTACAATCCCATGGCCAGAGAGTCTGGGAAACAGGACCTTCATTCAGTGGCTGATGGAAGCAGAGGCAGACTCCCACGGCTAAGCACTGAGCTGAATTCAAGAAATTCAGTGACAGAGACGGAGGACTTGTGACCAAAGGTGTTAAGACTGGGCTGGTTTAACACTCAGAAACAGCTGACCTGACAAGGGTTATCTCTTGAATCCCAGACTGATTCCTGGGATTCCAGCATGGGACTGATCAAGACCCCCTAAATGTGGGTGTCAGTGAGGAGGCCTAGGTAATCTATTGAGCCTTGGGTAGTAGATCAGTATTTATCCTGGGTATACAAATGGACTTTGGGCTCCCATCCAACAATGAGAGTTGCACTCTCACCCTGACCTCTTGGGGGAGGGCCTAGGCCCTGCCCTGGATTAAATGACAGACTATGGACACCCCCATGGAGGGCCTCAACATCCTTGGGATAATGAGGGGATATTGGGGAAGGGTTGGTGGGAGGCCACAAGAGGGAGAAAAATGGAGAGGGACCTGGAATTGACAAGTGAAGCAACCTTGTTTCTAATATAAATTTAAAAGTAATATATATATATATATATATAAAATCAAGAAAGAAATCTATTTGAGATGAAGAATCTAAGTCAATTGATTCTATTGGATAGAAAAGATATAGAAGAATAATATAGTAGGTAGTGCTGTCTCACATAAAATAAGCTGGCAGAACAAGGTCTTAATGTGATAGAGGCATTGGACAACATCTTGAATACAACTGAATTAGTTGATATATCCACACAAAGGATAGTCAGATCCAAGTGATATTACACAGTAGCAGTACAAATGATGCTGTAGAAATCTTGGTGATATAGTAGAAACATAATAAGAAAACAGGATACATAGATAAATAGATAAATGATAGATAGATAGATAGATAGATAGATAGATAGATAGATAGATAGATGATAGAGCAGACAATAAACTGACGGGGAAATGGACAATGAGTAGAAACAGATATAAGAGAAACACCCCTAGATAGAACAACTTGTGATTCACTACATGGTTCTCTTCACAGCAAGCTTGACATTCTTGTTTCTAATGTTGTAAATAAGAGGATTCAGCATGGGCATCAAAAAGTATGAAAGGCTAAGAAAAGTTTCCCCTGGCCCTCAGTTTCAGCAGATCACGTGACATAAGCAACCAGCACAGATCCATAGAAGAGACTCACAGTTATGATGTGAGACCCACAGATTCCAATGCCTTTGGACCAACCCTTGGTCAATGATAATTTAATGATATCAAAAAGGATCAGAACACACAATATTAAGAAAATGAGGCTAGATAAAGAGATATCTCTGCCCTCTGTAACAAAACTCACAAATTCATTGACATAGGTACTGCTGCAGGAGAACTGGAGGAGAGGGAAAATGTCACACTGGTTGATGATGTTTCAGAATCATAAAAGCTGAGCCTGATAATACACCCTGTGTGACCCATGACTCCAGCAAACCCTGTCAAGTAGGAACCAAACATCAGCATAAAAATATCCCAGGTGACATGATACCCTTGTAAAGCAGTGGCTGACATAGAGATCATAGGCCATGGCTGTCAGCACATAACTCTCTGATCTCACACACACGCACACACACACACACACACACACACACACACACACACACAAATAACACAAAAAATATTTGAGTCATGCATCCTCTGAAGGAAATGGTATTCTTCTCCAAAACAAAACTCATCAGCATTTTGGGGCCATTCACGTAATACGAATTTACATCTAGGCCTTTCCATTTTTTAACAGTGTGGACATGGACTTCAGTGACCATTGATTTTGTGAATTATACTGGCATATTCTTATTTTGTGTATAATTAATAAATAATCAGACTAATTGAAAATTATTTGAAGAAAACGATATGAATTTTGGATTGGTGGTAGACTTCTTGATAAGACTGTGGAATCAGTTCATTTACCTTACATATAAAGATGATGTAAGTTGCTTTTCTTATCATATGTATTCTGACAAAACATAGAGACAACTTTAGGCAAAATATTTATTTAGTATCGGAATTTCATTGGATTTTTGTTTACCTTTGCAGAGAAAGCACAACACTAGAGAAGCTCCATTTGACTGTAGCAACAGAAACATGCAGAAAACACAACTTACATACACTTGAGCATACTATAGAGAGCTTGAGCCAGAATTCCAAGTTGATATAAACTTCAAAGCCTTCCCATGGTAACCTACTTTTTCTAGTGGGGTGAAAAATCACCCAAAATGGTACAACCGGCTTACTAAATTCTCATAAGCTAAAATGAAAATAAATTCACGCAAACTCTTCAGATATCTGAAAATTTCCAACAGAGCCACACATATGTGTAGCATCTGAGGAAACATTCTAAATGCTTATGTAAGTTGTCTATAAGCATATACATCATGTGCTCAAAAGAAATCACTAAATCCTTAACAAAACCTTCTATATTCAATGAAGTATCATAAATTGTAGAAAAAAAGAAAGACAAATACCAAAAACATTTCTGAACAAATGTTACTAATAAAATATCCCTTTTTCTTTAGTTGACAATAATATAAAGAAATTAGAATAATGTTATGTAGTACATTCAGTTATAGCCCACTAAATTTTATCTTCGAGTCCATAATGGAAGAGCTTTTCTACTGCTTTCTAATATATTTCTTTTATAGCATATCAAGTCAGAAGAACACATACAATGGTGATTACAGGACAAAACAAAGTTGGTGATATTTCCCTCTTATTTAAAGATTTTTGTTTGAAAATTTAATTTTAACTGGTTCTTTAATTTATGTTTGTATCATTGCCTTTTAAACAGGCTATCTAGAAAGGCAGAAAACACTAGTGAAATATTTTAAACATCATTTAAGTAACCGAATATGCTTGAGATTTAATTTGAAGACTTTCTGTACTATTCCGTTCCATGTTGCAAAAATACCTACAGTTGGAGGAAGATAGCTCTCACAGGCAAAGTAAACCATGATTGCAAATTTCCATGGACATAATAGCTTAAGTAATCCAACACTGAGATTTTAATTTGATTTATTACATATAAAATTTTTCTAAATTTTAAAGCTAATTTAACTTTATAAAACAAAAGAACTTTCAAATGAATTGGGTGCAGGAAGATCATAATAATATCACCTAAAACAACTTAAATTCTGAGAACAGAAAATAAGAATTATATTACAACTATATTACAAACATTACACATTACAAAGACATTAACATAGATGGGGATTATGCTTTGTTTGGCATGATTTGGAGGGAGTGGTTCCTAGAAATAAGCAAAGAAAACATTACATACACACATTTGAATAAAAATTCCCTTTGCCTAATGATTGGGCCATAAACATGTGTATTTGAACATATTTTAAAGAAGTATACATATTTGTGTGAACCTGTGTGGTAACAATCAAAGTTAAGCATATATAAACCTTGTTACTCTATAATTTCATCTATGGTTTCTATTTTAGAAGTAAGTAGATTGTGAAAGCATTATCCTTGTTACATTACAAAAGAAAAATGACTTTAGACATTACATGCTGTTATTGTATGGTTTCTAAAAGTAATCAGACCTTATCAAAGTTCAAATGCAGTGTCAAATTCCATTTTGTTTACAAAGAATCAAACTATTACAAAAGGCAATCACTGTCATTGGTAATGATATTTCAAAATGTGGATACAAAATAACCTAGTTCAAGCTTCATTAATTATAAAACTGCCTAGCACTCCAAGAAAACACATAATGTCATTTTTAATAATGAGTTACAAACTGCAAAATAAGAAAAATGTGGAAAAAGCAATAAATAATGCCAGAAACTTTGACAACTTTACTATGGCCATAATTTAGTCACATGTTCTCTCTTTTTCTGCAATTTACAAGTGTTTTTTAAAGACCTGAAATAGAAAAACTCTATAAATTCCTCTATGAAAACAGGAACACAAGTAAACTTAATAGAAAGGATTCATCTCCCCTGCTTTCCTTGGCTTTAGAAGTATGTAGATATATAGTAGATAGAGCTGTGATTCTTGAACTACAGATTTATGGCTGTGTGGAAAGCATGGGGCTGACACAGACCCCCTAAATGTGGATGTCAGTGAGGAGGCCTAGGTAATCTATGGTACCTTGGGTAGTATTTATTCTTGGTATACAAATGGACTTTGAGTGCCCTTGCCACAATATGGGAGGCTCTCTCAGCTGGGACTCTTGGGGGAGGGCCTAGTCCCTGCCCTGGATGAAAGGACAGACACTGGAGATTCCCCCATGGAGGGCCTCATCCTCCCTGGGGATCAGAGTGGAGACTGGGTGGGTGAATGGGGGACCCGGTGGGGAGGGTGGGAGAGGAGGGGAGGGAGAGGGAGCTGGGATTGACATGTGAAACAAGATTGTTTCTAACCTAAATTAAAAAAATAATAATTAAAAAAGATATAAAATATGTCATCTTATGCCTCTATCTTGTACAAGGATGAAGCTAGATCCATATAAGTCACTAGATCAAAAATACTTTATTATCCCCAGATAAGAAAATCAAGAATTATTATGGAAGGAGAGGAAAAATGATAAAATTGAAATATTGCCAGAATATAAAAAGAATGGTGAACAAAACGAAAGAAAATTTTGAAAAGATGTGATAAGAAAATGAAGTGCTGAAAAGGCCCAAATTGGGGCCCTGGGCTAGGGCAGCCCCAGTGGTTCACTCACTGTGAATCTCCTCATAGTTCTCTTTAGAGCAAGCTTGACATCCTTATTCCTAAGACTGTAAATAAAAGGGTTCAGCAAGGGCAGCAAAAATGTGCAAAATACACTGAGTATTTTGCCCTGATCCACAGATTCCTCAGAGGATGTTTTGATGTGTGTGAGCATACCAAATCCATAAAACAGGGCAACAGTTATTATGTGAGAACTGCAGGTGCTCAAGGCTTTGGACAAACCCTTACCTGATGACAATTTAGTGACATTAAAAAGAATGAAAGCATAGGACATTAAGATGACGAGGCTAGAAGCAATGACTACGGTGCTGACAATAACAGAACTCACAAGCTCATCCACATAGGTACTGCTGCAGGAGAGCTGGAGAAGGGGGAGGATGTCACACATGTAGTGGTTTATGATGTTAGAGTCACAAAAGTTGAGACGTACCATACACCCTGTATGGACAACGGCACCAACAAACCCCATCAAGTATGAGCCAAACATCAGCAGGGGACATTTCCTAGGAGACATGATGACCATGTACAACAGGGGTTGACAGACGGCTACATATCGATCATAGGCCATGGCTGTCAGCACATAACACTCAGAGTGAGCACAAAAGCCAAAGAAAAACAGCTGAGTCATGCATCCTCCAAAGGAGATGGTGTTCTTCTCTGAGACAAAACTCATTAGTGTTTTTGGAGTAAACACAAATGAATAACATAAATCAATGAAGGATAGATTACAGAGAAAAAAGTACATTGGGGTCTGCAGGTTTGAATTTAGGAAAACGAGACTCATTAAACTCAAGTTTCCCACCACAGTGACTACATAATTCACCAGAAACACAACAAACAAGGGTAGCTGGAGCTCTGGTTGATCTGTCAATCCTGTGAGAATGAATTCAGTCACTGTAGACACATTCTTCATAGCCATTTGTGTCACCAGGAGGACATCTATAGAAACAGTAGTGAAGGGTCACATTAACAAGGAACTCCGCCACTGACTCCAAAAGACAGCTAGAGCCAGTTACAAGTTCATTCTTACCTGATGTCACTGAGCAATGTCTCAAAGTAAATTGCCTCATATTCCTGAGAAATCCCCATTCCTTTTTTTTCTATTCATGATGAGCACCTACTCTGAGAAAACACTGACAACTATTTAAACAACCATTTACTCCTGCCTTGTTACTCTTCCTTTAGGGATTAGGGATAGAAAGAGAAATAAACCCCCACTGTGCCCTGAACATATGACTTATATAGCTTTTATATTTCATGGATGTTTTGAAGATTAATGAAATTATAACTTCTGTTGACCTGAATACCTCACTGCTGTTGGACCTTTTATTGATAGCGTTAGCTATCAATAAAAAATGACTCTCACCTCCTAAAACATATATGGCAGGGATATGACATGATTTCAATTTAAGAATTTCCCTTAAATGTTCTATTTATTTGTTCTAAGGAAAATAATGATCTCATATGTGCATCCAATACATTATTTCCCTCAAGCAAGATTCTTATAAACAGGCATTCTAGCAAAATGTATCAGAAGTTGTATTAATCAGGGTTATCTATAGTCACAGAATTTATAGAATGAAAGGATATGTAAATATATACATACATATGCATATATATGGAAATTTATTGATATAACTTACAGGCAGCAGTCCAACAATGACTTGTCATGAATAATAAATCCAAGAATCTAGTAGCTGCTTAGTCAGACAAGGTTGGGTCTCACATAGACTGCTGGACTCCCCAAGAAGGAATAGGTGTGGTGACAAGATGAGGACAAGCATGTAAGAAACGAACCCTTACTTATTCCATTGTCCTTATACAGTGTTCCAGTAGAAGGTGTGTCCCAGATTGAAGGTGTGCCTTCTACCCACACTATCTAGATTAATGGCATGGGTCTTCTTGCCTCAATCTGCATCACAAGTGTGCCCACATTTCTGGATTATAATTTGACCTAGTTATAGAAAACTGACAACCAAGAACAAACTTCAGAAAATTTTAGAAAATTATTCTATCCTTGATGACACCTCCCAGGTTGAGGGAGTCCCTTAAGGGTAGAAATAACATAGCCAGTGTTTCTAGCATGTAACAAGGATATAAACACTCTCTCTTTTGAGACTCAAACTTCTGCTTAGTTTGTAATTTCCCCCCAGGAATACCTAGTTCCCTGAGCAAAATACTGGGTTGTTCCCATTAGAATTCTACTCATTATTCCCTGTACAACTTAGTAAGAGAAAAATCAAGGGACATACTCACTTTTCATTTCTAGTAAATTTCCACAAATCCTGACAGTTGCATCAGTAACAATTAGTTCATAGATGAACACTACCAAAAATAAAAGGTTTTGAAACAAAAAAGTTGGGGAACAGGAAAGTATGTTTAAATTCAGATTTATCTAATTCTCACTGATGAAGCTATATAGCAAAGTTACAATTTTATAGCCTTGTTAATTTTATCTACATATCTATACTTGTCTAGACATTCATAAAATATGACTCCAAAAACAGGGTGTAGGAAATAGCCCAGAAGTGGAAGCCTTACTTCGCATACATACATTTCTAGTTCTAATCTTATCACTGTAATAATGATAATAATAGGAATATGCAACAAGACAAAAGCGCTACTGTATCATATTGTTGTTTTAATTAAATTTAATGATCCACATAATGCAGCATATAAGGCATGTAAAAAGTTGTAATCGTCCTTCCCTATTCCATATCACTATACACATAAAACAGGATTTCTGTCCTCATCACAATGCACACAGAGGAAGTAAATATATGTTGTGTTGTTCTCATGGGTAACAGAATGAAGATCATGCCTTGGCCCTGATCATTATTGTATGCCAATATTATAATCCACATCATTACCACCTACAAACCAGTCATGAGCAGTAATATTTCTCTAGATATTGTAGTATATTTCATGAACACTAATCCAGATTAGAAAAGGATGTGCTGAAAACAAATAGTCCTATAGCTTTGATGTTTTCTGGCAAGTAGCCTCGTCTTATTCTAATAAAATAGAACTTGTAGGTATCTTGATCTTTCTCTAATGCAGCTGTTCAGACTCTGCTCTGAGCCTTTCCTCTGCTACAGTAGACCATTGAAACAAAGAACTTCCATAAGATGAGCTAAAGAATACAGAATCATCCCCCATAAAACAGAAATACTCTTCTTTCCCAAACTGTGCCTCTATGTGTGACTCAGATGACCACAAAGAAATTGTTCTAACTTCCCCAAATTATGGGGAATCAATAGACATCCATTCCAGAAGGGGCATTGGCATGTGCTCAGGAAGAAAGAATATGGCACAAAATGGCAAACAAAAATCAGAATATACAGGCTAACTGGGTTCTGTGTTCCAAGTTGGTGATTAGTCCCTACCTTTCTGTGAAACCACAATTATAGTCTTTCAGTGCCTCTCAGTCCTAACCATAACACTGGATTCTTTTCCTTGATCTCTAAGTTTTTGCTAGCAATAGTTCCTATGTCATGCAAAACCTTGAACAAGTTAATCTATTACATTTTTCTTTTGTTAATCTGTCCTTTTCTCAAAGAATGCTATACTTGTTCTACCGGTACACTCTCTGCATCTTAGCATTTAAGAAGCTGAACTGAGGGATCAAAATTCAAAGGCTGTATAGTAAAAAACTGTCTTATTTGTTTATTGGAAAAAACAAAATGGGAAATATAATGGATTGAATTGAGAAAAGATTCGAGAAAGACAGAGTGGAAAAGGAAAGAATGGTTCATGTCACTCTTAATGGTGGTGGCAGTAGTTAAGGAAATATTTCTGTCCATCTTTGCCATGGTAAAATTGTCCAAGTGAGTCACTGGTCTAATCTTATCTCTGTAGTTCACATAAACATGTCCTGGAAACATGCCTGGGGTGATGAGGTACTAAAGATGGGAAAGAAACACAGACACACATACACAAAAGCTGAGATTGGATGGACCAGGCATTCTAACGGAGATTCACAAGAAACAGCCTGGAAAATTAGTTATACTGTATCGCTTTAACATCATGACAAATATAACTTATAGAAGAGTTTATGGGTCTTATGGTTCCAGAGAATTATAGTCCATCATCATCGTAGTGGGGAACATGTCAGAGCACAGGCAGGCATGATGCTGGAAAAGTGAACCCTTATCCTCAAGTAGGAGGTAGAGAGAGATTACGTCTGGAATCGGCTTTTGAAACCTCAACACCAGTTGAAATGTGAACTCAAAAAGGTGTAACAGCCAACTTATTAAGGTGTGCAATGAAAAGAAAAAACTCACTGATACAGGGTTAAGGCTCAAGCTACCTCTGATCCTAAACAGAATCTCTGCCACCTGGGTCAGCATCCACACCAAGAACAAGACAGAGCAATAGAGAGAGCATTCTTTCATCTCAGGCTAATCAGTCCCTCACATAGCACCCCAGGCCACGAACGAAGGCTAGTACCTAAATATATTGACAGAATGAATTCCCACAACAACCAGTGACACACCTAATCCAACAAAGACATTTCTCCTAATCCTTCCCAAACAGTTCCACCAAATGAAGGCTATGCAGTAAAATGTATGGGGCTTTGAGGCCATTCTTACTCAAATTACCATAGTGAGTTTATTGTTTATTCCATTAGCTGAACAATGAAACAGGTATAGCTAATCTCAGTAGGAGATTTCTGTAGAGGAGTGCTCTCACACTGTACACATCTGGGAGGAGGAAGATGTAGGTGATACTTCCTGTCCATATCCACACAGAACAGGGCAAGTCTTTGCCCTTTCTCTGAGCCTGATTCAGGGAAGTCTTTGCCCTTTCCTGGGTCTAATGCATTTGGGTATAGATTTGGCTATCCTCCTGTCAACAACAGTCATTCACTCAGGAAATCATTGCTTCCCACACTCTGAAACCTGGACTTTACTACATCTGCCTCACAGACCATTCTGTTTGTTCCTATTGATGTGCTCAAAGCCAAAACGATGTTCAAATTTTCTTATGATGACCAGTAATTTCTTGCACAGTTTTCATTTCCACTGTTATTTTCACCACTATTCAGTGAACTGATGAACAATCTAACATTGATCCCTCCCTAGCTGGCTGTCTTCATCTGGCCTCCAAGACAAGAGGAATTTCCTCCTTGAAAGGTGTGGACTCTGCTCACTTGTACACCTCTGTGAGATCTTTCTTATGTTTGAGGTACTCTGTCAGATTCCAACTTGGTCTCCTACTACACCCCGGCTCTATGTGTATACATAAACTTTTGTTGATGATTCCCACTACCAGTTCCTAACACTCTTATTGTAACTAGGAATGCAACTATAACAATATTCTTGTTTCTACTGTCAACTATTTTAAAATATTATAAATTGTTCATCCATCATTACTAGATTTTCTTTGAATTCCATTCTTTGTTTATTGTTAGTTTTCATATTATACTCTATTTTCTCTGATTTCTTCTCAACTTGTCCAAATTTTTATTACTGTACTTTGAGTGCAACCATTTTCAGGTATTAAATTCCTTCTTTTCAAATGAGAATTTGGGGGGCTTTTTGGTCTATTCATATGTTTATGAATGAACTTCTCTGATGTAAATCAAAATGTTGAAAACTCCCATCATCACTATATTATATTAAAGAGTCCATTGATCTCTATTCTGACCTAGGTATATATTTCTTGAGGTAATTTTATCCTTACTAGAGTTTTTTGTTTCATTCTTGTACATGTTAGGCTTCACTAGGATGTTGGAAAGGGTGCATGGGATGATTTTTCCTTACCTAGAACTTTCACTATTCATGTGCTATACTCCAGAACTTTCTCCTTTTTATGCATGACATTTGCTATTCATTTTTCAATTATTTAAACACTAAAATACAAAGTCAGCATTTTGTTTTGGGCCATTTAAAACTTTCTTAATTTGGTTTCACTTTAAATGTTCAATTATACATTTTTATCAATAATGTATCAAAGGATAAAGACACAGACTTCTTCTTGAAGTAATTTGACCAAGACAAACCCAAAATTTGAATTCTCCAGTTCTCTCCTCATGACTTATGTCTATGCATAGATTAAGACTACAAGTCTATTTGGCATATGTCTACTGTGTTTATCTGTATGATGCTTGGCTGCTGTAATGATGCTTATTAACAAAGACTTTGCTCTGTATTGTTTTGAGCAACATAGAAAGTCTGGCCTAGGAATTGATAAAGGATTCTTTACAGAAGCACGTAACAGGAGTTTAAAGTGTAGAAGTCACTTTACTGACTCCCCACAATGAAATGAAAATCATAACAATAACCTCATAGAGACATTATCAAGATATACCTCTATCAAATTATATGGTAGATATTTATTTTATAAGTTTGGTTCCAACATGTTGACTGTTTAGCAAATGACTACCACAACACACACTTACACACATATGTTACTCTGTGTCAGGGACATACATGAATATATTTTGGTCATGGACATAGAAGAGTGAATAATCCAATATCATAGCTACACATTACATTAAGTAGTAAAAGCTGGTGATGTAGGAAATCCAAGGCAAATCTAGTTGCTTGTTACGTTGTTCTCTTAATGGCAGTTTAAACAAACAAACTGAATATAAGCACCTTATCAATCTTAACTGTTGAGTGATAACAAAATGTACAATTAACTTGGTTTGAAGCCTAACAAAGTCCAGTCTTTTTTACATGTAAAAGGTGTTTTCATAAAATTGTACCACTATGTGCAATATTAATGGGAATGTCAACTAGGTCAGTCACTGGGAAGATCAGTATAGAGGATCATCAAAAAACTACAACTAGAGTTACAATGTATCCAGCTTCATTACTCCTGAGTATATACCAAAAGATTTAAAGTCAAACAATGAAGATTATTGGATAAAGTTTTGATAATTAGGCCATTATTAATAATATTCAAGTCACATGATTATTTTATGTGCCCATTAATGAATTAATAGCTAAAATAATGAAAAATTAACAAAAGTCAGCTAAGAAACAAGAGAAAAATGGAAGGACTTAGTGGTGAAAATACTTCAAACTACAGAGGCATTTGAACTGGTCTTGAACAGAGTGATGAGCAACCTCTAGTAGGCATAAAGTAGCCAAACCCTGGCACATAGACACACCATGCTTAGTCGTTGGCTGGAGAAACTAACAGAAAATCTGCCTTTGACTGAGAACTGCAGTGCATACATGACTTACCAACCACAGGACATCATCAACTGTGTACACTCCATGTGCTTCTCTTGACAAAATGCTAAGCAGGATAGTCTAAGGCCAAAGTCCTAGTGACAAACTAAACCCTAAAAATGTTTATAATTGGTAGACATTAAGGTATTCAATTATTTATCAATTGTAAGAGCAAGAGTATCATTGCTTTCTCCAAACAAGATGAAAATTCTGACTACATCATTAACATTGACCACTGAGTTCAGTACATAGCATTCAGATATGACAAAAATAGATAAAGAAAATTATGTCATATATCCCATGCAGGAAAAGGCATTCTTCTCAGAGACAAAATCCATCAGCATTTTGGGAATGGAGACAAAGGATAGCAGAGATCAATAAGGAAGAGGCAGAAAAGGAAATAGAAGTGGGTGTGCAGATGAGGACTGAGGCCAGTCATGGAGATCAACCCCAAGTTTCTCACCTCTATAGCAGTGTAGAACATTAGAAACAGGTGAAGAAGGGAAGCTAGGTCTCTGGAAAAATCTGTCAATCCACCTGGAACAAGCTCAGTCATGAAGGAGCCATTTGCAGCCAGAATCCTCATTGTTAAAAATCTGAGGACACAAGAGAAATTTTCCCTGATAAACACAACAACAATCTGTTTCAAACGCACATGTATAACCAGAAACTGGTGAAAAAGTATAAAGACAGTTCTCCCTTGTCAACGACTTCTGAATCAATAACCACACACTCCCTTCAACATTTCAGTTTCTGATTTTTACAAGTTTGAGATGAATATGACAAATTATTTCTCCATTCCTAACTGAAGATAAATAATTACCTGATATCTAAAACTGCCTACTGAGTTTGTTTACAAAGGATTTGTCTCTCAAACCTCCCTTTAATTTCTACTCATCATTCATGTCTCCATTATTTTACTAGACAACTCAGTTCCATTATAATGATTATCAGGAAAGTGAAATCTTCTAAGGAAGAAACCAAAAAGATAGTCTGCCTCTTATACAAGGTTTTCCGTTATTACACTGAACAATTCATTACATATGAAGAAACATTTGGTTCCTTAAACTTCATAATTAATCACATATCATAATCTAGTGTCTCCATGCAGTCTTCTCTACTCCATTCTAGATTGACAAGGAATAATACAGGATAAAATGGTTTTCAAATGTTGTTTCATAGGTAAATTTGAAGCAATTAATTTGAATATCATTTCTTTACTCATTAAACATGAAAGAATATCCAACTGTATTTTTATTATATATAACATCCTTATATTTATAGCATGCATCAGTTTTTGTGAAGGGACAAATGATGTCATTGTGTACCTGAAGTTGGCAAACCTTTGCTACTAGAGCTGCTCAATCACCTAGAGTTCCAAATCTGCCTTGCTACCAGACTAAGAATGAAGCCAAAGGAATCAAGGTCGGTCTGGCAAACCCACAGAGGCAGCTGACCTAAACAAGGGGGAACACATGAACCCCAGACTGATGAGTGAGGGGCCAGCATGGGACTGATCCAGAAACCCTCCCATCGAACCTGGGTGACAGAGAGGAGGGCTTGGCAATCTGTGGGACCTGAAAGAGTGAAGCAGTATTTATTCCTGGCATACAGAAGGACTCTGGGAACCCATGCTATGTGAAGGGATTCTCTCTCAGCCTGGATACATGAGGAATAACCTGGGCCCTTCCCGGGATGATGTGACAGACCCTGAAAATCCCTCATGGAGGCCCATGCCCACCCTGGGGAGCAGAGGGGGGTGGGCTGGGGATGATGGGCTAGGAGGATTGGGGGGTAGGGGAGTAGGGGAGGGAGAGGGAACTAAAAGTGACATGCATAAAAAGTTAAATAAAAAATACATGGAAAAAAGAAAACCAAAACAAACAAACAAACAAAAAACCAAAATACAATCCTGCCTCTGCAAAAAAAAAATAGTAAGTCAGAGATAATATTGCAAATCCTACCGGCGTGCACCACCATATAGCTCAGTGGTAGAGCATTTGACTGCAGAGATAATATTGCCTAATTTCTTTCTGTTCTACAAATGGGTTTTACTGTATCAGTCATATGAATGAGATTAGTAGAAGTGTGATGAACTCACTCTGCTTCCCCCAGAGAACTAGTGCTGACCCTCTGTGTATCTCACTTCCACTTTCCTGTAGGAATCTCTCATTCTGGATGTGTCAAAGGTGATCAGTGGCAATCACAGAAATCTTCCACCTTTACCAGAAAAGCAGCAAAATAGCACACAAAAAGCATTCTGAGTGTTCCAGGAGTCACTATGCATCTGAGATAATACTACTAGTCCATCATTTACCAAGAGGATTTGAAATAAAGCTACAGAGTTGACAGCAGTATTACAATGCTGTGAAACACATAACATTTTCATGATACTTATACTTATTCGTCTGGACTTTCTTAGCCTCCCAGAGTGGAACACCGCTAGGATTTCTCTGTGGTGACCAAGTAGGAAATGAAGAAATAAAAGTACCTATGTTTACATCCTAATTCCTGATAGTTGATATTTATATTTACTTCCTCTTGGAATTATTTGAATATAGGTGCTAGGACCCTCTGCACTCATTCATACAGAAACAAACATAATTAATACCATACATGTTGTCTAAGTGGAATTTTAGGTAATGTTTGATTTCTACTAAAAGTAGTGTATCACATATTATTTATTTATTATCCTGTTTCACATTTTCATTCGCTATTAAATAACCAGGATGAATATTTAAAAACTATAAAGAAAAGCTATACTGTAGGGTTTAAAGAAAAGTACTCTATAATAAAATATGACTACTTCATTAAAATGTATTTTGATTATGTTATTCTGACAAATAAAAAAATTTCTTTGCATTTAAACCATTGAGGTTTGTTGTTTTTTTCTCCTTAATCTGGCTTTACTGTATGTCTCTACCTTTTTCTGATCACATGAGTCTTTTATATGCTAAATAGCATGGCTATAATTAAAACTGGTCCTGCCCTGTTCCTTGGCTTTCTGGGATTAGCTTCATAGCAGAATTACTGGTGGGAGGCATTGTCGTTTGAGGGAATCCAGATTCACTAGACCCAGTACAGGTTAAAATGTTTATTCAGAGAGATAACACTTACATAAGAGAGAGGCAGGTGGCTGCCCCAGGTTCCAGGTCCCAGGACTCTCCCAACTGTCCTCCATGACCTGGCTGGCAGCCAGAGAGAGAGAGAGAGTGCCCCTCCCAGAGCCAACTTAAATCGTCTCCTCCTGTATGCACCTGTGACCCCGCCCAAACAGATGTGGTCAGTGCCACAGGTACATAGTTAGATCTCTTGCTACAATACCCCTTTAAGTCTAAAGAGAAATTTAGACTTGACAGAAAACTATAAACAAAGATAGCAAATACCAAGTATGCTCTAGGAGAAGGAAAATGAGAATAAACACACCTAATACCTATTGTCAGTGATGCAAGTACAGCAAATTGCAAGAACTACATATCCAGTCATTGCTATAAGGTTGTCCTAAGCTGGAAAGTTTAAGTCTTGTACCTAATATTTCTGTCTAGGAAGAGAAAACGATAACTGTGCGTCTAATCTTCAACTTCTTCAACGACATGAGAAGAAATATAACAATACTAGTCTATACAGGAAGTGCAGGTGAGCAACTTCCAAAGTTGCAGCATAGACAGAAACAGCAGGCTACCTGAACAGTCACCCAAATTCTCACAGCAGCGTAGGGGCAACCAGCTTTGGCTAAGGCCTAGAGTAACAGACTGACCAACACAGACGCAGTCGTCTAAGTTATCTCCTGCAAGCACAGTAGGGCAGCAAGTCCAAAGTCACTGGTGGAAGTGGGAGCAGTCCTTTACCCAAGAGGCCATTAGCCAAGGAGATAAAGGAGTCCAGAGGGAGTGGCAGCGGTGCCCATCATTTCCTCAGGAATAGCTTTGTGATGTCAGGAGCAATTGTGTTTCATGTCACCCGGGGACTAATATTAAAACATTTGAACGCCATAATCTGCAGTCTAAGAAGTGTTTGAAGATCAAAATCTATGTCTCACTAATCCAATAGATATAAGAATGTGAGTGAAAATATCTGTAATTTTCAGAAAGCTAGTTGTACAGTGACTTAAGCTTCCCAAAATAATTTAGCAAGGATCAATATTACAGCAATATAACTATATACACACATACATGTGAATCTCTAAAGCAAAGGTAAAGTTGAAGTATCTTAAACAGAGGTAAAACTACATAGTGCAACATGATACAAATATATGATTTTTGTCACTATACAAAATATCTTAAACATATGTGAAAGCATAAATGCATAGAATAAGATAAGGATATTTGTGCACCAAACATTATAATTAAAGGAAGACAATATGACAAAATGTAATATACAAATTACCTAAGAAAGGAATACAACTTGATCATACAAGTTACATCATACAAGAATCTATAACAATGTGAGTTGTCTATAACTAATAATTACTAAGGTACATCACAAGAAGATATATTAACCTACCTACATCCCATCCTAACCAGAGCTTTCCCATCCATACCCTAAACTTATCTAAAAGAGATAACCCGAGTCTGCAACCCCCTATCCATACCCAACCCTAAACAACTGAAAACCAACCCCTAACAGGTGTATATTTTCCCTTAAAGTCAACAGTAGAGAAAGGGGGGCATTGTATTCTTAGAATTACTCCCTGCTGAAATGGTATGGTGATAACCTCATGGGGTCCTGTAGGAAGAAAAATGTAGAGTAACTAAAGTCTCAAGCTTGAACGTGGGAACTCAAGACTCACTAGACCCAGCACAGGTTAGAAGGTTTATTCAGAGAAATAACACTTACATAAAAGGTGAGTGACTACCCCAGCTTCCTGCTCCAAAGATCCTCTCAGGCTGTTCTTGACCACTCCAGCAGCCAGAGAGTGAGGGCTCATAATTCCCCCAAGTGGACAAATGTGAACATTTTTCAAAACATCTTTTTTTATATCATTTTTTATTTTAATTTTAAATAGCTTGTTTTACATGTCAATCCCAGTTCCCTCTCCCTCCCCTCCTCACACACTCCCCTCCCTCCCCCAGCCTCCCACCCTATTGCCAATTCCTTCCACATAGGGGATATCTAGAGTCTGTCATTTCAATTCGGGTAGGGTCTAGGCATTCCCCTAAGAGTCCAGGCTGAGAGAGCATCCCTCTTTGTGCTATGGGCACACAATGACTGTTTGTATTCCAGGGATAGACACTGATCCACTGCTCAAGGCCCCTTAGGTTGCCCAGGCCTTCTCACTGACACTCACATTTGGGGGGGTCCAGATCAGTCCCATGTTAGCCTCCCCGCTATCAGTCTGGGGTCCAAGAGCTCTCCCCTGTTCAGAACAGCTGTCTCTGCTGGTTTTGCCAGCCCATTCTTTGCCAATTTGCTCATCACTCCTCTCTCTCTGCCACTGGGTTCCTTTGGTTCAGTTCAGTGTTTAACTGTGTGTTTGCCTCTGCTTCCATCAGCCACTGGATGAAGGCTCCCAGATGGTTATAGACATTTAGTTCACTATCAGGAATGGGCATTCGAGGTGGTCTCTCCACTATTACTTAGCTTGCCAATTGGTGTTATCCCTTTAGATCACTGGAGGTCACTCTGGTGCCTGATCCGTCTTCTAACCTACGATTCCCTTTTCCCCCTATTCTACTCCCACCCACTCAACTTCCTGTTCCCCCATGACCTACTCTGTCTTTTTCTTCTCCCCCTCTCTTCTTCCCAGCTCCCACTCCCCCTAACCCCTCACCGTGTTCTCCATCCATTCAGAGGATCTTGTCTCAATCCTCTTCTCTTGGGTACTATGCATATATGCATATCTTTTAGGTTCTTTCCTGTTTCCCACACTCTCTAGAAACCATATATGAGTGAATACATACCATGTTTGTCTTTTTGTGACTGGGTTACCTCACTCAGGATGGCTTCCTCCAGTGCCATCCATTTACCTGCGAATTTTAAGATTCCATTGTTTTTTTCTGCTGAGTAATACTCCATTGTGTAAATGTACCACATTTTCTCCACCCACTCTTCAGTTGAGGGGCATCTAGGTTGCTTCCAGGTTCTGGCTATTACAAATAATGCTTCTATGAACATAGTGGAGCAGATGCCCTTGTTGTATGAATTTGCCTCATTTGGATATATGCCCAAGAGTGCAATTGCTGGGTCTTGCGATAGATTAATTCCTATTTTCCTGAGGAATCTCCACACTGATTTCCAAAGTGGCTGTACGAGTTGGCACTCCCACCAGCAGTGGAGTAGAGTTCCCCTCTCTCCACATCCTCTCCAGCATAAATTGTCTTCAGTGTTTTTGATTTTAGCCATTCTGACAGGAGTAAGATGGTATCTCTGAGTTGTTTTGATTTGCATTTCCCTGATGGCTAAGGATGTTGGGCACTTTCTTAAGTGTCTCTTGGCCATTTTAGCCTCCTCTGTTGAGAATTCTCTATTTAGATCTGTACCCCACCTTTTAATTGGATCCTTTGGTGTTTTGGAGACTTGTTTATTGAGTTCTTTTTAAATTTTGGATATTAGCCCTCTGTCAGATGTGGGGTTAGTGAATATCTTTTCCCATTCTGTGGACTGCCTTCTTGTCTTGTTGACTGTGTCCTTTGCCTTACAGAAGCTTTTTAGTTTCAGGAGGTCCCATTTGTTAATTGTTGATCTCAGTGCCTGTGCCACTGGTGTTATGTTTAGGAAGTGGTCTGCTGCACCAACTCGTTGAAGAGTATCTCCCACTTTCTCTTCTAAAAGTTTCAGTGTGGCTGGATTTATGTTGAGATCTTTGATCCATTTGGACTTAAGTTTTGTACAAGGCGATAAACATGGATCTATCTGCAGTCTTCTGCATACCAGTACCCAGTTATGCCAGCACCATTTGTTGAAGATGCTTTCTTTTTTCCATTGTACAGTTTTAGCTTCTTTGTCAAAAATCAAGTGTTCATAGGTGTGTGGGTTAAAATTAGGGTTTTCAATTCAGTTCCATTGGTCTACCAGCCTATTTTTGTGCCAATACCAAGCTGTTTTCAGGACTATAGCTCTATAATAGAGCTTGAAGTCAGGTATGGTGATGCCTCCTGAAGTTCCTTTATTGTATAGTGTTGTTTTGGCTATCCTGGGCCTTTTGTTTTTCCATATAAAGTTGATTAATGTTTTTTCCAGGTCCTTGAAGAATTGTGATGGAATTTTGATAGGGATTGCATTGAATCTGTAGACTGCTTTTGGCAAGATTGCCATTTTTATTATGTTGATCCTACCAATCCAAGAGCATGGGAGATCTTTCCATTTTCTGGTATCCTCTTTGATTTCTTTCTTTAAAGACACAAAGTTCTTGATATACAGGTCTTTCACTTCCTTGGTTAACATTATCCCCAGATATTTGATGCTGTTTTTGGCTATTGTAAAAGGTGATGTTTCTCTGATTTCTTTCTCAGTCACTACATCATCTCTATATAATAGGGCCACTGATTTTTTTTAGTTTACCTTGTATCCTGTCACATTGCTGAAGGTGTTTATCAGCTCTAGGAGTTCCCTTGCGGAGTTTTTTGGGTCACTTATGTAAATAATCATATCATCTGCAAATAGTGAAAGTTTGACTTCTTCTTTTCCTATTTGTATCCCCTTTATCTCCTTTTGTTGTCTTATTGCTGTAGCTAAGATGGTCATTTCTGGACACTAGTCACCATCTTTCTCGGCAGACTGTATCAGTATTTTTATTTTCATTTCAATAACTCACACTTAATTTATGGGGTTTCTGTTTCAATAGCCTGTTTAGATGAACTTTGATCCAATGAACAGTAGTGAATTGTTACTAGAAGAAATTAGTCATCAGTAACAGTAAACTTGACTTGCGTATTTTTTGATCATTTAGAGTAATATATATCATACACAGCATATTGTATAAGATGTTTCTATCATTAATGTCACTTTATTTTTAAAGTAAAAATTTAAAGTCTGAATACTTTATGTCTATCTACTTAATGAAGTAAGATATTTCAAAAATATCTGGGTGGTGGTGGCGTACGCCTTTAATCCCAGCACTCGGGAGGCAGAGGCAGGTGGATCTCTCTGAATACGAGGCCAGGCTGGTCTGACAGCCTCCAAAACAATACAAAGAAACCCTGTCTCGTAAAACCAAAAAAAAAAGATAAATTAACCAAGAATATGTGTTCATTTCATTAATATTTTAAAAGTTTCCTTTACATAAGCTATGAAAATAAATCATTAATTAGTACATTACAACTCACAGAAATATGTTTGAAATTCAAAAATTGAGTTAAAAACCTTAGGGTTTTGTTTTATTTTCAAGAGTTTGAAAGGTTTGTAAAAGGCCCTTCCCTCTGATATGGAATGATTTTACTCACTGAAATCTGTCTTAATTAGAAGAGATGTGTTCAAGTGTTCTCTACAAGTAAATTAAAGGAGAGGAAGTATAAAATAATACTTTGAACTCAGATTTAATCAGTATACTGAATACAGTTACCACAAAAAATTAGAATGTTACAAGAATGAGATCACAAAATCACAAAACTTTTTTCCTAAGTAACAGGAGGTATGAGACTTCAGTTACCAAGGTCATTCTTGGCTCCTGCTACTAATCACAATTAATACCTGGAATAGAAAGAAAGGACCATGATAGACCAGCATCCTGCAATGTGGCCAGCTAACCAGTACAATTGTAATGAACAGTGTTTGCTGTAAACCAGCTGCTGTTGCCACTGCTGCTGATGGTCTTCCTCTCCTCCTCCTCCTCCTCATCCTACTCCTCCTCTTTGCCTTCCTCTTTGTCCTCTTCCTCCTCCTTCTTTCTTCTTCCTTCTCTTCCTCCTCTTTCTTTTCTTCTGCCTCCTCCTTATCTTAACCCTCCTTCCCTTTCTTCTCTTCCTTTTAAAAAACCTGCAAGAATGCAATCTTTAGGTGCCATTTTGAAAACAAGCTTCTCTTTCTCTGGGAGCCTAGAATTTCAGTTTCCTCGCATAAATTTCTATATTCATTCTTCTCATAACCACACTCCCTCAAAGTGTCTCTCAGATGAGTAATGTATGTCACCTTATGATATTTTGGATCTTAAATATGTGCCGTTATTGTTCTTCTATTAAAACTTTTTTTAATTTTATTTTGCAGTTTAAATTTAGATAAGAAACAAGGTTGCTTCACAAGTCAGTTCCAGGTCCCTCTCCCATTCCCTCCCTTCCTCCCGAGCCCTCCCCCCCCCCCCCCGTTATCCCCTCATTTCCCCAGGGAGGGTGAGGCCCTCCATGGGGGTGTGCATAGTCTGTCATTTCATATAGGGCAGGGCCTAGACCCTTCCCCAAGAGTTCACGGAGAGAGTGCACCTCACATTGTTCTATGGGAGTCCAAAGTCCATGTGTATATTTGGGATGGGTACTGATCTGCTGCCCAAGGCTCAATAGATTCCCTAGGCCTCCTCACTGACACCCAGATTCAGGGGGTCTTGATCAGTCCCATGCTGGCTTCCCAGGCTGATGCCTGGGATTCAAGAGTTAACCTTTGTCTGGTCAGCTGTTTCTGGGGATTAAACCAGCCCAGTCTTAATCCCTTTGATCATCAGTCCTCCCTCTCTGTTACTGGCTTTCTTGAGTTCAGCTCAGTACTTAACCAAGGGAGTCTGCCTCTTCTTCAATCAGCCACTAAATAAAGTTTCTGTTTCCCAGACTCGCTGGCCATAGGATTGAAGGCTGGCACTCCCCAGATCTATGTCTAACATCCATATATGAGAGAGTACATGCCATGTTTCTCTTTTTGTGACTGGGTTACCTCACTCAGGATGGTTTCTTCTAGTGTCATCCATTTGCCTGCGAATCTCATGATTCCATTATTTTTTTCTGCTGAATAGTACTCCATTGTGTAGATGTACCACATTTTCTCTATCCACTCTTCAGGTGAGGGACATCTAGGTTGCTTCCAAGTTCTGGCAATTACAAATAAAGCTGCTATGAACATAGTGGAACAGACAATTTGTTGTATGAATGGGCATGTTTTGGATATATGCCTAAGAGTGGAGTTGCTGGGTCTTGTGGTAGGTTTATTCCCATTTTTCTGAGGAATCTCCATACTGCTTTCCAAAGTGGCTGAACCAGTTGGCACTCCCACCAGCAATGGAGGAGTGTCCCCCTTTCACCACATCCTCTCCAGCATAAACTGTCATTGGTGTTTTTGATTTTAGCCATTCTGACAGGAGTGAGATGGTATCTGAGAGTTGTTTTGATTTGCATTTCCCGGATGGCTAAGGATGTTGAGCACTTTCTCAAGTGCCTCTCAGCCATTTTAGACTCCTCTATTGAAAACTCTCTATTTAGTTCTGCAGCCCACTTTTTAATAGGGTCCTTTGGTGTTTTGGAGACTTGCTTCTTGAGTTCTTTGTAAATTTTGGAGATCAACCCTCTGTCAGATGTGGGATTAGTGAATATTTTCCCATTCTGTGGGCTGCCTTTTTGTCTTGCTGACTGTGTCCTTTGCTTTACAGAAGCTACTCAGTTTCAGTAGGTCCCATTTATTAATTGTTGATCTCACTGTCTGTGCTACTGGTGTTATGTTCAGGAAGCTGTCTCCTGTACCAATTTGTTCAAGGGTACCACCCACTTTCTCTTCTAAGAGGTTCAGTGTGGCTGGATTTATGTTGAGGTCTTTGATCCATTTGGACTTAAGTTTTGTGCATGGCGATAAACATGGATCGATCCGCATTCTTCTACATGCCAGTCTCCAATTATGCCAGCACCATTTGTTGAAGATGCTTTCTTTATTCCATTGTATATTTTTAGCTTCTTTGTCAAAGATCAGATGTTCGTACGTGTGTGGGTTAATACCCGGATTTTCAATTCGATTCCATTGGTCTACCTGTCTCTTTTTGTGCCAATACCAAGCTGTTTTCAGGACTATAGCTCTATAATAGAGCTTGAGGTCAGGGATGGTGATGCCTCCGGACGTTGCCTTGTTGAACAGGGTTGTTTTGGCTATCCTGGGTCTTTTGTTTTTCCATACAAAATTGATTATTGTTCTTTCAAGGTCTGTGAAGAATTGTGCTGGGATTTTAATGGGGATTGCATTGAATCTGTAGATTGCTTTTGGCAGGATTGCCATTTTTACTACATTGATCCTACCTATCCAAGAACATGGGAGATCTTTCCATTTTCTGAGGGCTTCTTTAATTTCTTTCTTTAAAGAGTCAAAGTTCTTACGATACAGGTCTTTCACTTGTTTGGTTAGCGTTACCCCAAGGTATTTTATGTTGTTTGTGGCAATTGTAAAGGGTGATGTTTCTCTGATTTCTCTTTCAGCCCTTTTATCATCTGTATATAGTAGGGCTACTGATTTTCTTGAGTTGATCTTGTAGCCTGCCACTTTGCTGAAGGTGTTAATCAGGTGTAAGAGTTCCTTGGTAGAGTTCTTTGGGTCATTGATGTAAACTATCAAATCGTCTGCAAACAGTGAAAGTTTGACCTCTTCCTTCCCAATTTGTATCCCCTTGATTCCCCCTTTGTTGTCGTATGGCAATAGCTAGAACTTCAAGTACCAATTTGAAAAGGTATGGAGAGAGTGGACAGCCTTGTTTTGTTCCTGATTTTAGAGGAATTGCGTTGAGTTTCTGTCCATTTAGTTTGATGTTGGCTGTTGGTTTACTGTATGTAGCTTTTATTATGTTTAAGTATGTCCCTGTTATCCCTGATCTCTCCAAGACCTTTATCATGAAGGGGTGTTGGATTTTGTCAAAGGCTTTTTCAGCATCTAGTGAGATGATCATGTGATTTTTGTTTTTCAGCTTGTTTATATGGTGGATTACGTTGATGGATTTCCGTATGTTGAACCATCCCTGCATCTCTGGGATGAAACCTACTTGATCGTGGTGAATGATTGTTTTGATGTGTTCTTGGATCCGATTTGCCAGTATTTTATTGAGTATTTTTGCATCAATGTTCATGAGGGATATTGGTCTGAAGTTCTCTTTCTTAGTTGTATCTTTGTGTGGCTTGGGGATCAAGGTTATTGAAGCCTCATGGAAAGAGATTGGCAAAGACCCTTCTGCTTCTATTGTGTGGAACTCTTTGAGAAGAATTGGTATAAGCTGTTCTTTGAATTTCTGGTAGAATTCTGCAGTGAGGCCATCTGGACCTGGGCTTTTTTTTGGTTGGGAGACTTTATTTCTCTACATAAAATGAAGTTTTTTAAATCTTTCAAAAACTTCACAATTTTGGCTTCACTTTTAGTCTTTCTTTCTGGAGTTTTTGTGTCTTCTTTTGGTGAGGTTGTCTTTTTTGTTTCTTTTGTTTTCTGTTTTATTTGTCTGTTTGCTTGGATTTTGTTTGGTTTTGAAAAACACAGTCTCCTTATATAGCACATGCTGGCTTGTAGCTAACTATGTGGTTGGTTCAAGAACATATTGAATTGGTCAGCTTTCTGATTCCCATAGGTGGGATTACAGTATGTAACATGGTATGTACACCACAACTAAATATATTGTTTGGTTTATTCTATTTTGTTTTTCCCACTAGAGGCTCTTAAGAATATGAATTGACTGGGCCTGGGGTTACATGCCTATAATCCTAACAATTCTGGATGCTCAGTTCAAGACCTAAAGGGACTGCAGGAAGGACACAAGGTCATCATGAGTAACTCAGTGAGACCTTGCTTCAAATACAAAAGCAAAGAGAGGAATGACTATAAGTAGACTATAAAGCACTTCATGGTGTGTGTAAACTCCTGTGTTTAATAACTGGAACACAAAAGTTTGAAAATTGCATTCTTACCACTGTATCATATGCTTATGTGTAACAAAAATATTTTAGCAGTGCAATAGAACAGATGACATAAAGAAGAGGAGATCGTTTTCTTGCAGCTCTGGGGGTTTCTATAGATTCTCGCTCTGGTTTGTAGATGACTCTGCTTTTGCTGTGTTGTCACCAGGCTCTTCTTATTTGTACATCCATTTTTTTTTGGTTTTTATGAGACAGGGTTTCTCTGTATTGTTTTGGAGGTTATCGGTCCAGCCCGGCCTCGAACTCACAGAGATCCGCCTGCCTCTGTCTCCCGAGTGCTGTGATTAAAGGCGTGTGCCACCACCGCCCGGCTTGTATATCCATTCTTGATTTTTATGTGTCCCCATTTATTTCTCATAAGCAGATTGGCTTAGGGTCCACCATTAATGTGTAAATTAACTCAAATGAGTTTTAAATTAATCACATCATTAAGAACTTAGTACTGTGAAGTATTGTGCAGGTATTTGATGGGGATGCATTGAATCTATGAATTGCTTTTGGCAAGATTGAGACTTTTACTATGCTAATCCTACCTATCTAAGACTATGGTAGATCTTTCCATTTTGGGTATCTTCTTTAATTTCTTTCTTTGAAGACTCTAAGTTCTTGTTATACAGTTCTTTCACTTGCTTAGTTAGTGTTAGTTACCCCAAGGTATTTTATGCTGTTTGTGGCTATTGTTAAGGGTGATATTTCTCTGATTCCTTTCTCAGCCCATTTATCGTCTGTATATACCATGGATACTGATTTTTTTTTAGCTAGTCTTGATTCCTGCCACTTCGCTGAAGGTATTTTTCAGCTGTAGGAGTTCCTGTGTACGATTTTTCAGGTTACTTATGTAAACCTGGGAGCAACCTAGATACCCTTCAATTGAAGAGTGGATAGAAAAAATATGGTACATTTACACAATGGAGTACTACTCAGGAAAAAAAGAACAATGAAATCATGAAATTTGCCGGCAAATAGTTGACACTAGAAGAACCTGAGTGAGGTAATCCACTGACAAAAAGACAAACATGGTATGTACTCACTCATATATGAATATTAGACATAGAGCAGGGGATTGACAGCCTACAATCCCACTACCAGAGAATCTGGGAAACACTGAGGACCCTAAGAGAAACATACATGGTACCCTGGAGATGGTGAATGCAGCAGGACCTCCTGAGCAAACTGGAAGCATAGGAGCAAAGGTGAGGGAGCAGGAAGAAAGAGGGAGAAGAGGAGGGGAGAGGAGGGCATCAGGGAGCAAGAAGGTTGAGTTGCGGGAAGAATAGCAGGATGAGAGATACCATAATAGAGGGACTCATTATAGGTTTGAGGGAGATCTAGCCCTAGAGAGATTTCCACAATCTACAAGGATAACACCAAATGGCACTGTAAACAATAGTGGAGAGGCTACCTTAAATGTCCTTCCATGATAATGAGATTGATGACTACCCTATACACCATCCTAGAGCCTTCATCCAGTGACTGATGGAAGCAGAGGCAGACACTCACAGCTAAACACTTAATTCAACTCCTGGAATCCAGGTGCTCAGAGGGAGGAGTGATGATCAAAGGGATCAAGACCAGGCTAGTGAAACCCACAGAAACAACCAACCTGAACAAGTGGGAGTTCATACACCCCAGACTGGGGGCTAAGAGGACAGCATGGGACTTATCCAGACCCCTAAGTTTGGTTGTCAGTGAGGATGCCTCAGCAATCTATAGCCTCAGGTAGTAAGTAGATCGCTATTTTTCCTTCTCATATGAATGGACTTTGGGAGCCCATTCCACATGGAGGGATGCTCTCAGCCGGGAAATATGGGGAAAGACCTATGCCCTGCCCTGATGATATGACAGACTTTGGATATTCCCCCATGGAGGGTTTCACCCTCCCTGGGGAGCAAAGCAGATATTGGGTGGGGGGTTGGGTTTGTAGGTGGGGATGGGGGAGGGGAGGGAGAGGAAGCTGGGATTGACAGGTGAAGCAAGCTTGTTTCTAATTTAAATAAAAACAGAAAACAAGGAAATATAATTAAAGATAATGGAGAACTACAAAAAGAAAGAAAGAAAGAAAATGCTTTAAACAAAATGAGCTTACTATTGTCACAGTCAACTGTGTCCCGGAGAGGAATGGGACACCAACAAAAGTTTATGCAAGGACACACACTTGTACAATAACTACAATTCTACAAAGAAAGTAAAGACAGTGTGGAACTGCACTGAGACAGAAAAATCAAGATTAGTAAAACTTGATGTCATGTTACATTTCACTAAGAAAGGGCAACTGTCAACACACACTGTCCTGAAATTCACTGCTTTGAATTTCTACTTTATACTTATTAAATGAGTTCTGTCATATGTATATATACCTCCTATTTTACAGATGACTCAACAATTTATCCTGTTTCAGAAATAAGGTTTTTAGTATATATGAAATTTTATGTCTGTGTCTTGTATGAAATGACCTAGTTCTCATGACCTATTGTTAGGTCATGGATGTCTTTGTACGATTACTTTGCAACGAGGGAATAAGTAAATTAGTGCATGAGAATAGTACAATTTTGCCAATTAAATCTTATCAAACTGAAGGTATATTCATGAGTATACACATTTTCTGACATGGGAAGTTACTACACCCATTCCAAGTAGAAAATGATATATATACATACATGTATGTATGTATGTATATATATGTGTATATGTGTATGTGTATTTGTCTGTGTTTGAATATATACATTTCCTTAATTTTAAACTTACACATATGATGATACATATAGCATACATGTAACAGAAGCATATTTTCATTCTGCACAGTAGTTTGAATTGATCTCACAACTTAAAAATTAAATGTAGTTTTTCATAGATATTTATGGATGTTAAATACCTCTTAGCTAACTCCATGTGTGTGTCTGTAAGCTCCATGTTAATTCCCCCAAATGAATTGTAATAACAGAAAAACTAATAGTTATGATCAGTTGCTTGCATAGATATTAGAAATGACAGTTATGTTGAACCACCAGGAGGCTCTCATCAACACTGAGAAGTTGTTAAGCCAGGAGAAGTGGTACACACCTAAAGCCTTAATACTCACAGAACTAATTTTGCAGCAGCCCTGGGCTACAAAATACAATCCTGGCTCAGTATTAAACCAAACAAGAATAAGCACTGGGAGGCATACTTCAGGGAAGTTAAGTGAAAAAAATAGCATGCTTATCTATTGAATATAATATTTAAACACAATATGAAGTACTTATAAAATGCATACCATTTATTTAATGCATGCCACATCAGTTTTAATATTAGTTGTGCTGAATATAGAACTGAAAATACAAAGAATCAAAACTTACAGAAACCAGACTCAAAACCAGACAAATTCCACTAATCTTTCCATTTAACCCATTTACAGAGGGGAAAAGGTGAGACAGGATAAAGGGACAACCAGGTACAGTCTATTGGTGCCTCAGCTGACATCTTCCAACCACTGACCAGTTTTCATTCAAGTGTGTACCATTAGCAAAGAAACAGCATCCCTCCTGCAGGACTTGAAAATCTTTGTTATTAAAGTGTGTTGCATCATAAGATTAGTTGTAAATGAATCAACTGAGGAGCAGAATACAAAGGAAAGAATAAAATAAGATTCATTGTATGATTTTTATTGTGATTCTTGACTTTCACTCTATTTTCTTAGAAAGCCACAATTCAACCGCATTTGCTAATCATTTTTCACACTTGTATACACACTTTTATGTTTCACCTTCTTCCATAGCATCCATGTTTCCCATAACCATTCCATAACATCATCCCACATCTGAAATCCTGCTCAGCCCTTTCTTCTGCTTAGATGTTCAAAGGGCAGTCTTGCCTTGAGTCAGGTCACCTTCCACCTCCAAAACAGCCCTTCCTATTCTCTAACACAAGAGAAGGAGGCAGTTGTTATCAGTAAAATTACATTTGTTGAAGACATTGTGTATAATTTTTCTGATACAAATTCAAAGAAGGAAAATTAATTTTTCACCATCTTACTGGTCTGCAGCCTTCTGAAATCACAAGAATTATACCTTTCTGTGTAGCTATATGTTTTAATTTTATATTTTTATTCCTCATACCAGGGCTGGACAATGCAAACTAATAGGAGGAGAGGCATCCCAGGCAAAAAGAGTCAAAAATCAACTGGCCCCCACACTTAGGAGGCCCAAAAAACACTAATTTTATTTTATGTACCAATCCCAGTTCTCTCCCCCTCCCAAACTCCCCACTCACCCCACCTTCTTCCCCGCTTCATCCCATCCAATCCTCAGAGAGTGTAAGGCCTTCCATGGGGAATCAACAAATTATGTTGCTTGAGGCAGCACCAGCCCCCCTACACCTGTATCAGCCTATGCTTAGCTGTGGATCACTTGTTGTATTTTTAATGTTTGACTAGAGCCTACATATCTTGATGTCTAAAATAGGATGCACGTTCAGTTTATATTTATTACTTCAATCACTGTATGTAGGAATCTGAGACATAATGAAAGAGGAAATTATAAAATTATTATTAAACTGACTGCTAATAATTTAAGACTATATGACATATTTGAGTAAAGACAAAATTCCTCTATCGGTAAGTACTAAATTTGCTTCGTCAAATTCCTTCCAGTGAAGACAAAACAGGTGTGTGAACTCAAATGTCTGCCCTTAACCCTGAATGTTTTCAGTCTTCAGGCACTGGAATTAGAAAAGAATCAACAACTGCTCTATCCAAAACTGATTTAAGACTAAAGAGAAAAGACCAGAGTGAAAATGGCATTCCTCCTCCTTGTTTGAACCTTCTGAGAGAAAATGGACCTTTTGAAATAAGCCCTCCTACAAATATCCCCAGAGGGTTGCTAACTGAGTAAATAAGACACTGTCTCTCAAACGACTGAAATGTTTATCTTGGTGGTACAGCAACATAAGAGTTCTAGATGGAGCCTGGCCAAAGATCTGACATTGAGCTTAAGATATAGACCAATGGGAGAGAACTTGCCTAGCATGCAACAGGGCTTGCATATTATTCCCCAAACACAAAAAATGCAAAGATAATCAAAAATGTACATTTAAAGATCTCATAACTGTATCATTTCTGAATATAATATCATTCAGTGTTTTGTACCTAAGCCCCTGTGACTTCCAAGCCTACACTATAATGTACTAGTAGATGGCTATACAAATATGTTTGGTCAGTTTTCCATACTGACAAAAGATATGTATTATTTTGGAAAATTATAGAATAAACTATACATTCCACCCGAAAAGGACTTTACGGCATTCACTGCCTTTACTTCTGCAAATTCATTGCTAATTAACTTAGTTTTGAAAAATTTTAATTCTACACTATTTTCAAAATTGGTTTTTTCTTATTAAAACTGTTGTAGTCATTGAATTTTTTTCAATAATGTGGGTTAAATCCAGGGACCCATTGATGTAAGCAAATGCTCTCCCAACTCCCAATGAGCTGCTCCTCTGGTCCTATCTCTGCTTGCAAACCTCATGTGTTTTAAGATTTACTTCCATAACAAATACAAATACTACTTAGGCAAACATATTTTACTCATGGTTTTTTTCAATGCAATGTGAACATCTTTATTTCTTACACTGTAGATGACAGGATTCAGCATTGGGCCCACAATGGTATAAAAAATGGTAGATATTTTTTCTTCATCCATAGATACACTAGAAGGTTTAAGATACATAAAGGCTGCAGCTCCAAAGAAAAGAGAAACAGCTATTACATGGGAGCCACAGGTACTGAAGGCTTTTGATCTACCCTCTGTAGAACGGATGCTGAGGATGCTGGAAAGGATCAAGATATAAGAAATAAAGATAGTCAGAGTGGGCAATGTGACATTGACACCAACAACAATGAAAACCACAAGCTCATTGATGACTGTACTTGTACAGGAGAGCTTCAAAAGTGGAAGTACATCACACACATAGTGATCAATGACATTGCCATCACAAAAAGTCAGTCTCAGCATGCAAACTATGTGTGCCATTCCACCCACAAACCCCATCACATACACACCAACTGTCATCAAGTGGCAGACCTGATAGGACATGGTGACCTGGTAAAGCAGGGGCTTACATATGGCAGCATATCTGTCATAGGCCATGGCTGTCAAAATGTAGCATTCATTAATAACAAAGAAGCAGAAGAAGAAGAGTTGGGTCATGCACTCAGCATGGGAATGATGTTCTGCTTCACAAAACTCACCAGCATTTTGGGGGTAATGACAGAGGAGTAGCAGAGATCTGTGAAGGAAAGGTTGAAGAGAAAGTAGTACATGGGGGTGTGCAGGTGAGGGTTCAAAACAATCAGAACGACCAAGCCCAGGTTCCCCACCATGGAGACCACATAGATTGCCAGGAAGAGGAAGAAGAGAGGCAGCTGGAGGTCTGGCTGCTGTGTCAAGCCCAGGAGAATGAACTCCTTCACTGAAGAGTCGTTACCTGAAGCCATTCCTTGTATCATATCTGTGAGAATAGTAGAAATCATAACATTAAAGTGAAATCCCAGCACTCTCTAAACTACCCCATTAATATGAGATTAAGAACTAAAATTGAATGATAAATTGAAGCACAAACTTCTCTCTGGCTCTGTTTTCTCATTTTGGTTTTGGAGTTCATATATGGAAATAGCCATAAATAAATGGAAGGCCATTTTCTTTGAGAATACCACCCAGGGCATCAATGACCATTCTTGGCTCTGAAGCATCTATGTTCTCTACCTTGACAATCTACCTCTCAATCTAGGCTCATTGGTCATTTCAAAAGAAAAGACAATTCCCAGGATTGCTCAGATGTGGACTTGAAGAAAAAAGCATGCATTGAATCCATTGCTTACCTTTGTGCCAGGGTAAAACTCAATTCACCTTAGGAACTCTTCTTTTCTGTTCTCACACACAGGCAAATACACATGGCACAGATGAGGTGTGAGGTGCATAAATTAGAAAAAATGTTGTTTTCTGTTGTTTCTAGGTCTGGCTTTATTTTGGTGAGGGAAATTCATTTTGGCCTGGGTAATGCAGAGCCCTCATTCATCGGGGTTCTGAAAAGCCATCAGCTTTAGTTAATGATTTCCGGTGGTGAATTTTCCCAGAATGTCTTTTGTATCCTAGAGGTTGGTAAATAACATTTACTGATGTCACAAGAGCCACCACGTAATGATCCAAGAAGTTTTAAGAGTCTGCAATCTCAGGGACCTGATTAAAATTTGAAAGATTTATGATTACCAGGTATTTCCCCAGAGATCAGGCTTTGTTACCACGGTGCTAACTAAACTACTTGAATAGTGATAACATTGGCTTATTGTAGAGATACACTCTTCCTTTATTTTACTGTTATTGTTTGAAAATCTTATATGTATGCACAATGTGTTTTAATGAAGTTCATCCTTGATTTCTTCCCATCCAATTTTCTCTATCTTCCCATAATATTCCCTTCTAACCTCATTTCTACATTTTAACTTCTTTACCCCACTGACTCCACTCATCACTACCTGTATTATATGAGTATAGATCCATCTACTTGCTAATAGGGACTGAATCATTGAAGCTGACCATGTTTCCCACAGTAGCTGTCAACTGTAGTTCCTCAGCTAGATGAACTAGTGCTGCAAGCCCCAAGGTCACACAGTAGTTACACAGTCATCATATCATGAAGCAAGTCAGAAGAATTAAAATATTTCTGGTGGATTAAACTAGTATAAAAGCTGTATTTGGTGTTATATAGGCTTTTGAATAAAGTGACTGTTCTTCCTTTTGGCAATAAATATGGGATTTCCTTCCCATAGTTTAGCACTATCTAATCAGTTACCAGGAACAATTTCTCCCATCATTTGGTGTTTACTGAATACACTCGCCAGCTATGTGTAAAAGATATTCTCTGTTAATAGGTCCTGGTTCACTGATTACATTCCTCAGCTGTATATGAGACCTGTTTCCCACTATCAAGTCCTTGTACCTCTCTGCTGTGTAGTTGCAAGAGATCTGCCTTCCTGCAATTATTCTTATTGACAGGCATTTGGTCAGTGTTCAGGGTCTAGGCAAATGCATTCTGGCTAAGACATTCCCAGATATCCAATGACATAGGGTTACTACACACTCAATGATGTTGATGCATAGCTGCCTAGATGGTTAGAAGAAAATGAGCATGGCCTGGATTCACCTCAGTGACAGATACAGAAGTGGTAACCTAAACTAACCCTGCAATTCTCAAACTTCTTGTATTATTAACTCAACATTTTAGTTGAGAAATTTACTGTGCCCTCCTGTTTCCCTGAGAAGATAATGACAAAGGTAATCAGCCAATTTTTAAAATAAATGTTTATTTAAATTAAAAACAATTTTATTTTCCATACCAAACAGAAAGAAAAATGAGAAGAAGAGAGCAGAAAAAGAAGAATCATGCAGAGGAGCAATTCATGGAAGGATTAGTTTCTCCCCAGTCTTTGAATCATGCTGAGGGAAATTAATGCTTATAATGATTTCTTATAATGTAAGTAAAATTATCACACCTGCTTTTCATGTCTATGTGTATAAGGTAATGGTTTGGAATTTGAAATTGTATGTAGGTGGACATGATCTGAGTATGTTTTTACAAGTATGAAATTGCTAAAGAATAAACGAATTGAGTAAAACAAAATGGACATAGTTCTCCATGATAATACATGAATATATGGTATCTTCTACAATAGGTATAATCATCAATTTGGACAATATTCAAGAACGGTGGTAATAGCCTGTGATATTGGGATATATATGGGATATATTAGCTAATACCACCATTTTTTTGATATCCTGTGGTGTCTAGGAGAAACACTATTCAAATGATAAGGTATTTCAATTTAAACTTATATTAGGTAGGAAAATATTTCAAGAAGCTTATAATGTAGTAGTTCCCACATGACTTTCCAAAAGGTCCTTAGTCTTAGTTATCCCTCCTCAAACTCTCTCCTCTACTCTGCCTTCTAATCTCCTGCCTGACCCAGTCTTTCCTACATTTACCCCCATTCTTCCTTAACACTGTGCTCCAGTACTTACTACAATTTATTCCTGACAGTTTGGAAATTCTCCATTAGAAAAACATGAAAGACTCTCCTGTATACTATGGACTCTCTATACTTTCCATCACTCAATGAAATATTATATTTTTCTTTACAATGTCTTCTTTCTTACATATCACAAAGGCTTCTTAATCTAACACTATAACATCAAAAGGAGCTACTTCTGAAGCCCTTAAAGCAATTAAACCTGATATATGTAGGGCATGCTCTATAAATATATATATATAGAAGAATGATTACAAAAGTGTCCCTTCCCAATTCCCTAAAAATGCATACTGAATACTACATAGAATATTTGTTCCATGGTCAAAAACTTATATAGTGCCATTGCTTTTACTTATAGACAAGAATGTGGACAGGGTGACATCCATAAGGCATTAGGCCCACAGATACCTCCAAAGGCCATCAGAAGGAACTCCAGATCAGAGTTACTAATTTCAGAGGCAAAAGAATCTTATACTTTAAATCCATGAATGTCTGTCTGATTTTCTGAAAATGTCCAATGTCTTTCCCCATACCTATAGTGTACACTCAGATCTGAGGAAAATCAGAAACAGAGCATTATAGCAAGTTATTAAAGCCAAAATCAAAGTTTTCTTCTTTTTAGAATATGATTTTTGAATAAATGTCAAATATAGGATGAAAATTAAGGTTATACAACATTTGCATAGAAACTGTTCACATAATAACCTAAAACATCATTGAAATTTTGACCATTATATAAAATAAACCTATCAAATAAGGAAATGAAGTGCAAAATTACAATAAAGAAATCTATTTGAGATAAAGAATCTAACTCAATTGATTCTCTTGGATAGAAAAGATACATAAGAAAAAATAGTAAATAGTGCTGTCTTACATAAAATAAGCTGGCAGATTAAGATCTTAATGTGATATAGGCATTGGACACCATCTTGAATACAATTGAATCAGTGGATACCTCCACACAAAGGATAGTCACATCCAAGTGATATTACACAGTAATAGGACAAATGATGCTGTAGAAAACTTGGTAATAAAGTAGAAACATAAGAAGAACATAAGATAGAGAGATAGATAGATAGATGGATGATAGGCAATCGAGCAGACAAAAAAACTGAGAGGGAAATGGACAATAAGTAGAAACAGATATAAGAGAAACATCCTCAGATAGAACAACTTGTGATTCACTTCATGGCTCTCTTCACAGAAAGCTTGACATTCTTGTTTCTTTTTATTTTTTTCCTTTTGATTAGAAACAATCTTGTTTCACGTGTCAACCCCAGCTCCCTGTCCCTCACCCTCCCTGGGGAAATGAGGGGATATTGGGGGGGGTTGGTGGGAGGGCACAGGAGGAGGGGAGGGAAATGTAGAGGGACCTGGAATTGACATGTGAAGCAACCTTGCTTCTAGTTTAAATTTAAATTTAAAAATAATAAAAAATAAATTAAAAAATAAATACTGCTGCTATAAAGTAGTGGAACAGACATCCTTGCTGTATGAATGTGCATTTTTTGGGTATATGCCTAAGAGTGGAATTGCTGGGTCTTGTGGTAGGCTTATTCCCATATTTCTGAGAAATCTCCATACTGATTTCCAAAGTGGCTGTACAAGTCGGCACTCCCACCAGCAGTGTAGGAGTGTTCCCCTTTCTCCACATCCTCTCCATCATAAACTGTCTGGAGGTTTTGATTTTAGCCATTATGACAGGAGTGAGATGGTATCTCAGAGCTGTTTTGATTTCCTGGATGGCTAGGGATGTTGAGCACTTTCTCAAGTGTCTCTCAGCCATTTTAGTCTCCTCTATCAAAGATTCTCTATTTATTTCTGTACCCCACTTTTTAATTGGATCCTTTGGTATTCTGGAGACTTGCTTCTTGAGTTCTTTATTAATTTTGGAGATCAGCTCTCTGTCAGATATGGGCTTAGTGAATATCTTTGGGGTGACTTTTTGTCTTGATGACTGTGTCCTTACAGAAGCTTCTTAGTTTCAAAAGGTCCCATTTATTAATTGTCGGTCTTAGTGTCTTTACTACTGGAGTTATGTTCAGGATGCGGTCTCCAGTACCAATCTGTTCAAGGGTGCCTCCCACTTTCGCTTCTAATATGTTCACTGTGGCTGGATTTTTGTTGAGTTCTTTGATCCATTTGGACACGTTCTTGTTTCTAATTCTGTAAATAAGAAGATTCAGCATGGGCACCAAAAAGTATGAAAGACTAAGAAAAGTTAGGCTGGCCCACAGTTTCAGCAGATCACTTGAAATAAGCAAACAGCCCAGACCCATAGAAGAGATTCACAGTTATGATGTGAGACCCACAGATTCCAAAGCCTTCAGACCAACCCTTAGTCAAAGAAAATTTAATGATATCAGAAAGGATAAGACCACATGAGACTAAGATAATGAGGCTAGATAATGAGATAACTGTACCCACAGTAACAAAACTCACAAATTCATTGACATAGGTACTGCTGCAGGATAACTGAAGTAGAGGGAAGATGTCACACATGTAGTGAATGACGATGTTTTAGAATCATAAAATATGAGCCTGATAATACACCTGTGTGACCCATGACTCCAACAAACCCTGTCAAGTAGGAACCAAACATCAGCATAAAACATATCCCAGGTGACATGATACCCTTGTACAGCAGTGGCTGACATAGAGATCATAGGCCTTGGCTATCAGCACATAATTCTCTGAGCTCACACACAAAAAAAAACCCACAAAAAATAGTTGAGTCATGCATCCTCTGAAGGAGATGGTATTCATCTCCAAAACAAAACTCATCAGCATTTTGTGGGTAAAGACAAATGAATAACAGAAGTCAATTAAGGACAGATTGAAGATAGAAAATACATGGGAATGTGAAAGTTTGAGTTTGGTCATATGAGATTCATTAAACTAAAATTTCCTATCACAGTTGCTGTGTAGTTCACAAAGAACAAAACAAATAAGGGCGGACGGAGCTCAGTTTGGACTGTCAGTCCCAAAAGAATGAACTTGGACACTGAAGAGTCATTTTCCATAATCATTTGCTTCATGTGTGGTATCTGCAAGACTAAGTATGAAAATCAACTTAAACCAATAATGCATTTTTGACGTCATGTGAAAAGCTTGATTTAGTGATTTACTTGAGTTGAGAGAAGACATAGTTAGACCTCAAAAGAGCAAAATCTGTTCATATTGATTCCTAAGTAATCTCTAATTCTTTGTCTTCTACACATGTGCCAAAAAAACAAAGATGTCAACCATCCTCCAGTGCCTCAGAATGTAATTTCTTCATTTTTCTCGATCTTTACTTATAATTAAGGTTGACAAGATAAACCCAAGATTTGTGACATCCTGAATTGCATTGTAAATTTTCAAGATAATAATTCAATGCTCACCATTGGCCATCTAGTAACTGATATATTTTGGAAGTTCTTGGTACCTTCCTTCTCATTGTTATAGGATGTACGAAGTTACTGGTAATGAAATGTGTGATTGCAACCAGTACAGAAAATGTATGACTTGCCAGAGGAGTTTCATTTCAGGAAATGACGTTTCTGTAGAATGTTCTTTCCACATACTCAAAATAAAACAGCAATCTTACATGAGACTCCAAAACATAACCTCACTCAAGTGAGAATATGCAGGTCAAGGTATCTGAGAAAAAATGTTTTAAGTACAGAAAAGTAAACTCTTTTTTATGATACTATCCCTGTGAGACATGTCCCTTGAGGGTAAAAACTACTGAGTTAATGTTTACAACTAAGTTTGGATCTTTTAAGTTTCAAACTCCCATTCAGTTTATAATGTCCCACCAGGGAGTATCTAATTCACAGGGTAGAGTTTTCACTAATCCCCTTTGTTATCATTATGCTCTGTTCCACTCTACAAAGCAGTATTCAGAGAACTGCACACTTTCCATTTGCAGCTTTCCTATGTGCATCAATGACTGCAGTAATAAACAATAGACCACAGGTTTAAAACACTACTAGATAGATTGATGGATAGATAGATAGATAGATAGACAGACAGACAGACAGACAGATAGATAGATAGATTAAAATCTACAGATTAACTAAGAGAATGGAAATAGGCATTCAAGTAGTACAAATTTACATCTATGCCTTTCCATTTTTTAACAGTGTGGACATGGACTTCAGTGACCATTGATTATGTGTAATTATACTGGCATATACTTATTTTGTGTATAATTAATAAATAAACAGACTAATTGAAAATTATTTGAAGAAAACGATATGAATTTTGGATTGGTGGTAGACTTCTTGATTAGGCTACAAAAGACTGTGGAATCAGTTCATATAGTTTACATATAAAGATGATGTAAGTTGCTTTTCTTACCACATGTATTCTGACAAAACATAGAGACAACTTTAGGCAAAATATTTATTTAGTATCAGAATTTCATTGGATTTTTGTTTACCTTTGCAGAGAAAGCACAACACTAGAGAAGCTCCGTTTGACTATAGTAGCAGAAATATGCAGAAAACACAACTTACATACAGTTGAACATACTATAGAGAGCTTGAGCCAGAATTCCAAGTTGATATAAACTTCAAAGCCTTCCCATGTTAACCTATGTTATCTAGTGGGGTGACAATCACCCAAAATGGTACAACCAGCTTACTAAATTCGCATAAACTAATATGAAAATAAATTCACGCAAACTCTTCAGATATCTGAAAATTTCCAACAAGGCCACACATTTGTATAGCTTCTGAGGAAATATTCTAAATACTTATATAAGTAGTCTATAAGCATATACATCATGTGATCTAATGAAGTCACCATATCTTTGGCAAAATCTTCTATATTCAATGAAATATCATGAATTGTAGAAAAAAAAGAAAGAGAAATACCAAAAACATTTCTGAACAAATGTTACTGATAACGTATCCCCTGTTTCTTTAGTTGACGATAATATAAAGAAATTAGAAAAATGATAAGTAGTACATTCAAGTATATCTTCAGGTCCATAATGGAAGAACTTTTCTACTTCTTTCTAATATATTCATTTAATAGCATATCAAGTCAAAAGAATACATACAATAGTGATTGCAGGACAATAAAAGGTGGTGATATTTCTCTCTTATTTAAAAATTTTTGTTTGAAAATGTAATATTATCTGGTTCTTTAATTTATGTTTGTATCATTGCCTTTTAAGCAGGCTATCTAGAAAGGCAGAAAACACTAGTGAAATATTTTAGACATCATCTACATAACTGAATATGCTTGAGATTTAATTTGAAGACTTTCTGTACTATTCAGTTCCATGTTGGAAAAATACCTACAGCTGGAGGAAGATAGATCTCATAGGCAAAGTAAACAATTATTGCAAATTTCCATGGACATAATGGCTTAAGTAATCTAACATTGAGATTTTAATTTGATTTATTACATATAAATATTTTCAAATATTAAAACTCGTTTAAATTTAGAAGATTATTATAATATGCAATTAATTTAGAATCATATATCACAACTGTCTATAAGCATGAATTAATATTAGAAGGTCAGAAGTAAAGAGGTAGTACATTAATGTGTCTAATACAAAGTATTCTTAAAAAGCTACAGGCACTGGAATTCTACCATTTCCACTAACTCTTCACAGTAGATTGCAGTGTTTCACAGTAGATTTTACCCATTCATGAGACATAAACACAACACAACTACTGATTTGTCACTATGTGATAATTATCTAGAAATTCAAATTCAGCTTCAGAACATGTAATTCTCCAGATGAATTTGAATTTAGATAGCAAAAATGGCAGTAGTTGAAAGAGTCATACTGTGGCAGTCTTTTAACATTTCTCACTTGAGGCTACAGGAAATTTACATAAGCAAGGGGCATTAATTTCATAACAAAAGTACCCATAATCTTAAGGTGCCCAGTCAGATTATGCAATAGGTATATGTCATATCACATTTTATTATCCAGGTGTACTTTTTATGAGTATGCAGAATTGGTCTTATATTATTCTTTCTGGAAATATTTCCTCTCACAAACTCTCTCTTTTATTTTGAATTCTGGTGTGTCATTACATTCAGTGAAGGAAGGAGGTGGACTAAGCACCAAATTATCAAATTAGTTCAGTAGTGAAGCACATATTCTTATGAAGTATAAGCTTGTTTATCTCATGGTTAAGCATCCTGACATTCATTCTGATAAACAACCCATCCTTTCTAAAGATAACCCTCAGCAGCAGAAATCAATAAGGAAGCATTTCTCCAATTTTCAACTTTACAATTGGAACTGGGTGAAGATATGGTCCATCCTCAGACAAGGAAATTTCTCAATCTGTTGCCTGGCTTTTCCCTTCTCTGGTGTCCTTGAGCTACTATAAGGACAACAATTAAAGAGATTATATAAGACATGTTTTTTTTCTTATTCTACTGTATAGATCAGCATAAGGTTTAATGACCAAACAGTCATTAAGAGTTCATTCTCCCTCCTGCTTTTCAGCAATCTACTTTGAGGAACTGTTGGTAGCTGTTTACACATCTTAATGTATCTGTACACTTTAATCCAACTCAAAGTCAAAACCATATAAAAGTCTTAAAATATTGTCTCTAAGATCATATGGGAAAACAAAGGTGGAAGGAATTCATCTGGCTGAGATTGACGATTGCTGAGTTATAGGATCTAAGGGAATAATCCACTTACACATAGAATAATAACAGCTCTAAAGAGTAAATATCACTATTCTGCTTCCCAACTAACCCAGTGCTCTGCCAACATCTAGACCCAAAGCTTCATGTCTACCCAGCCACTGTCTTTATGAAATTAGACTTGGACAGGGTCAGCATTAAGGTTCCAAAGAATTTCTTGTCTCAGATCTGGGAATTGTTGGTTCATCATAACACTCTCAAAGCCTGCAGTGGCACAGTGATCAGGCTGCCTATGTGGATACTAGGTCCTCCCCCTCTTTCAGGCTCATTCTGAACAATTCTCTAGCTCTCTCTGTCACTGCACAATTCTCTTTCTATCCTTCTTTCTTTGTATTTATTGGATGCAGAGTGAGCTAAACACTAGGATTTGTATTATTAATTATATCACTTAAAACAACTTAAATACAGACAAGAGAAAATAAGAATTATATTACGACTATATTACGAACATTACACATTACACAGACATTCACATAGATGGGGATTATGTTTGGTTTGGCATGAATTGGAGGGAGTGATTCCTAGAAATAAGCAAAGAAAAAATTACATACCCACATTTAAATAAAAATTCCCTTTGCTTAATGTTTTGGCCATAAACATGTGTATTTGAACATATTTTTAAGAAGTATACATATTTGTGTGCACATGTGTGGTAACAATCAAAATTAAGCATATATAAGTCCTATTACTTTATCCTGTCACCTGTGGTTTCTTTTTCAGAAGTAAGTAGAATGTGAAAGCATTATCCTTGTTACATTGCAAAATAAAAATTACTTTAGACATTACATGCTGTTACTGTATGGTTTCTAAAAGTAATCAGTCCCTATCAATAGTCCAAATGCAGTGACAAATTTCATTGTGTTTATAAAAAAACAAACTTTTACAAAAAAACCACTGTCATTGGTAATGTTATTTAAATGGTCTGGATAAAAAAAACTAGTTCAAACTTCATTAATTATAAAATTGTCTAGTACTACAAGAAAGCATATAAGGTCATTTTTAATAATGAGTTATAAACTGCCAAATAAGAAAAATCATGAAAGGCAGTAAATAATGCCAGAAACTTTGACAACATTACTTTGGCCATAATTTAGTCATATATTCTCTCTTTTTCTGAAATATACAAGTGTTTTTTAAAGACCTCAAATAAAAAAATTCTATAAATTCTGCTCTGAAAACAGGAAGACAAGTAAACTTAATAGAAAGGACTCATCTTGCATGCATTCCTTAGCTACAGAAGTACATAGATAAATAGTAGACAGAGCTGTCTTAAGATATAAAATAAGTCATCACATGCCTCTACCTTGTACACAGATGAAGCTAGATCTGTATTAAGGCTGTGTATCTAGATAAAAATACTTTCCTATTCCCACATAAGAAAATCAAGAAATTTTCTGAAGGGAAGAGAAAAAATAATAAAGTGGAAATCTTGCCAGAATATAAGAAAGAAGGTGAACAGAATGAAGGAAAATGTTGAAAAAGTTGTGATAAGAAAATGAAGTGTTGAAAAGACCCAAATTGGGGCCCTGGGTTAGGGCAGCCCCAGTGGTTGTCTCACTGTGAATCTCCTCATAGTTCTCTTTAGAGCAAGCTTGACATCCTTATTCCTAAGACTGTAAATAAAAGGGTTCAGCAAGGGCAGCAAAAATGTGCAAAATACACTGAGTATTTTGCCCTGATCCACAGATTCCTCAGAGGATGTTTTGATGTGTGTGAGCATACCAAATCCATAAAACAGGGCAACAGTTATTATGTGAGAACTGCAGGTGCTCAAGGCTTTGGACAAACCCTTACCTGATGACAATTTAGTGACATTAAAAAGAATGAAAGCATAGGACATTAAGATGACGAGGCTAGAAGCAATGACTACGGTGCTGACAATAACAGAACTCACAAGCTCATCCACATAGGTACTGCTGCAGGAGAGCTGGAGAAGGGGGAGGATGTCACACATGTAGTGGTTTATGATGTTAGAGTCACAAAAGTTGAGACGTACCATACACCCTGTATGGACAACGGCACCAACAAACCCCATCAAGTATGAGCCAAACATCAGCAGGGGACATTTCCTAGGAGACATGATGACCATGTACAACAGGGGTTGACAGACGGCTACATATCGATCATAGGCCATGGCTGTCAGCACATAACACTCAGAGTGAGCACAAAAGCCAAAGAAAAACAGCTGAGTCATGCATCCTCCAAAGGAGATGGTGTTCTTCTCTGAGACAAAACTCATTAGTGTTTTTGGAGTAAACACAAATGAATAACATAAATCAATGAAGGATAGATTACAGAGAAAAAAGTACATTGGGGTCTGCAGGTTTGAGTTTAGGTAAATGAGACTCATTAAACTCAAGTTTCCCACCACAGTTATTACATAATTCACCAGAAACATGACAAACAGGGGTAGCTGGAGCTCTGGTTGGTCTGTCAATCCTGTGAGAATGAATTCAGTCACTATAGAGACATTCTTCATAGCCATTTGTTTCAACAGGATGATATCTGTAGAAAGAGTAGTGAAGGGTCACATTAACAAGGAACTCTGTCACTGATTCCAAAAGGACAGCTAGAGCCAGTTACAAATTCACTCTTACATTATGTCACTGAGCAAAGCACGCAAAGAAAGTCGCCTCACATTCCTAAGAAATCCCCATTTCCTCTTTTCCTATCCATGATAACCACCTACTCTGAGAAAACACTGACAACCATTTAAACAACCATTTCCTCCTACCTTGTTACTCTACCTTGGAGATAAAAGGAGAAATAAACCCCCACTGTCGCCTGAACACATGATTTACATAGCCTTTATATTTCGAGAATGAATCAAATTCTATCTTCTGTTGACCTGAATATCTCATTGCTGTTGGACCACTCAGGCCCTTTCTCTCCAGTGTCCTAAGATTTCTGTATTTCTGATAATGAAGTGATGTTAGCTATCAATACAAAGCTGGCTCTCACCTCCTAAAAAATATATGCCAGGGATATGACATGATTTCAATTTAAGAATTTCTCTCAAATGTTATATTTATTTGTTCAAAGGAAAATAATGATCTCATATGTGCAATCAATACGTTATTTGCCTCAAGCAAGATTATTATAAACTAGCATTCTAGCAAAAAGTATCAGAAGTTGTATTAGTCAGGGTTCTCTAGAGTCACAGAACTTGTAGAATGAAAGGATATACAGATATATACATATATATGTATACATACATATATATATGGAAATATATTGAATTGACTTACAGGTGGCAGTCCAACAATGACTAGTCATGAATGGTAAATCCAAGAATCTAGTAGCTGCTTAGTCAGACAAGGCTGGGTCTCATATAGACTGCTGGGCTCCCCAAGAAGGAATAGGTGTGGTGACAAGATGAGGACAAGCAGGTAAGGAACGAACCCTTACTTATTCCATTGTCTTATACAATGTTCCAGTAGAAGGTGTGTCCCAGATTGAAGGTGTGTCTTCTACCCACACTATCTAGATTAATAATGGCATGTGTATTCCTGCCTCAAGATCTAGATCACAAGTGTGACCACATTTCTGGATTATTGTTTAATCCAGTTATAGTAAGCTGACAACCAAGAACAGTCTTCAGAAAAGTTAAGAAAACTATTCTATCCTTGAGGACACCCCCAGGTTGAGTGAGTCCCTTAAGGGTAGAAATAACATAGCCAGTGTTTCTATCATGTAACAAGGATATAAACGCTCTCTATTTTGAGACTCAAACTTCTGCTTAGTTTGTAATTTCCCCCCAGGAATACCCAGTTCCCTGAGCAAACTACTGGGTTGTTCCCTTCAGAATTCTACTCATTATTCCCTGTAAAATTCAGCAAGAGAAAAATCAAGGAACATACTTACTTTTCATTTCCAGTAAATTTCCACAAATCCTGGCAGTTGCATCAGCAACTATTAGTTCATAGATGAACATTATCAAAAAAAAGTTTTTGAAACAAAAATGTTAAGAAACAGGAGTGGGCACTCAAAAAAGATTTTTCAAATTCTCACTGATGAAACTATATAGCAAAGTTATAATTTTATAGCCTTGTCAATTTTATTTACATATATATACTTGTCTAGACATCCATAAAATATGACTCCTAAAACAGGGTGTAGGATATAGCTCAGAAGTAGAATCCTTACTTCACAAGCATACACTTCTAGGTCTAATCTCATCATTGTAATAATGATAATAACAGGAATATGAAACAAGACAAAAAAGCTACTGTATCATATTATTGTTTTAATTAAATTTAATGATCCACATAATGTAGCATATAAGGTATGTAAAAAGGTGTAATTTCCCCTCTCTATTCCATATCTTTATACACATAAAGCAGGATTTCTATCCTCATCACAATGCACACAGAGGAAGTAAATATATATTGTATTGCTCTCATGGGTAAGAGAATGAAGATCATGCCTTGGCCCTGATCATTATTGCATGCCAATATTATAATCCACATCATTGCCACCTACAAACCAGTCATGAGCAGTAATATTTCTCTAGATATTGTAGTATATTTCATGAACACTAATCAAGAATAGAAAAGGATGTGCTGGAAACAAATAGTCCTATAGCTTTGATATTTTCTGAGGAGTAGCCTGGTCTTATTCTAATAAAATAGAACTTGTAGGTATCTTGATCTTTCTCTAATGCAGCTGTTCAGACTCTGCTCTGAGCCTTTCCTCTGCTACAGCAGATCATTGAAACTAAGAACTTCCATAAGCTTAGCTATAGAATATAGACTCATTCCCCATGAAATCAACCATAAAAAAAGAAATACTTTTCTTTCCAAATCTGTGCCTTTATGTGTGACTCAGATGACCACAAAGAAATTGTTCTAACTTCCCTAAATTATGGGGAATCAATAGATAGCCATTCCAGAAGGGGCATTGGCATGTACTCAGGAAGAAAGAATATGGCACAAAATGGCAAACAAAAATCAGAATATACAGGCTAACTGGGTTCTGTGTTCCAAGCTAGTGATTAGTCCCTACCTTTCTGTAAAACCTCAATTATAGATAGTCTTTCAGTGTCTCTCAGTCCTAACCATAACACCGGATTCTTTTCTTGATCTAAGGTTTTGTTTGCAATAGTTCCTATTTCATGAAAAACCTTGAACAAGTTAATCTACTACATTTTTCTTTTGTTAATTTGTCCATAGGGGCAACCAGCTTTGGCTAAGGCCTAGAGTAACAGACTTCTAGAGTAGCAGTCTTCTAATTTATCTCCTGCAAGCACAGTAGGACAGCAAGTCCAAAGTTAGCGGAAGAAGTGGGGGCAGTCCTTTGCCCAAGAGGCCATTAGCCAAGGAGAGAAAGGACTCCAGAGGGAGTGGCAACGGTGCCCATCATTTTCTCAGGAATAGCTTGTAGATGTCAGGAGCAATTGTGTCTCAGGTCACACAAGCACTAATACTAAAACATTTGAATGCCATATTCTGCAAGTCTATGAAGTGTTTGAAGATCAAAATCAATGTCTCACTCATCCAATACATATAAGAATGTGAGTGAAAATATCTGTAAGTTTCAGAAAGATAGTTGTACAGTGGATTAAGCTTCCCAAAATAATTTAGGAAGGATCAAGGTTACAGCAATATTACTATATACACACATATATGTGAATCTCTAAAGCAGAGGTAGGATTCAAGTGTCTTAAACAGAGGTAGAACTGTATAGTGCTACATGATAAAAATATACTAAATTGTGTCACTATACAAAATATCTTAAACATATGTGAAACCATAAATACATATAATATGATTAGGATATTTGTGCACCAAACATCGTAAATATAAAAAAGACCTTACACAGTATGACAAAATGTAATATACAAATTATCCAAGAAAGAATACAACTTGATCATACAAGTTACATCATACAAGAATCTATAACAATGTGAGTTGCCTATAGCTAATAATTACTAAGGCAAATCATAAGAAGATATATTAATCTACCTACATCCCATGCTAAATAGACTTTTCCCACCCATACCCTAAACTTATCTAAAAGAGATAACCAGAGTCTGCACACCCCCTATCCATACCCAACCCTAAACAACTTAAAACCAACCCTAAACAGGTGTATGTTTTCCCTTAAAGTCAACAGTAGGGAAAGGGGGCACTGTATTAGAATTAATTCCTGCTGAAATGGGATGATGATAACCTCATTGGGTGCTATAATAAGAAAATTTTTAGAATAACTAACGTCTCAAGTTCGAACGTGGGAATCAAGATTCGTTAAGCCCAGCACAGGTTAAAAGGTTTATTCAGAGAAATAACACTTACATAACAGGTGAGTGACATCCCCAGCTTCCTGCTCCAAGGATTCTCTCAGGCTGTTCTTGATCAGTCCAGCAGCCAGACAGTGAGAGCACCCCTCCTAGAGCCAACTGAAATCTTCTGCTCCTGTAGACACCTGTGACTATGCCCAAATTGGCGTGGTCAATGCCATAGGTATATAGTTAGATCTCTCTCTCTCTACAAGCCATGCTTACTGTCACAACTCTGCAGAATTTCTTGGTCCATGTCACCACCGAGAAGCATGCAGGCAGCTGCTTATAAACGCCTTTAATTTTAGACAAAAAAAGTGGGATATGTGGCAATAACTTGCTAATACCAATAAAGTCTGTCTGAGGATCAGAGAATTGAGCTTGCCACTAGCTAACCATTGAGATCTGGAAGTCTTTACAGACAGACAGGAAGTGAGGTAGCTGGGGAGAAACAAGATATAAGTGGGAGAAACAGGAAATTGTTCTCTTGTCTGCTGAGATGTTAAGGGGGTAAGGTGTAGCCATGGCTTCCTCCTTCCCTTTGATATCTGTCTTAGTATTTCCTTCTTTTCTGACTATCTAGTGTTTTACTTACTAGGCCAATTAAGAACTCTATTTACACTCCTGTCAGAATGGCTAAAATCAAAAACACCAATGACAACTTATGCTGGAGAAGATGTGCTGAAAGGGAAACATTCCTCCATTGCTGGTGGGAGTCTCAACTTGTACAGCCACTTTGGAAATCAGTATGGAGATTTCCTCAGAAAATTGGGAATAAACCTACCACAAGATGCAGCAACTCCACTCTTAGGCATATATCCAAAAGATGCCCATTCATACAACAAGGATGCCTATTACACTATGTTCATAGCAACATTATTTGTAATAGCCAGAACTTGGAAGCAACCTAGATGCCCCTCAACCGAAGAACGGATAGAGAAATTGTGGTACATTTACACAATGGAGTACTATTCAGCAGAAAAAAACAATGGAATCCTGAAATTTGCAGGCAAATGGATGGCACTAGAAGAAACCATCCTGAGCGAGGTAACCCAGTCACAAAAAAGAGAAACATGGCATGTACTCTCTCATATATGGATTTTAGACATAGATCTGGGGAGTGCCAGCCTACAATTCCATGGCTAGAGAGTCTGGGAAACAGAACCTTCATTTAGTGGCTGATGGAAGCAAAGGCAGACTCCCACGGCTAAGCACTAACCTAAACTCAAGAAATCCAGTGAGAGATAGGGAGGACTGATGACCAAAGGGATTAAGACTGGGCTAGTTTAACCCCCAGAAACAGCTGACCTGACGAGGGTTAGCTCTTGAATCCCAGACTGATGCCTGGGAATCCAGCATAGGACTGATCAAGACCCCCCTGAATGTGGGTGTCAGTGAGGAGGCCTAGGTAATCTATTGAGCCTTGGGTAGTAGATCAGTATTTATCCCGGGTATACAAATGGATTTGGACTCCCATCCAACAATGAGAGATGCACTCTCACCCTGAACTCTTGGGGGAGGGTCTAGGCCCTGCCCTGGATGAATGGCAGACTATGGACACCCCCATGGAGGGCCTCACCCTCCCTGGGAAAATGAGGGGATATTGGGGGGTTGGTGGGAGGGCATAGGAGGAGGGAAGGGAAACAGAGAGGGACCTGGAATTGACATGTGAAGCAACCTTGTTTCTAATTTAAATTTAAATTTAAAAATAAAAATATATAAAAAGCAAAGGAAATAATAGAAGTTATGACCCAAATTTGCACATTCATAAACTACCATGTTCATAGCAACATTATTTGTAACATCCAGAACCTGGAAGCTACCTAGATGCCCCTCAACTGAAGAATGGATAAAGAAAATGTGTTACATTTACACATTGGAGTACTACTCTGTGGAGGAAAAATGGAATCTTGAAATTCACAGGTAAATAGATGGAACTAGAAGAAGCCATCCTGAGTGAGGTAACCCAGTCACAAAAAGACAGATATGGTGTGTACTCACTCACATATAGATTTTAGACAGAGAGCAAAGGACTACCAGCCTACAGTCCACACCGCCAGAGAAGCTCAAAAACAAGCAGGATCCTAAGAGAGACACACATGTTTCCCCAGAGAAGGGAAAAGGGACAAGATTTCCTGATCTATTTGGGAGCATGAAGAGAGGTCAGAGGCAGTTAGGAGAAAGAGAAAGGGAGAAGAGGAGGGGAGAGGAGGACATAAGGGAGCAGGAAAATTGAGTCAGGGGAAGAATACAGGAGAGCAAGAAAAGAGATACTATAATAAAGGGAGCAATTATATGTTTAAAGAGAAATCTGGCACTAGGCAAATAACCAGAGATCTACAACTAACAATCTATGTAGTAGTGGAGAGGCTACCTTAAATGTCCTTCCTCCATAATGAGACTGATAACTACCTTATATGCCTTCCTAGAGACTTCATCCAGTAGCTGATGAAAGCAGAAGCAAACATACACAGCTAAACACTGAACTGAACTCCTAGAATCCAGTTGCAGAGGAGATGTGATGAGCAAAGGGGTCAAGACCAGGCAGAGAAACCCACAGAAACAGGTGACCTGAACAAGGGGGAGCTCATGAACCCCAGACTGATAGCTAGGAAACCAGCATAGGACTGATCCAGAACCCCTGAACGTGGGTGTCAGCTAGGAGGCATGAACAATATATGGGGCCTCTGGTAGTGGATTAGTATTCATCCCTAGTACACGAATGGACTTTGACAGCCCGTTCCACATAGGAACTCTCCTACAAATATCACCAGAGGGTTACTACCTAAGTAAATGAGACACTGTGTCTAAGACTACTGAACTTTTTATCTTGGTGGTACAGCAACGTAAGACTTCTGGATGGAGCCCAGTCAAAGATCTCACAGTTGGGCTTCAGATATAGATCAATGGCAGAGCACTTTCCTAGCATGCCAAAGGGCTTGAACATTACTCCTCAAACACACAAACTGCAAAGCTATCTAAAAATGTACATTTAAAGGATCTCATAACCTTCTCATTTCCGAATATAATATCATTCGGTGCTTTTTACTTAATCCCTTGTGATTTCTAAGCCTAGTAGATGGCTATACAATGTGTTTGGTCAGTTTTCACTACTGACAAAAGATAAATATCATTGTGGAAAATTATAGAATAAACGATGCACTTGACTCTAAAAGGACTTTACATCCTTCACTGTCATTACTTCGGGAATTTCATCGCTAATTAATTAATTTTGAAAAATGTTAGATAATTTGAATTCTACACTATTATCACCATTGTTTTTACCATATTATAACTGTTGTAGTCATTGACTTTTTTTCAATACTGGAGGTCATAACCAGGGATCCATTCTTGTAAGCAAATGCTCTCCCAATGAGCTGTTCCTCTCATCCTCTCTCTACTAGGAAGCCTCATGTATCCTTAGATTTACTTCCATAACAAATGCAAAATCAACTTAGGAAACATATTTTCCTTTTGTTTTTTCTCAGTGCAATGTGGACATCATTATTCCATAAACTATAGATGAAAGGATTCACATTGGGTTCACAGTGATATAAAAAAATGGTAGATACTTTATCTTCATCCATAGATGCACTAGAAGGTTTAAGATACATGAAGGCTGCAGCTCCAAAGAAAAGAGAAACAGCTATTACATGGGAGCCACAGGTACTGAAGGCTTTTGACCTACCCTCTGTAGAACGGATGCTGAGGATGTTGGAAAGGATCAAAGTGTAAGAAATAAAGATAGTAAGACTGGGCATTGTGACATTGACACCCACAACAATGAAAACCATAAGCTCATTGATGGCAGTACTTGTGCAGGAGAGCTGCAGAAGAGGCGGTATGTCACACATGTAGTGATTGATGATGTTGCTATCACAAAAAGTCAGTCTCAGCATGCAAACTATGTGGGCCATTCCACCCACAAACCCCATCACATACACACCCACTATCATCAAGTGGCAGACCTGATACGACATGGTGACCTGGTAAAGCAGGGGCTTACATATGGCAGCATATCTATCATAGGCCATGGCTGTCAAAATGTAGCATTCATCAATAACAAAGAAAGCAAAGAAGAAGAGCTGGGTCATGCACTCAGCATGGGAGATGATGTTCTGCTTCACAAAACTCACCAGCATTTTGGGGGTAATGACAGAGGAGTAGCAGAGATCTGTGAAAGAAAGGTTGAAGAGAAAGTAGTACATGGGGGTGTGCAGGTGAGGGTTCAAAACAATCAGAACGATCAAGCCCATGTTCCCCACGATGGAGACCACAAAGATTGCTAAGAAGAGGAAGAAGAGAGGCAGCTGGAGCTCTGGCTGCTGTGTCAAGCCAAGCAGGAAAAACTCCTTCACTGTGATGGAACTGTTGCCAAAGGCCATTCCTCTTCCGATCATATCTTTGAGAATAGTAGATATCATAACATTAAAATTAAATCCCAGTCCTCTCTAAACTATCTCATTAATATGAGATTAAGAAATAGAATCAAATGAGAAATTGAAGCTCAGACTTCCCTCTGGCTCTGTTTCCTCATTTTTGTTTTGCAGTTCATATATTGAAATAACCATAAATCTATGGAAGGCCATTTCTTTGAGAATACCACTCAAGGCACCAATGACCATTCTTGACTCTAAATCATCTATGTTCTCTACCTCGACAATCTACCTCCCAATCCAGGCTCAATGGTCATCTCAAAGGAAAGATAATGCACAGGATTGTTCAGTGGTGGGTTGGAGGAAAAAGCATGCACTGAACTCATTGCTTACATTTGTACCTGGGTAACTCTCAATTCACATTAGGAACTCTTATTTCTGCTCTCACAGACAGGAAATACACATGGCACAGATGAGGTGTAAGGTGCATACACTAGAAAAAATGTTTTCTGTTATTTCTAGTGTTGAGTTTTTGCTGGGGAGGGAAATCCATTTTGGACTAGGTAATGCCCTCATTCATCAGGGTTCTGAAAAGCCATAGGTGACTTCCCAGAAAGTCTTCTGTATCCTAGGGGTTGGTGAATAACATCTACTAATTTCACAAGAGTCACCAGTTAATGATCCAAGAGGGTTTTAAGAGTTTGCAATCTCAGGGACCTGATTAAAATTTGAAAGATTTATGATAACCAGGTATTTCCCCAGAGATCAGACTTTGTTATCACAGTGCTAACAAAACTACTTGAATAGTGAGAACATTGGCTAATTGGGCTAATCAAGGGATACACTCTTGTTTTATTTTGCTATTATTGTTTGAAAATCTTATACATATGTTTGGATGGCATTCATCCTTGATTCCTTCCATCCAGTGTTCTCCATTCTCCTATGCTATTCCCTCCTAACCTCATTTCTTCTTTTCAACATTTTAACCCACTGACTCCACTCATCACTACCTGTATTATATGAGTATAGAGTCATCTACTTGCCAATAGGGACTGCAACACTGAAAATACCATGTTTCTCACAGGAACCATCAACTGCCCATAGTTCCTCAGCTAGGGGAACTAGTACTATAAACTATAAGATCACACAGTAATTATACAGTCATCGTATCATGAAACAACTAAGAATAACTAAGAGTTTCTCTGGTACAAAACTAATACAAAAGCTGTATTTGGTGTTATAAAGTCTTTTTTTTTGGCTGTTTCTTGCTGTAGATTCTTTCTGTAGCTTATTCCTTTTGGCAACAAACTTGGGATTTACTTCACACAGTTTAGCACTATATAATCATTTACTGGGAACAATTTCTCCCATGCATTTGGAGTTTACTAAATATACTCCCCAGCTATGTGTAAAATCTGTTCTATGTTAACAGAGCCTAGTTTACTGATTACATTCCTTAGCTATACGTGAGGCCTATTTCCCCCTATCAGGTCCTTGTTCCTCTTTGCTGTGCAATTACAGAGATCTGCCTTCCTGCAAATATTCTTACTGACAGTCATTTGGTCAATTTTCAGGGCCTAAGCAAAAGCATTGTGTCTAAGACATTCCCAGATATCCAATGACATAGAGTGACTACATACCCAAAGTTGTTGATTCCTAGCTGCCTAGATGGGTAGAAAAAAATGAGCATGCCCTGGTTTCACTTCAGTGGCAGATATAAAATTAGGAACATAAACTAACCATGCACTAAAAGATTCTCAAACTTCTTGTTTTATTAAATCAACATTTTAGTTGAGAGATTACTGCTCCCTCTGTTTCCCCTGAAAAGAAAACAACAAAGGTAATCCGGCCATTTTTTTAAAAAAATAAATTATTATTTAATTTAAAAACAATTTCATTTTACATACCAATCCCAGTTCCCTCTCCCTCCCATCCTCCCATGCCCCCAACAACACCCCCATAACTTCCTCTATTCACTCCCCAGGGAGGGTCAGTGCTCCCATGAGGGATCATCAAAGTCTGTCTCATCATTTGGGCCAGGACCTAGGCATTCTCCCACGTATCTTGGCTGAGAGAGTATCTCTCCATAGGGAATGGGCTCCCAAAGCCCATTTGTGCACTAGGAATAAATACTGGTTCCACTGACAGAGGCCCCATAGACTGTCCAGTTCTCCTAACTTTCACCCACATTCAGAGGGCCTGGTTCAGTCTTATGCAGATTCCCCAGCTGTCAGACTGGTGTCCATGAGCTTCCACTTGCTCAGGCCCAGCTGTTTCTGTGGGTTTCCTCAGTCTGGTCTTGACCAATTTGCTCATCACTCCTCCCTCTCTACAACTGGATTCCAGGATTTAAGCTCATTGCTTGCCTTGAATCTCTGCTCATTTGCTCATCTCAGGAAAAAATAAACTCTCTTAAAGGCTTGTGCTGCCACTGAGGACTGAACACTGGAAGTGCCCAGGTTTTGTTTCTTATGCAGGTTAAACTTAGGGCCTCTCCTTGACCTATAACCCTAAACAACTGTTGCTAAAAATCTCTCCTAGCAGTTGTAGTTTATTGCTCTGTGTATGAATCTTATTTGCCTTGCCATGAGAAATTCAAGGTTCACATTGTATTGCAAAAAATTACTGTTGCAAGCATGTGTTTATATACCTCAAGAATGGGGGAGAACACAGAAACAGTAAGAAAAATGAGAAGAAGAGTGCAGAAAAAAATTTCAGGGGAGCAATTGTGTGTGAGTCAATTCTTTTTTCTCCCAGATTTTAGTTCCTTCCCTTACTTGTAGTTCCTTTTTTTGAACCCTGATCAAGAATTTTAAAAGCAAGGTCTTTTGAAGTGTTCAAGAACCTAGAATTCATTGACCCATCATTCTAGGATTCTTATCAGGGTTAATTTCACAGGTATCTTAAGCATACTAATGTAACCACTGTAATTTCCTGGAGCACATCCTGTAAACATTGTTTTGATGTAGTCATCTATCAATCTTGCTTTTACTATGTTTCTGTTTATTTTTATTTATATTTTTTAATCTCATTTACACAACCACAGTTCTCCCCCCAATCCCTTCCTCCTGCACACCATTACCTCCTCCCCAATCCCACCACCCATCCTCTCCCAAAGGGTAGGTCCTTGCATGAGGAGAAAACAAAGCTTGGCACATTAAGTTGAGGCAGGAACAAGTCACTCCCGACTCCATCAAGGCTCACCATGGCATCCCACCATAGGGAATGTGCTCCCACAAGATAGTGCATGCACTAGGAATAGATCCTGGGCCTACTGCCAAGGAACACTCAGATATCCAAGCTTAACAACTGTCTCCCACATACAGAGGCCTAGTTCAGTGACATAGAGGCTCCACAGTTGTGGGTCTAAAATTCCTGAGTTCCCCCCAGCTTGGTTCAGCTGTCTCTGTAGATTTCACCTTTATGATTTTGACCTCCCTTCTCTTATATTCCCTCCTCCCTCTCATCAACTGGATTCGTGGAACATGCCCTGGTGCTTGGATGTGAATCTCTACATAGACTTCAGTCAATTACTGATGAAGGCATTCAGCCACTATGACCTTTATGATCCCTGAGACTTGGGAAAGAGTGTATGATACAGAGGTCCCTTTTAGGAATAAGCTTTCACGGAGTCTTATTCTCTACCTGTTAACACATGTAGATATCTGTTAATCACCATCTACTGCAAAAAAGAAGCATCTCTGATGAAGCCTGAGAGATGCACTAATCTTAGGAGTCAGTTTACTGCTGCATCCATAGCAGAACAAAAGTTATAAGTACTTCCCTGAGGCCTGAGGCCTATCTATACCCAGCAGTTGGCAGCAAGAACTATGATAGGAATGAATTTTGTCTGTGGAGCAAGCCTGAAATCTAATCCCAAAGAAGTTTGCGGTTAATTACTCCCAGAACACTTGGGATAATATTGCTCTAGTGGGTATGTCCTGCCAGGATAGCCATTACTGTAGCTCAAATGATTCCTGCCACAGGGAAATTCTTTATTGGATTTCTCCTTTGACAGCATTTACAGGCCATTAGCACTATAAAAGCTAGACAATATGAGACTTGACTCACAACTTCTTACACAAGGTATGACCCCCTTTCAAAAATGGTACATACTGCTATTTCTTTAACCACAGAGCACAGTTGAGAGGCAGCTATCAGGGAAAGATTAGTTGCTCACCAGACTTTGAATCAGGCTGAGGAAAATTAATGCTTATGATGATTTCATATAATGTAAGTAAAATTATCACACCTGCTTTTCATGTCTGTGTGTTTAAGCTAATGGTTTGAAATTTGAAATTGTATGTAGGTAGACATGATCTAAGTTGCTTTTACAAGTATGAAATTGCCAAAGAATAAAATAATTGAGTAAAACAAAATGGACATATGTAGACATAGAAATGTTTTTCTTAAAAATGCTAGAAAATAGGCCACTAGATAGACAATGGATTTAGTTCTCTATGATATTACATGAATATATAGTGTCTTCTGCAATAGGGTGTAATCATCGATTTGGAAAATAATCAAGAGCAGTGGTAGTAGTCTGTGATATTGGGAGATACGTGGGATATATTGGCTAATAAATAAAAAGAAGTAGCCCATTCCTTGTTCTGGGTTTTTATTTAGTAGCCTGTGGTGTCTAGGAGAAACATAGTACAAATGATAAGGTATTTCAATTTAAACTCATTTTAGGCATGAAAACATTTCAAGAAGCTTGTATAGTAGTAGTTTCCACTTGACTTTCCAAAAGGTCTTTAGTCTTAGTTATCCCTCCTCAAACTCCCTCCTTACTCTGCCTTCTCATCTCCTGCCTTTCCTACTTTTATCCCCATTCTTCCTTAACACTGTGCTCCAGTACTACCTACAGTTTATTCCTGACAGTTTGGAAATTCTCCATTAGAAAAACATGAAAGACTCTCCTGTATACTATGGACTTTCTATACTTTCCATCACTCCATGAAATCTTATATTCTTCTTTATAATGTCTGCATTCCTACATATCAGAAATTCTTCTTAATATAACACCATAACATCAAAGGGACATGGCTGCTTCTCCAGAGAAACTTCTGAAGCACTTAAAGCAATTAAATCTGATATGTGCAGGGCATGCTCTATAAATATATACAGAATGATTAAAATAGTGACTCTTCCCAGTTCTCTAAAAGTACATACTGAATACTACACAAAATATTTGTTCCAAGGTAAAAAACTTATATAGTGCCATTGTTTTTACTTATAGACAAGAATGTGAACAGGGTGAAATCCATAAGGCATTAGACCCACAGATACCTCCAGAGGCCATCAAAAGGAACTCCAGATCAGAGTTACTAATTTCAGAGGAAAAAATATTATACTTTGAATCCATGAATGTCAGTCTGATTTGCTGAAAATATTCAATGTCTTTTCCCATACTTATAGTATACACTCAGATCTGAGGAAAATCTGTAAAAGTGTATTATAGTAATGTATTAAAGCCAAAATCAAAGTTTTCTTACTTAAAGAATATGATTTTTGGATAAATGCCAAATATAAGATGAATATTAAGGTGATACAACATTTACATAGAAACTGCTCACATAATAACCTAAAAATTATTAACATTTTGACTATTATATAAAATAAACCTGTCAAATAAGGAAATGCATAAACAAAATTACTATAAAAATCAAGAAAGAAAAGAGTTTTAGATAAAGAATGTAAGTCAATGGATTCTCTTGTATAGAAAAGATATATAAGAAAAATAGTAAGTAGTAACATAAGCTGGCAGTCAGTGCTCTTAACCTCTGAGCTGTCTCTCCAGCCCCTGGATAAATGTTGTATCAAGACTAAGAGACCACAGATGCCTGCCCAGACTACTATACCCAACAAAGCTTTCAATCAATATAAATAGTGAAAGCAAGATATTCCATGACAAAACCAGATTTAAACAATACATATCCACTAACCTAGCCCTACAGAAAATCCTGGAAAGAAAACTGCAATCCTTTACCAACAGCCAAAAGAGAAAATGGGTGGAAACCCACATACAATTCCACCACCAACAACCATTACAAAACAAGCAAGAATGAGCAATCAAAGGATATAAATATCCATCAATATTAACGATCTTAACTCACCCATAAAAAGACACAGGATAACAGAATGGATTCGAAGATAGAATCCATCCTTCTGCTGCATACAAGAAACACACTTCAGCTTCAAAGACAGAAGTTACCTCAGACTGAAAGATTGGGAAAAGATTTTCCAATCAAATGGACCCAAGAAACAAGCAGGGGAAGCAATCCTAATATCTAGCAAAATAGAATTTAAACTGAAATCAATCAAAAGAAATGAAGGAAGTTATTTCATATTCACCACGGGAGAAATCCACCAAGATGACATCTCTATTCTGAACATCTATACCCCAAACAAAAGGCATCCACATTCGTAAAAGAAACATTACTGAAACTCAAAAACACATAAAACCAAATACATAGTGGGAGACTTCAACACCCCACTGTCACCACTAGACAGGACTACCAGACAGAAACTCAACAAAGAAACAAAGGAAATAATAAAAGATATGACCCAATTGGGTTTGACAGACATCTATATATCATTCCATCCAAACACAAAAGAATATACCTTCTTCTCAGTGCCATATGGAACCTTCTATAAAATCAACCACATACTTGGCAACATAGCAAACCTCAACAGGTAGAAAAAAAAATGGAATAACTCGATGTATCTTATCAGACCACCATGCTTTAAAGTTAGAGTTCAACAACAACAAAAATTGCAGAAGCCCTACAAATTCATGGAAATTGAATAATGGACAATTGCACCACTCCTGGGTCAAAGAACAAATCAAAAAAGAAATTAAAGACTTCCTAGAATTCAATAAGAATGAAGACACAACACACCCAAACATATGGGACAATTTGAAAGCTACAAGGAAAGTTCATAGCACTAAGAACCTACATGAAGAAAATGGAGAATAGTCACACCAGAGAATTAACACAACAACTAAAAGCTCTGGAGCAAAAAAAAGCAAACTTGCCCCAGAGGTGCAGACAGCAAGAAATAATCAAATTGAGGGCTGAACTCAAAAAAGTAGAAACTAGGAAATCGATACAAAGAATCAATGTAACAAAGAGTTGGTTCTTTAAGAAAATCAACAAGGTAGACAAACCTTTATCCAAGCTCACCAAACAGTGGAATGTGAACATGCAAATTAACAAAATCAGAAATGAAAAGTGGGACATAAAAACGGATACTGAGGAAATCCAGAAAATCATCAGGTCATACTTTGAAAACCTGTACTCCACAAAATTCAAAAATTTAAAGGAAATGGACAGCTTTCTGGATCGATATCACCTGCAAAAATTAAATCAAGAACAGATAAGCAATTTAAATAGACCTATAACCGCTAAGGAAATAGAAACAGTCATCAAAAGTCTCCCAACCAAAAAACCCCAGGGCCAGATGGCTTCAGTGCAGAATTTTACCAAAGAACAGGTTACACCAATTCTACTCAAAGTATTCCACACAATAAAGCAGAAGGATCTTTCCCAAACTCTTTTTATGAGGCTTCAATAACATTGATACCTAAGCCACACATAGGCACAAGTAAGAAGGAGAACTTCAGACCAATATCCCTCATAAACATTGATGCAAAAATATTCAATAAAATACTGACAAAACAGATATAAGAACACATCAGAAACCTCATCCACCATGATCAAGTAGACTTCATTCCAGGAATGCAGGGATGGTTCAACATACAAAAATCCATCAACATAATCCAGCATATAAATGATCTGAAAAACAAAAATCGCATGATTATCTCAGTAGATGCTGAAAAAGCCATTGGCAAAATCCAACAACCATTCATGATAAAGGACTTGGAGAGATCTGGGATAACAGGAACATGCATAAACATAATAAAAGCTATACACAGCAAGCCAACAAGCAATATCAAACTGAATGGAGAGAAACTCAAGGCAATTCCTCTAAAATCAGGAACAAGACAAGGCTGTCCCCTCTCCCCATACTGCTTCAATATTGTACTAGAAGTTCTAGCTAGAGCAATAAGACAACAAAAGGAGATCAAGGAGATACAAATTGGAAAGGAAGAGGTCAAACTTTCACTCTTTGCAGATGATATGATAGCTTACATAAGTGACCCAAAAAACTCTACCAGGGTACTCTTACAGCTGATAAACACCTTCAGAAAAGTGGCAGGATATATACAGATGATCAGAGGGCTGAGAAAGAACACACAACATAAAATACCTTGGGGTAAACAAACAAGTGAAAGACCTGTATCGCAAGAACTTTGAGTCGTTAATGAAAGAAATTAAAGAAGACACCAGAAAAAGGAAAGATCTCCCATGTGCTTGGATACGTAGGATCAATGTAGTAAAAATGGCAATCCTGCCAAAAGCAATCTACAGACTCAATGCAATACCCATCAAAATTCCAGCACAATTCTTCACAGACCTTGAAAGAACAATTCTCAACTTTATACGGAAAAACAAAATACCCAGGATAGGCAAAACAACCGCATTCAACAAAGCAACATCTGGAGGCATCACCATCCCCGACCTCAAGCTCTATTATTGAGACTACATAATAGCTCCTCCCTGATGATAAGGTTGATGACTACCTTATATGCCATCCTAGAACCTTCATCCAGTGATTGATAGAAGCAGAGACAGATACCCACTGCTAAACCCTGAACTGAACCCCTGGAACCCAGTGACATAGATGAAGGAGTGATGAGCACAGGGGTCAAGACTGTGTTGATGAAACCCACAAAGACAGCTGACTGTACAAGGGGGAGCTCTTGAACCCCAGACTGATGGCTGAGAGACCAGCCGGGGACTGATCCAGACTCCATGAATGTAGTGTCAGTGAAGAGGCCTCAGAAATCTCTGGTGCCTTGGATAGTAGATTAGTGTTCATCATAGCAAACAAATAAACTTTGGGATCCCATCCCACATGGAGGGATGCTCTCTCAGCCTGGACACATGGGGAAGGCCATAAGTCCTGCCCTGGATGAAATAACAGACTCTGGAGATCCCCCCAAGGAGGGCCTAACCCTCCCTGGGGAATGTTGTGGGGATTGTCCCTGGGGCTGGGGGTGATGGTGGAGGGACAAGGGAGGAGGGTTGAGAGAGTGAGCTGGGATTGACATTTGAAGCATTCATATTTCTAATTTAAATAAAAATATATATTAAAAAAAAGCTAGCAGAACAAGGTCTTAATGTGATATAGGCATTGGACACCATCTTGAATGCAATTAAATCAATGGATACCTCCACACAAAGGATAGCCGTATCCAAGTGATATTACACAGTGACAGGACAAATGATGTTGTAGAAAACTTGATGATACAGTAGATACATAAGAAGAAAACAAGGTAGATGGATAGATAGATAGATGATAAATAGACAATTGAATGAGGGAAATGGCTGATAAGTAGTAACAGATATAAGAAAAATACCCCTTGGTAGATCAGCTTATGATTCTCTTCACAGCAAGCTTGACATTCTTGTTTCTAAGGCTGCAAGTGAGAGGATTCAGCATGGGAACCAAAAAGGTATTTAAAAAGGTATAAAAGTGTAAGAAAAGTTTCCCTTGGCCACAGTTTCAGCCAATACCTTGACATAAGAAAGCAGCCCAGATCCATAGAAGAGACTAACAGTTATGATGTGAGACCAAGATTCCAGTGACTTGGACCAACCCTTAGCTGATGGTACTTGAACAAGGTTGGTAGGTTTGGGGGTGTGGGAGTATGGGAGGGAGAGGGAACTGAGAATAACACATGTAAAAAGTTAAATAAAAATATATGGGAAAAAAGGATAAGAGCACATGAGACTAAGGTAACAAGGCTAGATAAAGATGTAACTGTACCCACTGTAACAAAGCTCACAAGTTCATTGACATAGGTACTGCTGCAGGAGAGCTGTAGAAGAGGGAAGATGTCACACATGTAGTGATGATGATGTTAGAATCATAAAAGCTGAGTCTGATAATACCCCCTGTGTGACCCATGGCCCCAGCAAACCCGTCAAGTAAGAACCAAGCATCAGCATAAAACATATCCCAGGTGATATGATAACCTTGCATAGTAGTGGCTGACAGATGGCCACATAGCAATCATAGGCCATGGCTGTCAGCACATAACTCTCTGAGCTCACAAAAAATAGGTGGAAAATGGGTGACTTCATGCATCCTCTGAAGAAGATGGTGTTCTTGTCTAAAACAAAACTCATCAGCATTTTGGGAGTAAAGACAAATGAGTAAGTTAAGGACAGATTGAAGATAAAAAGTACAAAGGAGCACGAAAGTTTCAATTAGGTAAATGGGAGTCATTAAACTCAAACTTCCCATCACAGTGGCTGTGTGGGAAGAACAGAACTGAACAAATAAGGACAGATGGAGCTCAAGTAGGTCTGTCAGTCCCATAAGAATGAACTCAGACACTGAAGAGTCATTTTCCATAATCATTTGCTTCATGTGTGGTATCTACAAGACTAAGAAGTATGAAAATCAACTTTAACCAATAATGCATTTTTGACTCATGTGGAAAGTTTGATTTAGTGATTTACATGAGTTGAGAGAACACACAGCTGGACTTCCAAAAGAGCAAAAGTTGTTCATTTTGATTCCTAAGTAATATCTATTTCCTTTTCCTCTACCCATATATCAAAAAAACCCACAAAAATATCAACTGTCCTCCAGTGTTTCAGAATATTTCTTCATTTTTCTTGGTCTTTACTAATAATTAAGATCGACAAGATAAACCCAAGATTTATGACATTCTGAATTGCATGGGAAATTGTCAAGACAATAATTCAGTGCTCACCAGATGAATTAAGAGAATGGAACCAGACATTCGGGTAGTATGAGTTTACATCTAGGCCAGGCTGGCCTCGAACTCACAGAGATCCACCTGCCTCTGCCTCCTGAGTGCTGGGATTAAAAGTGTGCGCCACCAACGCCCGGCCTAGGCCTTTCCATTTTTTAACAATGTAGATATAGACTTCAATGACTCTTGATTATGTTTAATTATACTGGCATATTCTTATTTCTGTGTATATTTAATAAATAACCACCTAATTGAAAATTATTTGAAAAAAAAGAATATGAGTTTTGGATTGCTGGTAGACTTCTGGATTAGAGTACAAAAGACTGATCATTTCATATATTTTGCACATAAAGATAATGTAAGTTGCTTTTCTTAACATATTATTATGACAAAACACATAGCAGAGACAATTTTAGGGTAAAAAGAATCATTTAGTCTCAGAATTTCATTGGATTTTGGTCTACTTTTGCAGGGAAAGCACAGCAATGGAGGAGCTCCATTTGACTCTAGGAGAAACAACATGCAGAAAACTCATCCTACACAGCGTTGAGCAGAACATAGAGAGCTTGGGTCAGAATTCCATGTTGATATAAACGTCAAAGCCTTCCCAGGGTAACCTACTTTTTCTAGTGAGGTGACAATCACCCAAAATGGTACAACCAACTTACTAAATGCTCATAAACTAATATGAAAGTAAATTCACAAATCTCTTCAGATATCTGAAAATTTCCAACTATGTCACACATATATGTAACATCTGAGGAAACATTCTAATGCATATATAAGTAGTCTATAAACATATACCATGTGCCCAAAAGAAATCACTAAATCCTTACCTAAACCTCCTACATTCATTGAAATATCATAAGTTGTAGTAAAAAAGAAAGACAAATACCAAATACATTTCTAAAAAAATATTACTAATAAAATATCCCCTCTCTGTTTGGTTGACAATAACATAAAGAAGTTAGAATAATGATAGTTATATTCAAGAATAGTCCACTAAAATTTGTCTTCAGGTCCATAATGGAAGAACTTTTCTAATGCTTTCTAATATCTTTTTTTTTTTTTTTTTGGTTTTACGAGACAGGGTTTCTCTGTACTGTTTTGGAGGCTGTCGGTCCAGCCCGGCCTCGAACTCACAGAGATCCGCCTGCCTCTGCCTCCTGAGTGCCGGAATTAAAGGCGTGCGCCACCACCACCCGGCTCTAATATCTTTATTTAATAGCTTATCAAGTTAGAAAGAATATGTACAAAAGTGATTTCATGACAAAACAAAAGTGGTAATATTTTTCTCGTATTTAAAAACTCTTGTTTAAAAATTTAATTTTATCTGGTTCTTTAATTGATGTTTGTATCTTTGCCTTTCTATACAGGCTATCTAGAAAGGCAGAAAAGACTACTAAAATGCTTTAAACATCATCAAAATAACCAAATATGCTTAAGATTTAATGTGAAGAGTTTCTTTACTATTACTCAGTTACATGTTGCAAAAATACCTAAAGATGGAAGAAAGATAGTCCTCATAGGCAAAGTAAACCATTATTGCTGATTTCCATGGACATGATGGCTTAAGTAATCTAACACTGAGATTTTTGCTTCATTTATTACATATAAAATCTTTCTCAAATATTAAGGCTAATTTAAATTTAGAAAACAAAAGATCTTTCAAATGAATTGAGTACAGGAAGATCATTATAATATAGGGTTAATTTCCAAGATCATAGGTCATAACTATTTAAAAGTATGAATCAATATTAGAAGGTCAAAAATAAAGAGGTAGTGCATCTATGTGTCTAATATGAAGTACCATTTTGTAAGCTACAGGCACTGGAATTCTACCATTTCCACTAACCTCTTCACAGTACAACACAGTGTTTCACAGTAGATGTAAATTATGTTAACCACTCATGAGACATACACACACCACCTCTACTGAGTTGACACAATGTGATAATTATCTAGAACTTCAATTTCAGCTTCAGAGCATGTAATTCTCCAGAAGAAATTGAAGTTACACAGTACAAATAGCAGTTGTTGAAAGAATCACAGTGTAGCAGTATTTTGTCATTTCTCAGTTGAGGTTACAGGAAATTTACATAAGCAAGGGGGATTAATTTCATAACAAAAGTACCCATAATATATACCCAAGGTGCCCAGTCAGATTATACAATAGGTATATGTTATATCACATTTAATTATTCAGGTATACTTTTGTATGAGTCTGAAGAATTGGTTCAAACTGATTCTTTCTGGAAATAGTTTCCTCTCACCATCTGTCTCTTTTATTTGAATATTCTGGTGTTTCATTACAATATGTGAAGAAAGGAGGTAAACTGCACACCAAATTATCAAATTTGTTCAGTACTGAAGTATGTATCCCTATAAAGCCTTGTTGATCTCATGGCTAAGCACCCTGACATTCATTCTGATAAACAAACCACCATTTCTAAAGATAAACCTCAACAGCAGAAACCAGTATTTTTCAATAATTTTCAAGTATAGAATTGGAACTTGGTGAAGATATGGTCCATCCTCAGACAAGGAAACTTCTTGGTCTGTTGTCTGGCTTTGACCTTCTCTGATGCCCGTGATCTACTATAAGGACAACAATTAAAGAGATTTTTTTTATTATTCTACTGTATAGATCAGCAAAAGGCTTAATGACCTTTTTGAAGTATTCATTCTATCTCCTGCTTTCCAGCAATCTACTTTGAGGAACTGTTGGTAACTGTTTACACATCTTAATGCATCTGTGCAATTTAATCCAACTCAAGGTCAAAACCATATAAAAGTCTTAAAATATTGTCTCTAAGCATCATGTGGGGAAACAATGGTGTAAGGAATACAACTGGCTGACATTGACAATTGCTGAGTTGATGAGATCTAAAGGAATAATCCACTTCCACATAGAATCATATCAGCTGTAAAGAGTAAATTCTGCTTCCCACCTAGCCCAGTGCTCTGCCAACATGTGGACCCAGAGCTTCATGTCTCCGCAGACACTGTCTTTATGAAATTAGACTTGGACAGGGTCAAATTTTAGATACCAAAGAATTTCTGGTCTCAGATCTTGGAATTGTTGGTCCATCATAACACACTCATAACCTACAGAGGACCAGGGATCAAGCTGCCTGGTAGTCTGTGGTTACCAGGTCCTCCCCCTTTCAGACTCATTCTGAACAATTCTCTATCTTTTTCTGTCACTGCCCAATTCTCTTTCTATCCTTCTTTCTTTGTATTTATTAGATGAAGAGTGAGCTAAACACTAGGATTTGTATTATGAATTATATCATCTAAAACAAGTTAAATCCAGGGAACAGAAAAAAAGAATTATATTAACACTATATTTAAGAACATTACACACTACACAGACATTCACATAGATGGGGGTTATTTTTGGTCTGGCATGAGTTGGGGGGAGTGGTTCCTAGAAATAAGCAAAAGAAAAAATTATTTATACACATTTAAATAAAAATTCCCTTTGCTCAATATTTGTGTCATAAACATGTTTATTTGAACTTATTTTTAAGAAGTATACATATTTCTTACCATGTACATATATGGTAAGAATCAAACTTAAGCATATAGAAGTACTCCATAACTCTATAATGTCACCTACAGTTTCTTTTTTAGAAGTAAGTAAACTGTTCTGTGAAAGCAATATCCTTGTTATATTGCAAAGGAAAAATGAGTTTAGACATTACATGCTGTTGTTATGTGGTTCCTAAAGTAACTAGTTTTTATCAATAGTTCAAATGCTGTGACAAATTTCATTGTAGTTATGACAAAACAATCTTTTACAATAAAATCACTGTCATTGTTAATAATATTTTAAAAGTCTGGATGCAAAATAATTTAGTTCAAACTTCAGTAAGTATAAAACTGACCAGTACTCCAATAAAACACATAATGTCATTTTTAATAATGAGGTACAAAATGCAAACTAAGAAAAATCTTGAAAGGCAATAAATAATGCCAGAACCCTTGACAACTTTATTGTGGCCACAATTTAAGTCATATGTTGTATCTTTCTCTGCAATTCGTGACTGTTTTTTACATACCTGAAGTAGGAAAAGCTCTAAATGCCCCTCTGAAAACAGGAACACAAGTAAACTGAATACAAAGGATTCAACTCCCCTGATTTTCTTGGATAGAGTAGTGCATAGATAAATACTAGATAGAGCTGCCTTAAGATATAAAATATGTAATCTTATGCCTCTACCTTATACAAAGATAAAGTTAGACTCATATTCAGGCTGAGTCGCTAGATCAAAAATACTTTCCTATCCCCAAGTAAGAAAATCAAGGGATTTTGTGGAGGGAAGGGAAAACATAATAAAGTTGAAATCTTGCCAGAATATAAAAAGAAAGGTGAACAGACGCAAAGACAATGTTGAAAGGAAATGGATAAGTAAATACAGTGGTGAGAAAGACCCAAATTGGGGTCCTGGGCTAGGGCAGCCCTAGTAGTTCAGTCACTGTGAATCTACTCATAGTTCTCTTTACAGCAAGCTTGACATCCTAATTCCTGAGACTATAAATAAAAGGGTTCAGCAAGGGCAGCAAAAATGTGCAAAATACACTGAGTATTTTGTCATGATCCACAGATTCCTCAGAGGATGTTTTGATATGTGTGAGCATACCAAATCCATAGAATAGGGCAACAGTTATTATGTGAGAAATACAGGTGCTCATGGCTTTGGACAAACCCTTACCTGATGACAATTTAGTGACATTAAAAATAATGAAAGCATAGGACATTAAGATGACGAGGCTAGATGCAATGACTACTATGCTGACAATAACAGAACTCACAAGCTCATTGACATAAGTACTACTGCAGGAGAGCTGGAGTAGAGGGAGGATGTCACACATGTAGTGGTTAATGATGTTAGAATCACAAAAGTTGAGCCTGATCATACACCCTGTATGGACAACGGCACCAACAAACCCCATCAAGTGTGAACCAAACATCAGCAGGGAACATTTCCTAGGAGACATGATGACCATGTACAATAGGGGTTGACAGACGGCTACATATCGATCATAGGCCATGGCTGTCAGCACATAGCACTCAGAGTTGGCAAAAAAAGCAGAAGAAAAACAGCTGAGTCATGCATCCTCCAAAGGAGATGGTGTTCTTCTCTGAAACAAAACTCATTAGTGTTTTGGGAGTAAACACAAATGAATAACATAAATCAATAAAGGATAGATTAAAGAGAAAAAAGTACATGGGGGTCCACAGGTTTGAGTTTAGAAAAATGAGACTCATTAAACTCATATTTCCCACCACAGTGACTACATAATTCACCAGAAATACTACAAACAAGGGTAGCTGCAACTCTGTTTGGTCTGTCAATCCTGTGAGAATGAATTCAGTCACTGTAGAAACATTCTTCATAGCCATTTGTGTCAGCAGGACATCTGTAGAAACAGTAGTGAAGGGTCACATTAACAAGGAACTCTGTCACCGCCTCCAAAAAGACAGCTAGAGCCAGTTACAAGTTCATTACCACCTGAATCCACTGAGCAAAACACTCAAAGAAAATTGCTCCCTATTCCTGAGAAATCCCTATTTCTTCTTTTCCTATCCATGATAAGCACCTACTCTGAGAAAACACTGACACAACTCCTGAAGTCTTTAAACAACAGTTTCCTACTGCCTTTACTCTTCCTTGGGGATTATGAATAGAAGGAGAAATAAACTAACACTCTATCTTGAGATTCAAGAGATGTTTTGAAGTTAAAGACAATTAATGAAATGCTAACATCTTTTCACCTGATTATGTCACTGATGTTGGACCACACAGGCCTTTCACTCCAATAGCCTAAGGGAACCACATTTCTGGTAATGAAGTGATGGTACTTATCAATACAAGACTGGCTCTGACTTCCTAAAATATGTATGCCAGGCATATGACATGATTTCAATTTAAGGATTTCTCTTAAACATTCTCTTTGTTTGTACAAAGGAAAATAATGATCTCATATGTATATCCAATATATTATTTCCCTCAAGCGAGATTATTATAAACTAGCATTTTAGCAAAATATATCAGTAGATGTATTAGTCAGGGTTCTCTAGAGTTACAGAACTTATGGAATTAATATATACATGTATGTATATATGGAAATGTATTGAAATGATTTACAGGCTACAGTTCAACAGTGTCTTAATTGTAAGTCCAAGAATCTAGTAGCTGCTCAATGAAACAAGGCTGGTTTCTTACCTAGTCTGCTGGGATCCTGAAGAAGGAATAGATGCACTGAAAAGATGGGGGCAAGCAGGTAAAGAACCAAACCTTCCTTATTCCATTGTCCTTATACAGGCTTACATGAGAAGGTGACACAGATTGAAGGTGTGCCTTCTAGCTTCACTATCTAGATTAATGACATGTGTCTTCCTGCCTCAAGATATGGATCACAAATGTGCCTCCATTTCTGGATTATAGTTCATTCCAGTTACAGTCAAGCTGACAACCAAGACCAGCCATCAGAGAAGTATACACTCTCTTTAATGATCTATTCCAGGTTGAGTGATTCTCTTAAGGATACAAACAACAAAATCATGGATATAAACAATCTCTCTTTTGAGACTCAAAGTTCTGCTTATTTTGTAATTTCCCACAAGGAATACTTAGTTCCATGAGCAGACTGTTAGGTTGTTCCCTTCAGAATTCTACTCATTATTCTCTGCACAACTCAGCAAGAGAAAAATCCAGAGACCTACTCATTTGTCATACTAGAAATTTTCTACAATTTCTTGCAATTGTATCAGTAACTATTAGATAAACACTCAAAAAATCAGGTTTTGGATCAAAAATTTGGAAGGAAAAGAAACAGACACTCAAGATAGTCTGAGTTTCAAATACAGACTTTTCTCTTCCTTAATATTGAATCTATTTGCCAAAATTGTAATTTCTGTAACCTTGTTCATTTATTTTGACATATCCTTACTTCTGTGAATATTTATAAAATACATCTCATTAAAGAGGGTCTAGGATGTGGCTCAATGTTAAAAACCTAACTTTTCATTCACAAGCCTCTTGGTCTAATCTCAGCATTTCAATAATGATAATAATAGTAATATAAAACAAGAAAAAAGAGCTACTATATCATTATTGTTTAATTAAATTCAATAATCCACTTAAAGTAGCATATAAAACAATCCTAGACATGCAAAATTTCTCTGTTCCATTTCTTTAAACAGAAAAATCAGAATTCTTCATCCACAATGGACATTCATTGTGAGTAAATAAATGCTGCATTGCTCCTCTGTGTAAACATAATCCCTTGACCTTGCTCTTTATTCCATGCCAGTATTATAATCCATGTCATCAACACCTACAAATAACTCATGACCAATAATATTTCTGTAGACATTGTAATATATCCCATGGACACTGATCCAGATTAGGAAAGGATTGCTGGGTGGGGGGGGGGAACATCCTATGGATTTGACGGCTTCTGACAAGTAACCTGGTCTTATTCTAATAAAACAAAACTTGCAGGTAACTTGATCTTCCTCTAATGCAGCTATCTATACTCTGCTCTGAGCCTTTCCTCTACTACAGTAGACCATTGAAACAAAGAATTTCCATAAATTAAGCTGTAGAATATAGAATCACTCCCCACAAAATCAACCATGAAACAGAAATACTCTTCATCCTAATTCCGTGCCTCTATGTGTGACTCAGATGATCATAAAGAAATTTCTCTACCTTCCTCAAATTATGGTGAAAAATAGACTCCCATTACAGATGTGGTCCTGGTGTGTCCTGAGGAAGGATGAGTATGACACAAAAGAGCCAAGACAAAGCAGAATAGACAGGCTAACTGTGTTTCCTATTCCAAGTACAGAGTTACTCCCTACCATTCGGTAAAATAGCACTTATAGGTAGCCTTTCAATCTCAAGCAAAACCTTGAACAAGTTAATCTATTATATTTCTATTTTAATAGTCTGTCCTTTGTTTTAAGAATGTTAGATTAGTCCACAGGTATATTGTCTTTATCTTAGCATTTAAAAGGTAAGATGATGAATCAAAAAACCCAAGGCTATAATAGTGAAACACTTGTTTTGTTTTGTTTTTTATTAAATAATCAAAAGGAAAAATAATGGATTTAATTAAGAAAAGAGATAAAAAAACACAGAGTGTTAAAGGAAAGAATGGTTCATGACACTCATAATGGCAGTGACAGTGGATCAGGGATTGATTACCTGTGTCCGTCTTTACCATAGCAAAATTGTTCAAGTGAGTCACTGGTCTAACTGCACTGCAGAAGTCCATATGAATGTCTCCTAGAAACATGGAAACTACAGAAATGAGAGACACACAGACACACATACAGAAAATCTGAGATTGGATGGACCAGACACTCTAATGGAGATTCACCTGAAATAGCCTGGAAACTCAGCTCGTTTATTCTATACATATGAATCAAGGAGGTAGGTGTCTTAGTTATTGCTTTGAACACCATGACCAATCTAACTTATAAAAGGATATATTGGGCATATGATTCCAGAAAGTTAGAGTCCATCACTGTCATTGGGAGAACCATGGAAGAGGACAGGCAGGCATGGAGCTGGAACAGTAGCTGAGAACTTGTATCCTTATCCTAAAGAAGAAGGCAGAGAGAGACTAGGCCTGGAGTGGGCTTTTGAAACCTCAAAGGCGAACCACAGTAACATACCTAGTCCAACAAAGACACACCTCCTAATTCTTCCAAAACATATATTTGACCATGCACTCAAATATATGAGTCTGCAAAGGCCATTCTTAATCAAATACCATAGTGAGTTTACTGTATATAGCTGAAAAATGAGGCAGGTTTATTCTATGCAGCTGAACAAGGAAATAGGTTTAGCTAATCTCAATAGGAGGTTTCAGTACACATCTGGGAGGAGGAAGGTGTAGGTGATGCTTTCTGCCCATATCCACACAGAACAGGGCAAGTCTTTGCCCTTTCTCTGAGCCTGATTCAGGGAAGATGTTGCCCTTCCCTGGGCCTAATGCATTTGGCTATTGATATGGTTGTGCTCCTGTCAATAACAGCCATTCACTCAAGAATTCATTGCTTCCCACGCTCTTAAACCTGGAATTATACTACATCTACCTCACAGACCATTCTGCTTTGTTCCTATTGATGTACTCAAAGATCACTGTCCAAATTTTCTTTGGTTCTGTTGCACAGTTCTTCATTTCTTCTGTTATTATCACCACCATCCAAGGAACTGATGAACACTAACATTGATACCTCCCTAACTTGCTGTCTTCATCTGGCTTCCAAGACAAGAGGAACCGCCTCCTTGAAATGTGTGGACTCCTCTCACTTATACACATCTGTGGGCCTTCTCTTATGTTTGAGGTATTCTGTCAGATTCCAACTGGAATTCAATTGTATCAATATTCTTGCTGCTATTGTCAAGTATTTTAATATATTGCTCATCCATGATCACTAGGGTTGCTTTGATTTCCATGAATTGATTCTTTGTTAATTTTCATATAATACCCTGTATTTCTCTGATTTCTTCTCAACTCCTCCCAGCTTTTAAGACTCTCCTTTTAGTGCAAACAGATTCAGGTATTAAATTCCTTTTTTCAAATGAGGATTTGGGGGGATTCTTGGTCTGTTCATATACTGATGGACGATCTTCTCTGATACAAATCTGAAATATTGAAATCTCTCATAATCATTATATTAAGGAGTTCATTGATCTCTATGCTGACCTAGGTATATATTTCTTGAGGCACTATTCTCATTATCAGAGATTTTTCATTTTTGTGCATGATAGCCTTCACTCTGAAGTTGGAAAGAATGCATGGGAGGACTATTCTTTATCTAGAGCTTCCACGATTCAGTCAGGTGCTATCCTCCAGAACTTTCTCCTTTTTATACATGGCATTTTGCTTTCTATTTTTCAATCACTTTATGAACTAAAATACAAAGTCAACATTTTGTTCTGGGGCATTTAAAATTTTACTTTGTTTTTATTTTAAAACTTCAATCATATACTTGTGTCAATATTGTGTTAAAGGATGTAAATACAGATTTCCTCTTGAAGTAATTTGGCCAAGACTAAGCTGAAATTTGAATTCTTCACTCCATTCCCCCTGACTTCTGTCTGTACATAGATAAATTATGACTAATAGTCTATTCCTAGTCTCTCCACTGTGTTTATCTACATGATGTCTGACTTCCCTGCTGTCTTTTTCTAACAAAGGCCTTGCTCACTATCTTTGAACAACATAGAAACTCTGGCCTGCGAAAGACATGAAGGATTCTTTACCAAAGCACACAACAGATATTTAAAGAGTAGAAGTCAATTCACTGATTCCCCTCAACTCATTCAAAATAGTAAAAATAACCTCAAAGAGGCATTATCAGGCTATACTTGATGTTGTTTTCATATTTTATTATAGATATTTATTTTGTAAGTTTACTTCTAACACGTTGGCTGCTTTTAGCAAATGACTACCACAACACATACTTACACATATATGTTACCCTGGGTCACGGACATGGAAGAATAAATTTTTGTCATGAATACAAATAATAAATAACCCGACATCAAAGCTATATATTAGAATGAGTTGCAAAAGCTGAAGACATGGAAAATTCAAGGCATATATGGTTTCTTGTTACATTGTTCTCTTAATGGCAGATTAAACAGAAAAGCTTAACACATAACAAGTCATCCACCTTAACTCTTAAGTAACATCAAGATGTATAATTAACTTGGTTTGAAACCAAACAAAAGTCCAGTCTCTTTTAATTTAAAAGAATTTCATTAAATTATATCATTATGTACATTATTAATGGGAAAGTCAACTAGGTCAGTCACTATGGAAATGACATGCAAAAATAACTACAAATAATATGTTATGTAATCCTACTTTATCACTCTGATGTATGTACCTGAAAGAACTAAAGTCACACAATGAAGACAACTGAATAAAGTTTTGATAATTTGGCCACAATTAATAATATTCAGATCATGTGCTTACTTTATATGCCCAATAATGAATTAGTATCTAAAGTAATGACAACAATAACAAAAGAATAACAGCTAAGAAACGAGAGGAAAATGGAAGGACTTAGTGATGGAAATATCTCAAACTACAGGGCAGTTCTAAAAACTCTTGAACAGATTGATGAGCAACCTGCATTACACAGAAAGTAGCCAACCTTATCACATAGACACACCATGCTTAGTCATTGACTGGAGAAACTAACAGTAAACCTGCCTTTCTCTGAGCTCTACTGTGCTCCAAGACTTACCAGCCACAGGTCATCATCAACTGTGAACACTCCAGGTGCTTTCTTGACAGTCTAAGGCCAAGTCCAAGTGACAAATTAAACCCTAAAATTGTTTATAATTAGTAGTGATAGAAATTAATATATTTAATTATTCATTAATTGTAAGAGCAAAGGTATTATTGGTTTATCCAAAGAAGAAAAAAATTCATGGCTACATTGTGATCGTCAGTGACTGAGGTCAGCACGTAGCATTCAGATAAGACAAAAGTAGATAAAGAAAATTCTGAGTCATATACCCCACGCAGGAATAGGCATTCTTCTCAGAGACAAAATCCATCAGCATTTTGGTACTGGAGACAGAGGATAGCAGAGATCAATGAGGGAGAGGCTGAAAAGGTAATAGAAGTGGGTGTGCAGTAGAGGACTGAGGCCACTCGGGATGATCAACCCAAAGTTTCCCACCACTGTGACACTATAGATCATTAGAAAGAGGTAAAGTAGGGCAGCTGGAGCTCTGGAAAAATCTGCCAACCCACCTGGAACAAATTCAGTCATGAAGGAGCCATTTGTAGCCAGATTCCTCATTGTTAACAATCTGGGGAAACAGGAGAAACTTTCCCTGATATATGTGCCAATAATCTGCTTCCAACTCATGTGTACAGCCAGGGGCTGGTGGAAAGTTCTCCCTTCTGAATGAACAACCACACACTCCCTTTAGCACTTCAATTTCTGGTTTTTACACGCTTGAGCTGAATGTGACAAATTATTTCTCCATTCCTTACCGAAGGTAATAATTACCTGATATCTAAACATGCCTGCTGAATTTGTTTACAAACGATTTGTCTCTCAAACCTTCCTTTAATTCCTACTCACAATCCATGTCTCCATTATTTCACTAGACACCTCAGTTCCCTTATGATGATTAACAGGAAAGTGAGTTCCTCTAAGGAAGAGACCAAAAAGATAGTCTGCCTCTTATACAGGTGTACAGTGCATTCTTCCTGCCAGATGATTGGGTCCTGTCACAGCTTTAACCCCCCAAAATAACACACAGAGACTCTGTCAGTTACATTGTTGCTGGCCAACTTCTAGGGCTTCTCATTGCCTAGTTCTGTCTTAATTATTTACCCATAATTATTAATATATTGTTATAAGGACTTATCTTTCCAAGGACACCCTCCTGATGTGTCCTTTCCTCCCAGATGATCACATGGTGACCACTCCCTCTTGTCTACATTTTCCAGAATCCTCTTTGACTCTTAGACCCACCTACCTTGTTTCCTTATTGGCCAACAGTGCTTTATTTACATATACACAGAATAACTTTCCCCATCATACAGAGTGTTCAGATATCATACAGAACAATTAATAACATATTAAGAAACAGTTGCTGCATTAAGCTTTATAATTAATCACATATCATACCCTAGTGTCTTTGTGCAGTCTTTCTCTATTCCAATCTAGATACATAAGGGATGAATATAGTATAAAAATATTTTCAAAGGTTGTTTTATGGGTGAATGAGAAAAACTTAATTTGCATAGTATTTCATTACTCATTCAATATGATGGAATGCCCAAATGTATTTTTATTATATATAACATTCTTATCTCTATAGCATGCATCAATTTTTGGGAAGGAACAAAGCATGCCATTGTGTACCTGAAGTTGATAGATCTGTCTTGCTACTAGAGCTGCTAAGTCACCTAGAGCTGCTAAGTCTGCTTTGATACCAAACTAAGAATTCAGCCAACACAGCAAAGCTCAGATGAAAGAAATAGAAATAGTAAGTCAGAGATGATATTGCCTACTTTCTTGCTGGGCTACAAATCTGTTTTCCTGTGTCGGTCACACATATGTGATTAATACAAGTGTGATGAACTCACTCTGCTTCCCTTCGGAAAACTCAGTGCTGACTTTTGTGAATCTCACTTCCACTTTCCTGGAGGAAGCTCTAGCTCTGAATGTGTCAAAGGTGATCAGTGGCAATCACAGAATCTTCTCCCTTTACCAGAAAAATAGAAAGATGGCACACAAAAAACATTCTGAGTGTTCCAGGAATCACTACGCAACAGAGATTATACTATTAATTCATCGTTTACCAAGAAGATTTGAAAGAAAGCTACAGAGCTCACCGAAGGGTCACCATGATGTAAAACACATGACATTTTCATGGGACTTAAAAGATTCATTTGAACTTCCTTAGACTTTCATAGTAAGACACCTTTAATATTTCCCTGTGGCAAACAAATAGGAAAGGAAGAAATAAAAGAACCCATGTTTACATTCTAATTCCTGATAGCTGGTATGTACTTCCCACTTGGAATTATGCAGTACCTTGAATATAGATGCTAGGACCCTCTGCAGTCATTCATTGAGAAGTAAAAATAACCAATATCATAAGTGTTGCCTAATTGGAATTCTAGATATTGTTTTTTATTAAAAGTATATATGCCTTATATTATTTTTTAATGCTGTTTCACATTGTGATTCTGCATTTAAATAATCCAGGGTGAAGAGTTAAAAATCTATGAAGAAAACCTATATGCTGGCTTTTAAAGAAAAGTACCATATGATAAAAAATCATTATTCCATTAAAATGTATTTTGATCATGTTATTCAGACAAATAAAATTTTCTTCACATTTAACAGATTAAAACCAAATCTGTACACTGGGACACAGGCCATTAGCAGAGCACCCTGCTGTATTTCATTGTGATAGCCAAAGGATGCTGTTTTCCTCTTAATGTCCAATCCCTCTGGCTCTTATATTTATTCTTCCTTATCTTCTAAGAAGATGCCTGCACCTTTGGGTGAGGAAGTGTGATGTAGATGTCCCATTCACACTTTAGTGATAGATATCCCTCACCCACCCCCCTTCACCCTACCCTTCAATTCATGTGACCATCAGACAAAATATTTTTCGAATGAACTAACTAACCACTCATTTCCACTAACTTAAAGACCAAAAATGTCAACAAACAGCATCTAAGGATTATGACAAAGACAATTCCACTTTGATCTACCCTCCTACCTGATGGCCCTGCTAGTATTTTAAAGGTTCTTTGATTTGTGACTTTTTTCTAATACTATAATAGACTCTGTAAATTTTTACAGTATTACAGGCACAGTATTTGGAGCAACCTGGATCTTTCTCTCTGAACTGTAGTCAATCCAGAATACACAAAGTCTTTTAAGTGACAAATGTGTTTTTGCATTGAGACCAGTCATCATTTAACTTCCAAGACTTGTCCTAAAATCCAGATTATTATTATTATTAATTTTATAATTTTAAATTAATAACAATCTTACTTTATATATTAATCCCAATTCCCTGTCCCTCCTGCCCTCCAATGCCCTCCAGCAACACTACATCCCACTCCACATCCACTCCTTAGGGAGGGTGAGGCCTTCTACTGGGGATCATCAATGTCTGTCATATCATTTGGGGCAGCGCCTAGGTCCTCCCCCATGTATCTAGGCTGAGAGAGTATTCATCCATATGGAATGGGCTCTCAAAGTCTATGCGTGCACTAGGGATAAATACTGGTTCCACTGCCAGAGGTCCATAGACTTGCCCAGGCCTCCCAAATGACACCCACATTCAAGGGGCCTGGGGGAGTCCTATGCTGATTGCCCAGCTGTCAGACTGGGGTCAATGAGCTCCAACTTGCTCAGGTTAGCAGTTTCTGTGGGTTTCCCCAGCATGGCCTTGACCCCTTTGCTCATCATTGAACGTATGGGTACTGGAGACCACTTCCTGAACATAACACCAGTAGCAGACACTAAGATCGACAATTAATAAATGGGACCTCCTGAAATTGAGAAGCTTCTGTAAAGCAAAGGACACCATCAACAAGACAACACGGCAGCCCACAGAATGGGAAAAAAATCTTCACCAACCCCACATCAGACAGAGGGCTGATTTCCAAAATATACAAAGAACTCAAGAAGTTAGTCATCAAAATACCAAATACTCCAATCTAGATTATTTTTGTGTTTACAAAAATTAGCTCAGAGTGCCCCCAAGTGGAAGTATGTGTGAATGAACATTTTCAGGACTTTGAGACATTTTAACAAATCTAATTTTTACATTCTATTGAAATCTGAGTAAGCCCTTTAGCTTCTTTTGCTTTCAGTTTACTTTAAATCACTACTCTTGGATATCGTTCAGGTGAACAACATAGCATGTATTCCCTCACTTTGCTTTCCTGTAAACACCATGCTGATTTGTGAGTTAGGATGATGGTGGTCGCCTGAGTAACTGTTCGTAAACTTGCCAAAAGCATGGACTCTTTAGTTAAGCCTGCAGTTTTTTTAGGGTGACAAAACAAGTCATAGGATTGATATCTCTGCCTCCACACTGTATCTGTATCCTCTGTTCCCTTACCTTTGGGTCAGATTATTTCTGTCAAACGACACACAGATTTTCAGAGAAAGGCAGTAGGACGTTGAGATATGCCAAAGTTTCCTTCTCTCTCTAGTTCTCTAAAGGCTGTAAATATACATTGTGTGACTAACATAGCTCCAAGGTTCACAGAGGCATCAGGACCCACAGATTGACAACTAGCAGGTTGTCTAGTCCCTGGCACTTTCACAACATAAACATGTGTTTAACTCTTGCCAAAGTCAAAATGAAGTTAAATTTGTACTGAGTTAGGATGGTCATTTCTGGACACTAGCTACCATTTTGCTTTGCTGACTCTAAGAAAGGTTTGTTTTTAATTCCAATAACTCACCCTTGATTCACTGAGCTCCTTTCTCAATAACCTATGTAGATGGACTTTGATCCAATGAACAACAATGAACTGTCAGAAAAAGAGATTAGTCATCAGTAAATTTTATGTGTGTCTTTTGACCATTAGAGTGATATATATCATACATAACATATTAGATAAGATGTTTCTATCATTTGTGTAACTTTATTTCTTAAATTCTAAATTGAAAGTCTGAATATTTCATGTTTATCTACTTAATAAAATAAGATTTTTCCAAAATTAATCAAAACTATGAATCCGTTTTATTGATGTTTTAAACATTTCCTTTACATAAACTATAAAAATAAATTATTGGTAACTCACATCTCAAAAAATACATTTGAGGTTCAAAAACTGAGTAAACCCCTTAGGGTTTTTTATTTATTTTTAAATTTTTCTTATTTAAGTAACATTGTTTTTCATTTATTTTACATACCAACCAGTTTCCCCTCTCTCCTCTCACTGTGTCTGCTCACCTTTTCCATCTATCCTCTTCCCCATCTGCTCCCCCTCTATCTCCAATTGGAAAGGAACAGGCCTCCCAGGAATTTGCACAAAGCTTAGAATATCATATTGAGGCAGGACTGAGCTCCTCCCCTTAAGTCTAGGCAGAGCCAGGTAATTCAGCATGGGGAACAGGTTACCAAAAGCCACCTAAGTGCTAGGGAGAGGTCCTGCTCCCACTCTTCAAGCCTTACTAAGAGACCAAGCTACACAATTGTCACACATGCAGAAGGCCTAGGTCAGTCCCATACTGGCTCCCTAACTATTGTCCAGTATCCATGAGCTCAGGTCCATTGTCTCTTTGGGTGCAGAAAATGTGGTACATTTACACAATGGAGTACTACTCAGTTGTAAAAAAAAAAAGATGACCTCATGAAATTCGCAGGCAAATGAAAGGCTGGGGAGAGTCCAAGCCCTCCTTCCTGTATCTGGGCTGTAATAGTATCCCTCCATAGGGAACAGGCTCCCAAAGTCCATTTGTGCCCTAGGGGTAAACACTGGCTCCACTGTTAGAGATCCCACAGACTGTCCAGGCCTTCTAGCTGGCATCTACATTCAGAGGGATTGGTTAGGTCCAATGCTGGTTCCCAGCTTTAGGACTATGGTCTCAGTAGGTCAGGTCAACTGTTTCTGTGGGTTTCTCCAGCACCGTCTTGGCCCCTTTGCTCATCCCTCCTCCCTCTCCACAACTGGATACCAGGAGTATGGCTCAGTGTTTAGCTGTGGGTGCCTGTTTCTGCTTCAATCAGCTACTAGAAGAAGACTCTGGTAGTGGCAACCGAGGTAGTCATCAATCTCATTATAGGGGAAGGGCATCAAAGGCAGCCTCTCCACCAATGCCTAGATTCTTAGTTGGGGTCATCCCTGTGGATCCTCTAACTTTTCCCATACTGGCTCCCTCTATCAAGGCATCTCCTGTCTTGCCCTCCTCTATTCCTCCTCTGTCTCAGTCTTCTTGTTCTCCTCCCCCCTCCCCTTCTCCTTCTCTTTCTTTCCCACCTTCCTCCTCTCCTCCCTGCAAGGTTCCCAATTTGCTCAATGGTTTTTGCCTCCCTCCCCTTCTTCAGGGGATCATGTGTTCTCTTGGGGTCATCCTTGTTTCCTAGTTTCTCTGGTGTTGTGGAATGTAGGCTGGTAGTCCTTTGCTCTGTGTCTAATATCCATATATGAGTGAGTGCATACCCTGTTTGTCTTTCTGTGACTGGGTTACCTCACTCAGGATGGTTTCTTCCAGTTCCATTCATTTACCTGTGAATTTCAAGATTCCATTGTTTTGGTTTTTGTTTTTTGTTTTATGCTGAGTAATACTCCATTGTGTAAGTATATCACTTTTTCTCTATCCATTCTTCAGTTAAGGGGCATATAGGTAAATTCCAAGTTCTGGCTATTATAAACAACGCTGCTATGAACATAGTTGGACATATTTCCTTGTTGCATGAATGTGCATTCTTTGGGTATATTCCTGAGGAACCAACATACTGATTTTTAAAGTAGTCGTACAAATTTGCACTCCCCACCAGCAATGGAGGAGTGTTCCTCTTTCTCCACATCCTCTCCAGCATAGACTGTCATTGGTGTTTTTGATTTTAGCCATTCTGGCGGGTGTAAGATGGTATCTCAGAGTTGTTTTGAGTTGCATATCCCTGATGGCTAAGGATGTTGAGCACTTTTTCTTAAGTGTCTTTCACCCATTTAAGATTCCTCTATTGAGAATTCTCTACTTAGTTCTGTACCCCACTTTTTAATTGGATTGTTTGGTGTTTTGGTGGCTAACTTCTTGAGTTCATTGTTTATTTTGGAAATCAGCCCTCTGTCAGATGTGGGGTTGGCGAAGATCTTTTCCCATCCTGTGGCCTGCCATTTTGTCTTGCTGAATCTGTCCTTTTCCTTACAGAAGCTTCTCAGTTTCAAGAGGTTCCATTTATGAATTATCAGTTTCAATGTCTGTGCATATTTTTGCATCAGTGCTCTTGAGTGAGATCGGTCTGTAGTTCTCTTTCTTTATTGTGTCATTGTGTGGTTTGGGTATCAGGGTAATTATAGCCTTGTAAATGAACTTTGGCAATGTTCCTTCTGTTTCTATTGTATGAAACAATTTGAGAAGTATCCATATTAGCTCTTCTTTGAAATTATACTAGAACTCTGTGTTGCAGCCACCTTGTCCTGTGGTTTTTTGTTTGTTTGTGTGTTTGGTTGGTTGGTTTGGTTTGGTTTTGTTATTGGGGGACTTTTAATGACTGTTTCTACTTACTAAGGGGTTATAGGTCAGTTTAAACTGATTATATAGTTTTGACTTAATTTTAATAAGTGGTACCTATCCAGAAAATTTTCCATTTCTTCTAAATTTTCCAATTTGGTGGAATACAGGATTTTGAACCATGACCTGATGATTCTCTGGATTTCCTCAGTATGATTTTATGCCCTCCTTTTCATTTCTGTTTACGTTAATTTGGATATTCTCTCTGCCTTTTGGTTACTTGGGAAAAGGGTTTGTCTATCTTGTTGATTTTCTTAAAGAACCAATTCTTTGTTTTATTAATTCTTTGTGTTGCTCTCTTTGTTTTTATTTTATTGATTTCAGCCCTCACTGGAATCTACTCCTGGGTGAGTTTGCTTCTTTTTGTTCTAGACCTTTCTGGTGTGCTGTTAATTTACTAGGATGAGATTTCTCCAACTTCTTTATGTAGACATATAGTGCTATGAACTTTCCTCTTAGCACTGCTTTCACAGCATCCCATAAGTTTGAGTATGCTAAGCCTTAATTTTTATTGAGTTCCTGGAAATCTTTAATTTCTTTATTTATTTCTTCCTTTACCCTGGGTGATTCAGTTGAGCACCATTCAGTTTCTAAGTGTTCAAAGGCTTTCTAGAATTTGTATTGTTGTTGAATTCTAATTTTAAGCCATGGTAGTCTGATGAGATACAGGGGGGTATTTCAATTTTTTGTATCTGTTGAGATTTGCTTTGTAACCCATTATGGGGTTAATTTAGAGATGGTTCCATGAGATGCTGAAAAGAAGGAATATTCTTTTGTGTTTGGGTGGAATGTTCCATATGTGTCTCTTAAGCCCAGCTGAGTCATAACATCTGTTAGCTCCTTTATTTTTCTGTTAATTTTCTGTCTGGCAGAACTATCCATTGGTGAGAGTGGAGTGTTGAAGTCTCACACTATTAATGTGTGGGGTTTTATTTGTAATTTAAGTTTTAGTAATGTTCCTTTCCCAAATGTGGGTGACTTTTTATTTGGAGCACAAGTGTTCAGAATTGAAACGCCATCCTGATGGATTTTTCCTGTGATGAATACCAAAGTCCTTTTCTTCTCTTTTGAGTGCCTTTAGTTTGAAATCTATTGTGTTAGATATTAGGATAGCTATAGCAGCTTCCTTCTTAGATCCATTTGACTGGGAAGTCTTTACCCAACCCTTACTCTTTTGTGATTTCTGTCTTTGAAGTTGCAGTATGTTTCTTATATGCAGTAGAAGAATGGATTCTGCTTTTGTATCTATTCTGTTAGCCTGTGTCTTTTTAGGCAATTGGGTCCATTGATACTGAGGGATATTAATGACCAGTGATGGCTAATTCCTGGTATTTTTTGGTGGTGATGGTGTATGTTTCCTTTCTTTAAGATTTGCTGCTGTAAGATTACATTTTTTTGTGATTTCATGAGTGCCCCTTACTTCCTTGGGTTGGGGATTTCTTTCTAGTGCTTTCTGTAGGGCTAGATTTGTGGAGAGGTATTGTTTAAATTACGATCCCTCATGGAATATCTTGTTTTCTCCCTCTATGGTGTCCCAGGTAAACTATCCCAATTCCTAGACCCTAAATTCCAGGGCACATTCCCTAACCTCCTCCCTCCCATCTCACCCCCAGCATCCAGCTAGCAGAAAAGAGTCCTGCTGGCAGGCTGCTCCACCACCCTCCCCACACAGTGGACACTGTAACCTACTCCCTCTGAATCCATCACACACATACACCCAGCCAAACACCTCCTGCAAGAGCAGCAGCCACTAGAGACACAAGCACAACCTGAACCAATTAAAAGATGAGATGGGTAGACAGCAATGTAAGAATAAACTCAACAACATCAAGAGCAATATGGCACCACCAGTGTCCACTGCTTCTATATCAGCAAGAACTGAACATTACAACACAGATGAAGCAGCAGAAAACAGCCTTAAAATGGCTTTATGAAGATGATAGGAGCCCTTAAAGAGGAAATAAAAATCTCCCTTAAAGAAATAGAGAAAAAGACAAACAGAAAATGGAAGAAATCAATAAATCCCTTAAAGAAAGCCAAGGGAAAAAAAAAAACAATCAACAGGTGAAGGAAACAGATCAAGACTTGAAAACTGAAATAGAAGCAATAAAGAAAACACAAACCAAGGGAATTCTAGAAATGGAAATTCTGGGTAAATGAACAGGAACTACAGATGTAAGCATAACCCGAAAAATAGAAGAGATGAAAGAGAGAATCTCAGATGTTGAAGATAACGATAAAAGAAATGTATTCATCAGTCAAAGAAAATGTTAAATATAGAAAATTCTTAGCACAAAACATCCAGGAAATCTGTGAAAATACTTAAGAATAATGAGAATAGAAGTAAAATAAATCCAACTCAAGGGCACAGAAAATGTATTCAACAAAATTATAAAATGAATCTTTTAAATCTTTCAAAAGCTTGAAATTTTGGCTTAATTTTTAGTTTTTCTTTTTGTTTTTTTTTAATTTTGATTTTTAGGAGAGGGTTTTTTTCTGTTTCAGTTGTTTGACTGACTAGTTGGTTGGTTGGTTTTTATAGCACATGCTGACTTGGAACTCAGTATGTGTTTGGTTCAAGAACACATTGAATTGGTCAGCTTTCTGTCTCAGACTCCCATATGTGTGATTACAGTAGGTAATGCAGTATGTACACCACAAAAGGCAAGTTATTTTGGTTTGTTCTATTTTTTTCTCACTAGAGGCTCTTAAGAATATAAAGTGGCTGGGCCTGATGTTACATGCCTATAACCCTAACAACTCTGTATGCTCAGTTCAAGATCTAAAGGGACTGCAGGAAGGACACAAGGTCATCATGAGTAACTCAGTGAGACCTTATTTCAAATACAAAACAAAAAGAGGAATGGCTATATAAAGCACTGTGATAACGCACTTCCTGGTATGTGTAAACTTCTATGTTTAATAACTGGAACACAAAGATTGAAACTGCATTTTTACCGCTACGTCACTTGAGCAATAGAGCAGATGGCACAAACAAGAGGAGATCATTTTCCTGTGGCTCTGGGGGTTAAAAGTCCTTCATCAAGTGTGGGCATGTGTTCTGTGAGGCTTCTCTCTCTGGTTTACAGATGACTCTGCTTTTGCCGAGTTGTCACCAGGTTCTCTCTTAAGTCTATGTCCACTCTTAATGTTTATGTGTCCTCATTCCTTTTCTCATAAGGACACCAGTCAGATTGACTTAGGGTCCACCTTAACATTATTGCAAATAAATATAAATGAGTTTTAACTAGTCACATCATTAAGAACCTGGTACCATTGTAGTCTATTGTCCTGGGGAATGGAACACCAACAAAAGTTCATGCAGGAACACATACTTGCATAATAACCACCATTTTATGCAGAAAGTGAAGACAGTATGGAACTACACTGAGATAGCAACCTGAAGATTAATAAGACTTGATGGCATATCATACATCAATAAGAAAGGGCAGCTAGCAACCCATGCTGTCCTGAAATCTACTGCTTTGAATTTCTACTTTTTTATTAAAAGATCCTGTTATATGTACATATACACTCCTATTTTACAGATAACTCAACAATCTGTCCTGTCTTCGGAAATAAGGGTTTTAATATATATATATATATATACATATTATATATACATATATTATATATTTTATGCATGGCTCTCAGATAGAATGACCTAGTTCCTATAACTTATAGTTATCTTGATGTCTTGGGCATAATTGCTTTGAAATAAGTGAATAAGTAAATTGGTATATGAGAATGGTACTTTAGTGTAATTCTAGTTGGTCTTAATAATAAAAATACTGAGACAGATATACAGGTATATGCTGAAAGATCAGAGAAGCAGAGCAGTCAGCCACTAGTTCTCACCTCTACCGAATCCTAAGACCGAATGGGTGATCCTCTCCCTATGAATCCTCTGACTAATTGCTCTGAGCTCCTGTCTCTTCCCACTTTATATTCTCTCCACTCATCCATATAACTCCTGTCTCCATCTCCCTAGTGCTGGTATTTAAGGCATGTGATCCCAAGGTCTAGGATCAAAGATATAAGCTCTGTATATCTTTATGACTGGATCTATCTAGTATAACCCTGGGTGGTCTTGCACTCACAGAGATCCCTCTGTCTCTGCCTCCACAGTGCTGGGATAACAAGTGTGTTCCAACATTGCCTAGTCTACATAGCTCCACACTCTGATCTTCAGGCAAGATTTACTTGTTAGGTCACAAAATATCATCACATGGTACAATTTCATTGATAAAATCTTTTCAAACTGAAGGTATATTCATTAAGTATTTAGTGCTTTTGTGACTTTGGAAGGTACTCTATTCATTCAAAATAGCAAATGTGTATAGTATATAATACATGTTTCCTTAATTACTTTTAAATATGCTCACATGCTAATCCATGTATTATATATGTGACAGAGGCATCATTCCATTCTATATTATAGTTTGAAGTGATTCACAATTTTAAAATTAAATGTTTTTATATATGAATCTTAAATACCCCTGAGTGAACTCCATGTGATTATTAACTTGGGAGAATTAACATGGACTAATTCTCCCAAATTAATTGTAATAACAAAAAAACCAAAGCTATGATCAGTTGCTTGCACAGACATTAGCAATGACAGCTATGTTAGAACCACCAGCAAGCTATCATCAACATTGAGAAGTTGTTAAGCCAGGAGAAGTGGTACACACCTACGACCTCAGTATTCAAAGGAATAATTTTATGGCTGCCCTGGGCTACAAAATTGAAACCTGTATCTATGTAAAACAAAACAAAAATTAGCAGTGGGAGGCAGACTCCAGGGAAGTTAAGTGAAAAAAATTGAATGTTCATATCCTTTGAGTATGCTATTTAAAAGCAGTATGTAGCACTTTTAAAATGCATATTATTTAATGTTTACCATGGCAGTTTTAATATTAGTTGTGCAAAATACAGGACTGAAAGGACAAATAATCAAAACTTAAAGAATCCAGACTCAAATCCAGAATAGTTCCACTGATCTTTCCATTTGACACAGTTTGCAGAAGGGAAAGGTTGAGATAGGATCAAGGGACATCTAGCTAACTCCTGTTGCTGCTTCACCTGACGTCTGCCAACCACTGGCCAGTTTTTCAAGTGTGTATCATTAGCAAAGAAACATCATCCCTCCTGCTGGACCTGAAAATGTTAATTATTGAAGTTTGTTGCTTCATGAATTTCATTACGGATGCGTTGTAAATGAATCAACTGGGTGCAGAATACAGAGGGATGAAGAAAACGAGGTCCACTCTATGTCTGACATCACCTGGATTTTTTTTACTGTGCTTCTTGACACCCATTCTTGTCTCTTACAAAGCCCCAGCTCAACCTCATTTACTATTTTTCACACTTATATGCACACTTTTCTTCTTTACCTTCTTCCATAGCATTCAGCTATTTCCCATAAACATTCTTGATGATCATAAAGATTATTCCCACAACTGAAATGATGCTCAGTCCTTCCTTCTGCTTAAATGTTCAGAAGGTGATCTTGCCTTCAGTCAGGTCACCTGCCTTTTCCAAAAGAGCCCTTCCTACTGTCCAACCCAAGAGATAAGGCAGTTGTTATCAGTACAATTACATTTGTTGAAGATGGTATGTAGCATTTTTCTGTCACAAACTCACAGAAACAAAATTTATTTTTTCGCCATCTTACTATTCTCTTGCCTTCTAAGATCACAAGCATCTTCATCTTTCTGCATAGCTATACTTTTTAAAAATGTTTTAATCCCCGACACAAAAGATGGACATGCAAAAAAATAGAAGGAAGGGGAGTCTCAAGAGCAGACCAAAAAAAAAAAAACAGTCAAAGACGTACCTGCCCATACAATTAGGAGGCTCATACAAACACCAAGCTAAAAGCCACAGCATATAGAGATACCCCTGCAAGACACATGCTTTCCCCCTTGAGTGCCTGTGAGCCCACACATGCCCTACTTAGTTGATTCAGTGCCCCACGTTTTCTTGAGGTTCTCTTTCCGTCTGACTCCTACAATCCTTTTTCCCCCTTCTCCTTGGGATTCCCTGTGCTACTAAGAGAGGGACAGGATGAAACACTCCAGTTTAGACTCTCTCTGCATAATGTCTAGTTGTGTTTTAAATGTTTCAAAGTCTTCAATCAAAATATCCTAAAATACGATACATTCTCAGTTTATATTTGTTACTTCAACAAACTGCATCACTGAATGTAGAGCTCTGAGACAGAAAGAAAGTAGAAAGTATTAAGGGGAAACAACTGACTGCTAATAAATTAAGATTATATGATTTATTTGAGTAAAGACAAAATTCCTCTACTAGTAACTCACAATTTTGCTTAGTCAAATTCCTCCCAATGAAGACATAACAGGTCCCTAAACTCATATATCTACCCTTAACTCTGAGTGATCTAAAGATTTTCATTTTCAGTCTTCAAACACTGGAATTACAACAGAATCGCCAACTGCTCTCTCCCAAATTGATTTAAGACTAAAGGGAAAATACCAGAGTGAAAAGGGCATCTCCCCTACTTGTTTGAACCTTCTGAGAAACAAAAGACCTTTTGAAATGAACTCTCTTACAAATATCTCCAGAGTAAATGAATAAATGAGATGCTGTCTCTAAGAGTACTGAAATATTTATCTCAGTGGTACAGCATCATAAGACTTCTAGATGTGGCCCAGTCAAAGATCACACAGTTAGGCTTAAGATATAGATCAATGGAAGAGTACTTGCCTAGCATGCAAGAAGGCCTGTATATTATTCCTCAAAAACACAAACTGCAAAGCTATTAAAATGTATATTTAAAAGATCTCATGACCTTATAATTTCTGAGTATAATATCACTCAATGTTTCATACTTAAGTCCTTGAATGTAATGTGCTAGTAGATGACTAAATAAATGTGATCAGTCAGTTTTCAATTGGACAAATTATGCATGATTTGAAAAAATGTAGGTTAAATTATATACTTTACCCTAAAAGGTTGATGAGTTAATGATCCTTCACTGACTTTACTTCTGTAATTTCATTGTTAACTAAATTAATTTTGAAAACCGTGAGGTAATTTTAATTCTACACCATTCTCACAACTGGGTTTCTATTTTGTTATAATGGTTGCAACCACTAAATTTGTTTCAATACTGTAGGTAAAATCCAGGGACCCATGCATGTAAGCAAATGCTCTGCCAATGAGTTGTTCCTCTCATCCTCTGTACTTGCAAACCTCACATGCCCTAAGATTTACTTCAATAACAAATGCAAATACTACTTAAACAAAAATGATTTTCTCATGGTTTTCTTCAGTGCAGTGTGGACATCCTTATTCCTTATACTGTAGATGAAAGGATTCAGCATTGGGCCCACAATGGTATAAAAAATGGTAGATACTTTATCTTCATCCATAGATGCACTAGAAGGTTTAAGATACATGAAGGCTGCAGCTCCAAAGAAAAGAGAAACAGCTATTACATGGGAGCCACAGGTACTGAAGGCTTTTGACCTACCCTCTGTAGAACGGATGCTGAGGATGTTGGAAAGGATCAAAGTGTAAGAAATAAAGATAGTAAGACTGGGCATTGTGACATTGACACCCACAACAATGAAAACCATAAGCTCATTGATGGCAGTACTTGTGCAGGAGAGCTGCAGAAGAGGCGGTATGTCACACATGTAGTGATTGATGATGTTGTCATCACAAAAAGTCAGTCTCAGCATGCAAACTATGTGGGCCATTCCACCCACAAACCCCATCACATACACACCCACTATCATCAAGTGGCAGACCTGATAGGACATGGTGACCTGGTAAAGCAGGGGCTTACAGATGGCAGCATATCTATCATAGGCCATGGCTGTCAAAATGTAGCATTCATTAATAACAAAGAAGCAGAAGAAGAAGAGCTGGGTCATGCACTCAGCATGGGAGATGATGTTCTGCTTCACAAAACTCACCAGCATTTTGGGGGTAATGACAGAGGAGTAGCAGAGATCTGTGAAAGAAAGGTTGAAGAGAAAGTAGTACATGGGGGTGTGCAGGCGAGGGTTCAAAACAATCAGAATGATCAAGCCCAGGTTCCCCACCATGGAGACCACATAGATTGCCAGGAAGAGGAAGAAGAGAGGCAGCTGGAGCTCTGGCTGCTGTGTCAAGCCCAGGAGGATGAACTCCTTCACTGAAGAGTCGTTACTTAAGGTCATTCTTCTCCAGGTCATTTCTGTAAGAACAGTAAAAATCATAACAATAAAATGAAATTCCAGCCCTCTCCAAATTTCCCCCATTAAAATGAGATTAAGATACAGAATCAAATGATAAATTCAAGGTAAAATTTATCTATGGCTATTTTTCCTTTTTTCTTTTTTTTTGTATTTCATATATAGAAATGACCATAAATACACGGAGGGCTATTTCTTTGAGAATACTATAAAAGGCAACGAAGTCCATTCTTGGCTCTGAAGCATCTCTGTTCATCTAACTCAACATTCCACCTCCCAATTCAGCCTCAATGGCCATCTCAAAAAAAAGGAGAGAGATAATGCACAGGATTGCTCAGTGGTGATTTGAGATGAACTGAATTCATTGCTTACCTTTGTGCCTGGGGAAATCCCAAGTCACCCTAAGAACTCTTCAACTCTACTCTCACAGAGGGGCAAGTACACATGGCTTGCATGAGCTGTAAGGTGTATACACTATAAAAATATTGTTTTCTCCTTTTACTAGGTTTGGTTTAATGGTGAGGGAATTCATTTTGGATTGAGTCATCCAGAGCCCTCATTCAGCCAGGTACTGAAAAGCCATGAGAAGTTCATGATTTTAATTTTTCCCAGAATGTCTTCTCTATCCCAGAGGTTGATAAATAACATCTACTTATGTCACAACAGTCACCAGGTAATGACCCAAGAGGGTTTTATGAGTTTGCAATCTTAAGGGCTTGAGTAAAAATTGAATGGCTTGTGAATACCAAGCAGTTCTCCAGAGAGCAGACTTTGTTACTTTGGTGCCTATAAACTAGCTCAATATTAATGACTTTCATTTATTGGAGGGATACGCTCTCATTTTATTTTGATGTTATTGTTTGAAAATTTTATACATAAACACAATGTGTTTTGATGAAGTTCCCCCTCCGACTTTTCTCCATCTTCCTACCATATTCCCTCTTAACTTTATCTCTTCTTTTCAATATCTTTAATCCATCGACTCCACTCATCACTACCTTTATTATATGAGCATAAAGTCATCTACTTGAGAGTAGGTATCCTCGCAGGGGCTGAATCCTTAAAAGGGACCATGTATCTTACAGCAGCCATCAACTGCCAATGGTTCCTCAGCTAGAGGTAGAATAAATTACCATGTGCCCATTGTATTCTTGGATTTTATCAGGCTTAATTTTACCAGATCTTATGGATACTGTTGTAACCACTGTGAAGTCCTTGAGAACATCCTGAAAATATTCTTTTGATGTAGTCGTCTATCACTACTGGCTCTTAAATCCTTCCATCACTACTCCCCTTATGGTCCCTGAGACTTGGGAAAAGGGGTTGATGTGGAGCTCCCATTTAAGACTGAGCATTCACGGTATCTTATTCTCTACCTGTTGACCAACTGCAGATATCTATATTAGTCACCATCTACTGCTAAAAGGAAGCATTTCTGGTGAAGGCTGAAAGACACACTAATCTTAGGAGTCAGTTTGCTTCTGTATTCATAGCAGAACAATAGTACTGATGACTGTGAGACCTATGGCCTATGTATCCTCAGCAGTTGGCAAAAGAACTATGCTAGGAAAGAATTTTGTTTGTACAGCAATTCTGAAATCTAATCCCAAAGCAGTTGTTGGTTTGTTACTCCAGAACACTTGGGACAATATTGTACTAGTAGATATGTCCTGCCAGGTTAGCCATAACTGTAGCTCTCACGAGTCATACCACAGTGAAACTGATTGTTGCATTTCTTCTTTGACAGCATGTATAGTCTATTAGCAATATAAAAGCTATATAATACCACACTCACCTCCCAAATTCTTACATAAGACATGACCAACTTTCAAATAAGGATGCATAATGCTATATCTTTAACTATACAGAACATTTGAGAGACAGATATCAGGGAAAGATTAGTTTCTCACCAACCTTTGAGTCATACTGAGGGAAATTAATGCTTATGATGCCTTCATATAATGCAAGTAAACTTATCACACCTGCTTTTCAGGTGTGTGTGTTTGGAATTTGTAATTGTATGTAGGTGGACAGGATATAAATCAGTTGTTTCCAGTATGAAATTACCAAGGAATAAAAGAAGCAAGTACAAAAAAGGACATATGTAGATGCAGGAATGTTTTTCTTAAAAATGTTAGACAATATGCTACAGGATAGCTTTATTTCTGTATGTTGTGACATGAATATATGGTGTCTTCTGCAATAGGGTGTAATCCCCAAATTTGGCAATGATCAAGAGCAGTAACAATAGCCTGTGATATTGTGATATTGGGAGATACATGGGATATATTGGCTAATAACTCCAAAATAAGAAGCTCATTCCTGGTTTAGATTTGTATTTGATAGCCTGTGGTGTCTAGGAGAAACACTGTCTCCAAATGATAAGGTATTTCAATTTAAACTCATTTTAGACAGGAAAATACTTTAAGAGGCTTGTATAGCAGTAGTTTCCACATGACTTTCTCAAATGGTCTTTAGTCTTAGTTATCCCTCCTCAAGCTCCACCCACTACTCCTCCCTCTCATCTCCTGCCTGACCCAATCCTTCGTGCTCTCTTAATCCCCACCCTTACTTCAAATCACCGGTACCCTAGTGTTACTTACAGTTTATCCCTGCTAGTGTGGGTATTTTCCATTAGACAAGCATGAAAATCTGTCCTTTACACTACGGACTTTCCATACTTTCCATCACGAGATGAACTCTTACATTCTTGCTTATACATACAAGAATACATATGTTGTTTCATACATATCACAACATTTTTCTTATCTAAGTCTGTAGCATCAAAGAAATTTGACTGTTTTCTGCATAGCTACTTCTGAAGCACTTAAAGCAATTAAACCTGATATGTGTAGGGCATGCTCTATAAATATATATAGAAGAATGAATAAATTATTATCCCTTCCTGGTTCTCTAAGAATACATACTGGATACTACACAAATATTTGTCCCACAGGCAAAAACGTATATAGTGGCAGTACTTTTACTTATGTGGACAGGATGACATCCATAAGGCATGTAGAGCCACAGACAACCCCAGAGACCATCAAAAGGAACCTCAGATCAGAGCTACTAAGAAAAAAAAGAAACTATAGCTTCTATCCATGAATGTCACTCTGATTTGCTGAAAATGCCAATGTCTTTTCCCACACATGCAGACCAGAGGAATAATCCACAATAGTGCAGCATTATAATGTCTTAAATGCCAAAATCAAAGTTCTCTTCCTTTTGGAAGGTCATTGGGAGCCATTAAATTTTGTGACACAAAATTTTAAAAACTTCAGTACTCATAGAATGCAAGGGAAAATGTCTAGCAGTAGAGAGAGGGAAGTAAGGTGAGTTGCAGAAGCAATTACAACAGGCAATGAGTAGGAATGTAAGAAAATGTGAGAAACAGAGAGAAGGAAGAAAATTTCTCTAGACTCTCCAAAATCACTAAGGCAAAAAAATTCTGCAGAGCAAGCTTGAAATTTGCACCACAGAACAGACATTCATTCGGGTTCAATGGTCAGCAGGATGTGGTGATTTATGGGGGCCCTCCTTCCCTCTTGACATGTCAGCGATCAATCCAAGAAGAGAAAGAGGCAGAAGGGGAACAGAAAGCTTTGTATGCAGCCCATGAGCATGAACAGAGACAACCCTGCAGGAGACAGATTTATTTCAGAGAGTTAAGGAATATATAGGAATGGGGAGCCTAGGAATAAACCCTAATTTCATTAAGTGGCATGTTCCTATTAAAAGGCTTTGTATGCAGCAGTAGGGTCCTATAGCTGAGCTCCTAGCAAGTCTTCTTAGCAAATATCTGTATCAAGGGTCAACATAAAGGTAAATCAACCATCTGGTTTAAACAGACAGCTTTCAGATAAGGTCAGTCCTCCAGGTCCAGGGAATCTTCCAGTATAGCTAAGTAAAGAGCAGGAAGCTTCTCTGGGGAGGGAGAGAAGGAGTTTCCATGTTGCAGAGCTTATAGAAAGCTTCCAGGCAGACTGCGTGCTCTACCAGCCAGAAATGCTTTCCAACAGTGATTCATTAAAATATATTCTAAATAAAATGCTAAGAACTTTTTCTTTGGTTTGGTTTGTTTTGATTTTCTTTTTAATTTATTTCTCTCCTCCAGTCCATGCAAAGTACTTTCCAGCACTGTGAATTCTAACCAGTAGGAGTGAAGCTTCTAACTGGGAACCAGCTAGATATATCCATGTTCAATTGCTATCATCAGTAAGACCTTACTGTCAGCTTGTTGAAGGATTGCAATAATAATAGCCTTTGCAATGGCATGTGAATTTTGTGGGTACAGTTCATGGGACACTTTTAGTCAAAAAGTTAATATGATGTAACCTATTCATGGCACTGGAGGTTTTCACTGGTGGCATAAAACATCCAGTTGAGGTATTATTGTCTCCCCCATTATGTGGTGACTCTTTGAAATTCCTTTCATCTGTATTAGGAAACTTCCACGTAGTAAGTTTCCACGGGGCTTTTCAAAAAAGCCTTTAGTACTAGTTGCCTCTTTCCTTCAAGTTATCAACTATGACCTCAGGCTCTTACAATCTATCTGTCCCCTTACCTGTGAACATCCCTCACCTGAGGGAAGTCATTGATTAATGTCTCTTGTTCTCTGTATGTTACTCAGTAGAGAGTCTCCATACCACAAGGTCACTTGCTCAACTATGTTCATAGCCACATTGTTCATAGTATCCAGAACCTGGAAACAACCTAGATTCCCCTCAGCCAAAGAATGGATAAAGAAAATGTGGTACATCTACACAATAGATGATAAAAAATACAAGAAACAAAAAAACACTGACATCTTGAATTTTTCAACCAAATGGATACAACTAGAAAAATAATCATCCTGAGTGAGGTAACCCAGACCGAGAAAGACAAACACAGTATGTACTCACTCATAAGTGGATGTAAAGCAAAGGATAACCAGGTTACAATCCACAGGCACAGAGAAACTAGGTAACAAGGAGGATCCTAAGAGCGACACATGGATCTCCTGGGAAGACAAAATAGATGAGATATCCCAGATAAACTGTGCATAAGGATAGAGGATAAGGAATAAGAGGATGGAAACATGGTTGAGTTGGTGGTAGGATGGAGGGAGAAAGTAATGAAAGAGATATGTTGATAGATGGGACCACGGTGAGTTTAGAGAGAAAACTGGTGCCATGGAAACTCCCAGGAACTCACAAGGATGACCCTGTGCTATACTACTAGCAATAGTTGATTGGGTGCCTGAACTGGCCTTCCCCTGTAATCAGATTGGTGACTACCCTAATTGTCATCATACAGCTTTCATCCAGTAACTGATGGAAGCAGATGCAGAGATCCACAGCCAAGCACTGGGTTGAGCACCAGGAGTCCAGATGAGGAGAGGAAGGAAGGATTATATGAGCACAGGACAGTCAAGATCATGACAGGGAATCCCACAGAAACAGCTGACCTGAGCTTGTGGGAGTTCGCAGATTCTGAACCATCAGCCAGGGAGCTGGCATGGGGCTGACATAGGACCTCTGCATCTGGGTAACAGTTGTGTTCCTTGGTCTGTTTGTGGGGCCCCTAGGACTGGGACCTGGACCTGTCCCTGATGCATGAGCTGGCTCTTTGGAAGTTAATCCCTATGTTTGGGTGCCTGCTCTGCCTCGATGCAAGGAGAATAAACTTGGTTCTGACTCAACCTGACATGCCATGCGTTCTTGATTACCGTGGGATACCTTACCCCTTCTAAGTGGAGACATAGGAGGAATGAATGAGGGGTTAGTAGAAGGAAGTGGGCACAGAGAACCGGAGAAAGTAGGAAAAACTGTTGTTGGTGTGTAAAATGAAAGCAACTTTTATAATGGAAGCATCCTAGGTTTCTAACAACCAAAGAATGGGTAAAGATGAAGTTTATATGGGTAATAGATTTTTCAACCATAATGAAGACTGAAGTTATATTATTTGTAATAAACTGGATATATCTCATGGTGATTTTAGTTAACTAATTCTAAGAAAGACAAACATCATATAGTTTCTCTCCTTTGTGGGTCTTAGACTTTAATGGTAAATAAAATGCTGTATTACCAATGACAGTATAGTACAATGCAAATTGTTATTTGTTTATATTGTAAACAAATCATTTTTTCTTTAAAAATAAAGAGATAGAATCTAAGAGGCCTCTTAAAGTGCATATTGCGTTATGGTAGTAGTGGCATGCACACCAAGAAAGCTTAACTAAACTGTATATCATGATGCCCAAAAACCAATCACAAATTACAATGAATAAGAAGTGTCATTTTGTTGCTTGCCATGTATATGTACACTTTAATATGAACTTCTGTAAGGAAATGTATATTATTCTATTTGGCCATCAAACACTATAGATAAGTTCTCTGATATAGACATCTTGACTGAGTCCATATTATCATAGACTTCTTCATTTTTGAATCATTGTGAAATAATTCCTCAAAAATTCTTGTTGTTTCTTTGGAATTCTTTTTTTTCCTTCTACTCCCCCATCATGTATAATATGAATATGAGATTAACTTCTGCATTATTACTTATGTGGCCTTTAAAGCTCATAAAATGATTTTTTAGTATTTAAGGTTACTTTTTAAATGTCAGCAATACATAATTATTTCACTTCGTTATGACAGAGGTACCATAGGGCAAAAAGATAGGAATACATAGGGAAGAACGGAAGAAGAAAGAGAAGGAGGGAGAGAAAGAAGGGAGGGTTATTTCTGATCTAGTGAATCAACCCCATAAACAAGGGCATGCAAGCACTGTATCAATAAGACTTAAGTTCAGCTATGGTTCAATTATTCATAAGTAAACATTTTTTAAATAAGAATATCCATGTGACAAGGGAGACGGGTGTTCTCTAAACAAGAATGAATGCAACATTAAAAAAAATCACAGGTACAATTCACATATCAGGTACAAGAAGTAACAATTCCAAATTTACTCATGATAAATATCAGTTTTCTTATCTGTTGTCATAAGTGTGGTGTCTGAGAAAATTTGGCAACCAAGTAAATAGAACAAATGCTCAAATAACCGTAAAATAAACCCTCATTTAAACAACTCCATTACTAATTCGGAGCTAAAGCTCTTGAGGACAAAATGCTGGCAATTTGTTAATGACTTCCTGATGTAAGTCCTATCTCCTCTAAGTAATATATGAGGTTGATAAGGTGAATGAGCTCTACAGCAAAATGCTTTCATTTTCTCCTTTATCAAATCTAGATCTGCCACTTAGCAGATAGATACAGATAACACATACATTAACTTCTCTGTGTTTCAATTTCCTTGTTGTAAAACAGAATCAATAACAGTAGCATTGTGGATTTAAGGGAGTTTGTTTTTTTGTTTGTTTTATTTATTTTTTATCCTTAAAACAGTGTCTAGCATGCAGTAACTTGGTAGGTAGTAAAAGCCATTACTTTTGGCATAACAGTGGCAAATATAAATGTATTTCATTTATTCCGTATGGCTCCAGTGCTTAACTGCCTTCGATATTTCCTATGTGATTTTTTTGGCCAAAAATGTAAATGAAGCATAAACAAACACGACTAAGATATTTTAAAAGGAACTGCTAGCAAAGTAACCTGAAAAATTACTTTAATTTTGACAATTATGTCAACTCTTATCTGTGTTGATGACTGTGTGGAAAATGAACCCATATAGTAAGAAAATGCAGATACAAAATTATTACAAAAGATCAGAAAAGAAATCAATTTGAGATAAAGAATGCAAACCCATGAATTCTCTTGGAAAGAAAAGATATGCAACAAAAAGAAGGACGTGGTGTTGTCCTTAAGTAAAATAAGCAGACAGAGCATGATCTTATGCTGGCATAGGCAATAAACACAGTGTTGAACACAATGAACCTGTGAATACCTCCATACAAAGAATGGTTGCATGCAATTAACACAGCACGGTGAAAGAAAGGGGATACTGTAGAAAACGTGTTGATGCTGCAGAAACATGAAAATAAGGAAAAAATGAAAGACAGGTAATCATAAAGACAAACAAAAAATGAAAAGGGAACAGCAGACAGGCAGAAACAGATCTAAGAAAAACACCTCTGTATAAATAAATCAGTTGGTGAGACTCTGCATGGTTCTCTTCCGAAAAGTTTGAATATTTATTCTTGACACTGTAAATAAGGATTAACGTGGGCACCAAAATCTATCCTATTAGAATTTATGTATTCAAATGTTCTCTACCCAAACAAAAAATAAAAAAGGCTATGAAAATACTAAGCACTCAGATTTGATCAGTAGACTGAATACATTGAGAATGAAACTCACAAAAATTTCACAAGAATGAGATCACCAAACTCTTTACCCAGGCAAACGTGAGGCATGATAGTTCAGTCACCAAGGTCATTCTGACCTTCTGTTTTTCATTACAATTCGTACCTGGAGTAGAAACAAATAATCAATGACAGATCAGCATCCTGCAGTGTTTCTAGATGACCAGTGTGATGATGATGAACAGTGTGCTATGAACAGTTTTTCTTCTTCTTTTACTTTCATCTGTAAGAATGAAGTCTTCAGATACCATTTCCAAAACAATCTATTCTTCTCTTGAATTTGTGTTGTCTTCACAAATGTCAGTATACATGTTCTCACAGTCACAGCCCCTCAACTTGTCTTACTGGTGAATAATTCATGTCATTTTATAAGTCTTTGCCCTTTAAATATATAAATATTGATAAATAATAAATATGCAAGTATTTTTTGCTTAGCCTCTTCCATAGAATTCACCTGTTTTTCAGAACAATTCCTCATCATCATCAAGATTGTGCCTTTGTCTACTATTATGCTTATCTTGTCCCTACGCTTAGATGTTCTGTGGACACCCTACCATCAGTGAGGTCACCAGCTACATCCTCAGGAAGAGCCCTTCCTACCAGCCAAGACAAGATAAAACAGTTATTCTCAGCACAGTTACATTTGTTCAAGACATTGAATATCATTTGTCTGACACAGACTCATAGACACAAAGAATTATTTATTTAACCACCTTAGTTTACACACCTCTGACACCACAAGCATCTTCACTTTTCTTCACAGCTGTATTTTTAATATTTTACCAAAGCCTAAATACCTTGGTATCTAAAATAGAAAACATGCTGTGTCTATTTTTACTGCTCCAATAAAGTCCATCATTATACATGAAAATCTAAGACATTACAAGAGCAAAATTATTAAAAAAAATAATCAATGGCTAATAAATTACGATTATATAATTTTTTTAGGAAAAAGCAGAATCACTCTACCCATGATTAATTTGTAGAGGTCTGGGGTCACTCACAGACTCACCAGTATGACCAAAGATAAATTTATTTTGAACAAAGAAAATACATTTACTCAGAAACTGGTGGGCCAGGCCTATACCGGGGACTCTGGGTTCCCATGATGTAGTACATTAGGGCAAAAAAAAAAAAAAATAAGGTTACATTTCATTTATTTGTAGACATACATCCTGCAATCAGAAGGTAGCATTCCATTTATATAAACACATTCATGTTTGCCTACATGCAATCACAGCTTTTAGCAAACGTATGTCTTAAAGGTGTCCAGTTGTCTCGTACAAGCAGCTTTGTTTACAAAAGCAGAAGCAGAAGTTAACATTGTGACCATTATGATAAACAACAGATTCCTTAAATTTTACCACAATGGACCATAAAATTCCATCCCTCCCTGGGCCACTGGAACTTTCAGGTTAGAGACAAATTTCATAGATCTTTTAAGCACTGTAGTTTAAAATTAAAAGATAATGTTAGCCACCACATAGTAAACTTGTTAGTCAAATCTTCCCACTGACAACAGAGAATGACCTTATATTCACATGTCTGTCCCCCAAGTCCATGAATTGGAAACCCAATATAGGTTCCCTTTACCCTGAATGACTAAAATTGCTATTTCACTTTCAATTTGGTAGCACTAGAATCACAATAGACTCATCACCTCTGCCTTACTAAACTGCCTTAAAACTGGAGACAGAAGAACACAGTAAAAAAGGTGTTTCCCTGCATTCCTGAATCCTTGGAGAAACAAAAGAACCTTTCATGTGCAATTTCCAACAAATCTCAGAGATTTACTATAGTGAGTCAGTTTCTCTAAGATCACTGAAATCAGTATTTCAGGAGCACATTCATATAGAACTTCTGGATGTCCCCTAGTTATAGTGATGCTTAAGATGGAACAGCTCAGTGGAACAACACCTGCCTAGCATGCAAGACGGCCTGGATATAATCACACACACACACACACACACACACACACACACACACACACACACACGCACGCACGCACGCATGCACACACATACTACAAAACAAATATAAATAAATAAATAAAAATGTGCACATTTAAAAATCTCTTGACCGTTCCATTGCTGACCATAATATCTTTCAGTGTTTTGTGCTTAAATCCTCATGATTTCTAAGGCCAGAGTGTACAATATTGGTACATGGCTGCACAAATGTGATGGTTCAGCTTTCAATACTGAAAAAAAAGACACTTGGGAAATTGCAAAATAAACTGTTCCCTCTATATTAACAGGATAGTATGTTAGTCATCTTTCATTGCCTCTACTTCTGAATTTTCCTTCATAACTGACTTGACTTTGTATAATGTTAAATAAATTTAATTCTACACTTTTTCACCACAGAGTTGGGGATATTTGTGTTATTTTAGTTGTTTTTATTGTTGTTTTACAACACTGTGGGTCAAACCCAGGGTCTTGTGAATGATAGCTAATACTCTGCCAATAAGAGGACTCCAGGCAGTCCTCTTTCTAGTTGTAAACCTCACATGTCCTAATATTTACTTCCATAACAATTACAGATTTTACTAGGACATACATATTTTCTTCAAAGTTTTTCTCAATGCAGTGTGAACATCCTTATTCCTTATACTATAGATGAAAGGATTCAGCATTGGGCCCACAATGGTATAAAAAATGGTAGATACTTTATCTTCATCCATAGATGCACTAGAAGGTTTAAGATACATGAAGGCTGCAGCTCCAAAGAAAAGAGAAACAGCTATTACATGGGAGCCACAGGTACTGAAGGCTTTTGACCTACCCTCTGTAGAACGGATGCTGAGGATGTTGGAAAGGATCAAAGTGTAAGAAATAAAGATAGTAAGACTGGGCATTGTGACATTGACACCCACAACAATGAAAACCATAAGCTCATTGATGGCAGTACTTGTGCAGGAGAGCTGCAGAAGAGGCGGTATGTCACACATGTAGTGATTGATGATGTTGTCATCACAAAAAGTCAGTCTCAGCATGCAAACTATGTGGGCCATTCCACCCACAAACCCCATCACATACACACCCACTATCATCAAGTGGCAGACCTGATAGGACATGGTGACCTGGTAAAGCAGGGGCTTACAGATGGCAGCATATCTGTCATAGGCCATGGCTGTCAAAATGTAGCATTCATTAATAACAAAGAAGCAGAAGAAGAAGAGCTGGGTCATGCACTCAGCATGGGAGATGATGTTCTGCTTCACAAAACTCACCAGCATTTTGGGGGTAATGACAGAGGAGTAGCAGAGATCTGTGAAGGAAAGGTTGAAGAGAAAGTAGTACATGGGGGTGTGCAGGCGAGGGTTCAAAACAATCAGAATGATCAAGCCCAGGTTCCCCACCATGGAGACCACATAGATTGCCAGGAAGAGAAAGAAGAGAGGCAGCTGGAGCTCTGGCTGCTGTGTCAAGCCCAGGAGGATGAACTCCTTCACTGAAGAGTCATTACTTAAGGTCATTCTTCTCCAGGTCATTTCTGTAAGAACAGTAAAAATCATAACAATAAAATGAAATTCCAGCCCTCTCCAAATTGTCCCCATTAAAATGAGATTAAGATACAGAAACGAATGATAAATTCAAGGTAGAATTTATCTATGGCTATTTTTTCTTTTTTCTTTTTTTTTTTTGGATTTCATATATAGAAAAGCCATAAATATATGGAGGGCTATTTCTTTGAGAATACTATAATAGGCAACAAAGACCATTCTTGGCTTTGAAGCATCTCTGTTCATCTAACTCAACATTCCACCTCCCAATTCAGGCTCAATGGCCATCTCAAAAAAAAAAAAGGAGAGAGATAATACACAGGCTTGCTCAGTGGTGATTTGAGATGAACTGAATTCATTGCTTACCTTTGTGCCTGGGGAAATCCCGTCACCCTAAGAACTCTTCAACTCTACTCTCAAAGAGGGGCAAGTACACATGGCTTGCATAAGCTGTAAGGTGTCTACACTAGAAAAAAATATTGTTTTCTCCTTTTACTAGGTTTGGTTTAATGGTGAGGGAATTCATTTTGGATTGAGTCATCTAGAGCCCTCATTCAGCCAGGTACTGAAAAGCCATGAGCTGTAGTTCATGATTTTAATTTTCCCAGAATGTCTTCTCTATCCCAGAGGTTGATAAATAACATCTACTGATGCCACAAGAGTCACCAGCTAATGACCCAAGAGGGTTTTATGAGTTTGCAATCTTAAGGGCTTGAGTAAAAATTGAATGGCTTGTGAATACCAAGTATTTCTCCAGAGAGCAGACTTTGTTACTTTGGTGCCTATAAACTAGCTCAATATTAATGACTTTCATTTATTGGAGGGATACGCTCTGGTTTTATTTTGTTGTTACTGTTTGAAAATTTTATAATAAACACAATGTGTTTTGATGAAGTTCATCCCTGATTTTCCCCCTCCAACTTTTCTCCATCTTCCTACCATATTCCCTCTTAACTTTATCTCTTCTTTTCAATATCTTTAATCCACTGACTCCACTCATCACTACCTTTATTATATGAGCATAAAGTCATCTACTTGAGAGTAGGTATCCTCGCAGGGGCTGAATCCTTGAAAGGGACCATGTTTCTTACAGCGGCCATCAACTGCCAATGGTTCCTCAGCTAGAGGTAGAATAAATTACCATGTGCCCACTGTATTCTTGGATTTTATCAGGCTTAATTTTACCAGATCTTATGGATACTGTTGTAACCACTGCAAAGTCTTTGAGAACATCCTGAAAATGTTCTTTTGATATATTCATCTATCACTACTGGCTCTTAAATCCTTCCATCACTACTCTCCTTATGATCCCTGAGACTTGAGAAAAGGGGTTGATGTGGAGCTCCCATTTAAGACTGAGCATTCACGGTATCTTATTCTCTACCTGTTGGTCAACTGCAGATATCTATATTAGCCACCATCTACTGCTAAAAGGAAGCATTTCTGGTGAAGGCTGAAAGACACACTAATCTTAGGAGTCAGTTTGCTGCTGTATTCATAGCAGAACAATAGTACTGATGACTGTGAGACCTATGGCCTATGTAGCCTCAGCAGTTGGCAAAAGAACTATGCTAGAAAAGAATTTTGTTTGTGGAGCAATTCTGAAATCTAATCCCAAAGCATTTGTTGGTTTATTACTCCCAGAACACTTGGGGCAATATTGTACTAGTAGATATGTCCTGCCAGGTTAGCCATAACTGTAGCTCTCACGAGTCATACCACAGTGAAACTGATTGTTGCATTTCTTCTTTGACAGCATGTATAGTCTATTAGCACTATAAAAGCTCTATAATACCACACTCACCTCCCAAATTCTTACATAAGACATGACCAACTTTCAAATAAGGATACATAATGCTATATCCTTAACTATACAGAACATTTGAGAGACAGATATCAGGGAAAGATTAGTTTCTCACCAACCTTTGAGTCATACTGAGGGAAATTAATGCTTATGATGCCTTCATATAATGCAAGTAAACTTATCACACCTGCTTTTCAGGTGTGTGTGTTTGGAATTTGTAATTGCATGTAGGTGGACATGATCTAAGTCAGTTGTTTCCAGTATGAAATTACCAAGGAATAAAAGAAGCAAGTACAAAAAAGGAGATACGTAGATGCAAAAATGTTTTTCTTAAAAATGTTAGACAATATGCTACAGGATATCTTTATTTCTGCATGTTGTGACATGAGTATATGGTGTCTTCTGCAATAGGGTGTAATCCCCAAATTTGGCAATGATCAAGAGCAGTAACAATAGCCTGTGATATTGTGACATTGGGAGATACATGGGATATATTGGCTAATGAATTCCTTCACTGAAGGGTCATTTTCTGAGGTCAATCTTCTCTGGGTCATATCTGTGAGAACAGTAATAGTAGTAACATTAAAATAAAATCCCAGCCCTTTCCAAAATAACCTATTAAAATGAGACTTAGAACCAGAATGGTAGGATAAAGTCAAGCTAGCATTTTTCTGTGCCTCTGTTTTCTACATTTTATGACAGTTAACCTACAGAAATGAATATAACTATATAAAAGGCATTTTCTTGGGGAAAATATTCAGGGTACCAATGTCCATTTTTGGTTCTGGACCATCTCTCTTCTGCTTCTACCTTGACAATCCCTTTCCCAATTCAGTCTCAAAAGAGAAGATACAAGGAACATCAGAGGCCCACTGGATTGCTCAGAGGTAGCTTGAGAAAAATCAACAGAAACAAAAGCAAAAACTAAAAAACAAAAGAAATACCCAGTTTAACACTTACCTCTGTCCATGGGAATCTCAGAAATCACCTCGTTATCTCTTCTCCTCTACTCTTACAGAGTGGCACGTGCAAGTAGCACTGAGGAACTGAAAAGTATAGACCCAGGGAAAAAATATTTTCTGTTGTTACTAAATTTGGCTATTTGGTGATAAGGGAAATTTATTTTGGGTTGGAGAACTCAAAGCTTTCATTCCTGTAGATTCTGAGAAGCCATGAGGATGGATCATGATTCTAGGCTTTGGCTTTGCCCAGATGTACTCTCTCACCCAGAGGTTGGAAAATAGCATCTACTGATATCACATGGGCTACCTGATAATGACCCAAGATGGTTTTATAAGTTTGCATTCCTAGGTGCCTGAGTCAAAATTGAAAGCTTATGTTTTCCAGCCATTTCCCTCTGAGATCTAGCTTTGTTGCCATGAAGCTTACAAACTAGTTAAATAGTAATGATATAGACTTACTGGAGGTTTCCACAATTGCTTTATTTTGTTATTATTATTTAAAATGTTATATACACAGATGTAAAATATGTTTTGAGCAAAAACATTCTGATTCTGACTCATTTCTCTACAGTTCTTCTCTCAACATCCTGACACTATTCCTTCCCATCTTCATCTCTTCTTTTCTCTTACTGGTTTTTATCACAGAGTCCACTCAGCACTGCCTGTATGTATATGAGTGTAAGGATGTCTATGAGGCTTTTAGGTAGCCTCTCAGGGGACACATCCTTAAAGAAAAATTACTATGTTTATACCAGTAAACATCTACCAACAGTTCCTCAGTCAGGGGTGCAATTTCATCACCATATCTTCCCTCCATGGTTGGATTTTGGTGGGCTTGACCTTTGTATATTTGCATACTGTTGCAACCACTGTGAGTGCATATGACCACTGAACATGTTGATCCTGAAAACATAATTTCTGTATAATCATCTACAACTTCTGGCTCTTACAGTCTTTCCAGTTCTTCTACTGTTATGATCTCTGAGTCTTGAGAGAAGGGGTATGATGTGGAGGTCCCATGGAGGACTGAGAACTCCCAGTCTCTTATTTACATGTTGACCAGTTTGGAGGTTTGTGCTAATTGCCATCTACTGACAAAACAAGCAACTCTGATAAAAGTGGAGGGATGCATTGATGTATTGGTATAAAATACATTGGAAATCCATTAGGGTTCACTCTAATGCTATATCCATAGCAGAGAAACAGTCATAGGCACTTCTCTAGGACCTATGACCTATCTGGTCTCAGGCCCCAGCACCATGCTAAGAATGAATACTCTTTGTAGCCAAACCTGAAATCCAATATGAAAGTGATTGTTTACTACCACAACACTAGAAATATTGCACTAGATAGTATGTACTGCCAGGTAAGCCTTTCCTGTAGCTCTTAGGATTCACAGCTGAGTGAAATTAGTTATTACTTCTCCTTTGATAGCAGTATAGCACTATAAAAGCTGGACAATGGTACATTCATCTAGAAAATTCTTATACAAAACATGACCCACTTTCAAATAATGATACATACTACTATATATTTAACTATACAGAACAACTGACAGATAGCTATCAGGGAAGGATTAGTTTCTCACCATCCTTGAATTATGCTGAGGGAAATTAATGCATGTGATGACTTCATATAATGCAAGTAAATTTATCATACCTGCTTTTTGGATCTGCGTGTTTGAGTTAGTGGATCAGGGTTTGGAATTGTATGTAGGTATATATGATCTATGCCCACCTGTTTTCATGATTGAAAATGCAAAAGAATAAAAAAGAAAGTACAAAAAAGTACACGTCACTATAGAATATTTTAAAGCTAGATAATAGGGTAGCAAATTTAGACAGACACAAGCTTTACCTCTCCATGTTGTGACTTGAATATATGGTGTCTCTGATGTAACATGATAAATAAAAGACACACACACAGATATTGAGGTTCAAACTTCAAGCTAAAGAACAGAAAAGTAGAGGGCCACTAGCTCTTACCACTACCTCATACTGAATGGGCTGATCCTGCTACCTCTCCTCAGTGTGGCTGTAGAATGAATGTTCCTATCTTTGGTGTGATTGAAGAAGGAATGCCTCCTACTTGCCCTGTCCCTCGGGGCATTCAACGTGGGTTTGGTGAACACCTAGGAGAAAGACTGGGGACAGGAGATATGAAAAAGGACACCAAGATCAAGGTGATGATCTTTATTCATCCCAAAGGGATTTATATAGAGGAAGTGAGGAGGGGAAGGGATGGGGGTGTACTGCAGCTGCAAGGATGCTGGCAAGGCAAGAGGTCAGTGGGAGAGATAACCTCCTGTGTTGCCTGGTAACCTAATCTGCAGGGCAAGAGGTCAGGGGTAGAACCTCCTGTGTTGCTTGGTAACCTGACAACAGGGTCTGATCCTATCTATTACAATTTACTATTGCTCACGCCTATCTCCTGAGGACTTTGTAGTTTTCCAATTAAGCTAATCTTTAACTAACAGATAAACTACAGGCCTGTTTCTTGGAGTTTGCTGTATGTCAGAAGAGGCAGCAAGGTGGTCTTGGAGTCACATCTTCCCTATGAGGACGTGATGCTGCCATATCGGTCTTAGAGCGGAGGCCACTGACACCTACTCTGTACTGAAGACCCTGCTTCTGTCTTTTATACCCCTCTAGTGCTAGGATTAAAGGTATGTGATCTGTTATTCTTTTAGACTGATTCAATCCTGTATATCCCTGGGTGGTCTTGAACTCAGAGAAATCCATCTACCTCTTAGTCCTGAACTCTCAGATTAAAGGTGTGTACCACCACCTCCTAGCTTCGGGCTGCTGGGATTAGTATGTGCGTAGCTTCTATGACTTGTAGCTGACTTTGCTTTCTGAATCCTCAGACAAGCTCCAAAAAACAACAAATGATATATCACCATATTTTGAAATAGGGTGTAATCATCAAGTTTGGCAATAATCGAGAGCAGTAGCAGTAGCTTCTGATATTAGGGAATGTATGGGACACAACTGGCTAATAACTCTGTAAGGTATCTCATTCCTGGTTCTAGGTTTTACTTGACAGCCTGTGGTATCTAATAGAAAAACTGTCTCCAAATGATAAGGTTATTTCAATTTAAAATCATTTTAGACACGAAACTATTTTAAGAAGTGGTACTTTACACATGACTTTCTCAAAGGTCTTTAGTCTTAGTTATTTCTCAAGATCCATCTCTGCCCTCCCATCTCCTGCCCCACCCAATTCTTCCTGCTTTGTTATTCTCCATTCTTCCTTCATGCCACCTGTGCTCCGGTGTTACCTACAGCTTATCCCTGCCAATGTGGGTGTTCTTCAAGTAGAAACTATGAAAAACTGTCCCATATACTATGGATTCTCCATACTTTTCTTCACTAGATGAAATCTTATATTCTTGTTTATAAGGTATATTCTTGTTTATAATATCTGCCTCCATACATATCACACATGTATCTTAATCTAAGTCCATAACATAAAGGAATGTGGCTGTTTTCTTCAGAGCCACTTCTGAAGCCTTTCAATCAATTAAACCTGACATGTGCAGGGGATTCTATACATATGTATAAAAGAATGAGTAGTTGTGCATCCTTATTCAGTTCTCTAAGAATACATACTGGATACTATACAGAATATTTCCTACACACACATAGACAAGGATCTATATATTGCCAATACTTTTACTTATAGACAAGAATGTGGACAGAGTGACATTCATAAGACATATAGAGCCACAGGTGCTTCCAGAGACCATCAAAGTGAATTCCAGATGACAGTTTCTAAGCTCAAAAGTTTAAAAAAAAACTTTTATCTTCCATCCTTGAATGCCACTCTGGTTTTCTGAAAATATGAAGAATATGCAATTTATTTTCCCACACACCTAAGCATAGACTTAAAGCAAAGGAAGTTCTATAACAGTACATTATAAGGTCTGAAATTCTAAAACCAAGTTTCTCTTCCTTTTGGAATGCCATTGGGAGCCATTAAAAGATTTTTTTTATTTTGTGACACAAAATTGAAACATCTGCAATACTTATAAGATTAATATGGCCAGAGAGTACTGGGGAAGATGTCGAGTGCTAGAGAGATGGAAATAGCCTTAGTTGCACAGGCAATTACAGCATTGGGAACAGAAGAAAAGATGAGTGACAGGTAGTGGTGAGGGAAGGAAGGAAATCATCAATGAAGGGGAATAACACAGGAAAAAAGAAGGTATCTGAAGTAAGAGTAATGCTCAGAGTTTTGAAAGAAAAAGAAAGAAAGAAAGAAAGAAAGAAAGAAAGAAAGAAAGAAGGAAAGAAAGAAAGAAAGAAAGGAAGGAAGGAAGGAAGGAAGGAAGGAAGGAAGGAAGGAAGGAGGGAAGGAAGGAAGGAAAATTTCAAGGGAGGACTCAGTAAGACATCATAATAGGAACAGAGGGAAACAAAAGCACCAAAACCTTAATGATACTAACCTAAGAACTGACTAAATTGTGGAGTTACCACAAGCAGAAGTTAGGAGTGATATTTTGGTTAAACGTTTTATTTAATCTCGAGCTGGGCATGAAAGTACAAGTTTGAAGTAGGGTAATTTACCAAGACTAAATAAATTCAGAAACATCACAACATGATAAGTATCACAAGTCATTTCTCTAGATAACAAAACACAGGACTGGTGAAGTCCATGGAAAAAATTAAATAAAATAACAAAAAGATGAAAAAACAAAAATCCCCCATTGTAGATTTTTCTATTTGAGATAAAAAGAAATACAGCAACTGCTCAAATGAATCTCAATTATTCCTGAATATCCAAAATTACTAAGGGACCAAAAATTCCTTCGGACAAACTTGAAATGTTCTCTACAAGACATTTCTTGGGGTCCCATAGTGATCAGGACATGGTTATTCATTAAAATATGCTCCATAATAAATGTGAAGAACTTTTTCTGTGGTTTTGTTTTGATTTTCTTTTTTATTCATTTCTTTCCTCCTGGCTATGCACAGTACTTTGCAGAATTGTGAATGTTAGTCAGTAGAGTGAAACTTCTAGCTGGGTACCAACTAGATATCTCCATGTTCAATAACATAAATGGTGTCAGGTTAACAATAAGACCTTACTGTCAGGTTGTTACAGGAGGGCAATAATAATAGCCTTGGCAATGGCATATGGAGTTTGGGGAACAGACTATGGCCAACAAGCTAACATGGTGTAAGCCATTCATGGCACTGGAGTTTTGGAGGGTGGCATAAAATGTCTAGTTGAGGTGTTGTCTCCCTCATTATATGGCAAAATCTTTTAATTAGAAAACTCCTAAAGTAGAAGTGTTCCACGCAACTTTTCAAAAAGCCTTTGGTGTTAGTTACTTCTTTGCTTGAAGTTATCCACCATCACTTCAGGCTCTTACAAGCCTTTAGTGTTAGTTGTCCCACATTCTCTGAGAATGTCACACACACACACACACACACACACACACACACACACACAGACACACACACAATGTGTTTTGATAATAGTAACTCCCATTCCTTCTCCAGGCCCTCTTCTAGCCTGTCCGCCACATTGTCTTCTTTTATAACCCCCTGAGTCAAATCCGTGCTGTTTGTGTAATCATAAATGTAGAAGCATCAGCTGGTGCACAGGCATCCTAGCATGGCCGCTTCCCCACCCCCCAAAAAAACTGATTCTCCTTAATCTAGCAGCCTTATTAGGTTACATAGGAACATGAAATATAGAGATAAAAAGGACTCATGAGCCGGGCGGTGGTGGCGCACGCCTTTAATCCCAGCACTCGGGAGGCAGAGGCAGGCGGATCTCTGTGAGTTCGAGGCCTGGCTGGACCGATAGCCTCCAAAACAATACAGAGAAACCCTGTCTCATAAAAACCAAAAAAAAAAAAAAAAAAAAAAAAAAAAAGGACTCATGAACCCATACTACTATCTGAGTGACTACTGAGACTTGATAGCTCCTAGTGGAAAGAGAGTCCATTTGCTTTAAGGATATAACCTCTGTCAATTTAATCGTGTTGCCGGGCATTGGTGACGCGTGCCTTTAATCCCAGCACTCGGGAGGCAGAGTCAGGCGGATCTCTGTGAGTTTGAGGCCAGCCTGGAATACAGAGTGAATTCCAAGACATCCTCCAAAACAATACAGAGAACCCCTATCTCGAAAAAAAAAGTTAATCATGCTCAAGTGATTGATCCCACACCCATGAGTTCAGTACATATAAGACTAAGTGGGTTGTTTAAAAACAAAACAAAAATAGAACATGAAATTGAGAGAAGATAGGAAGAAAAGGAATGGATCTGGATAAGGGAGGAGTTAAACTCTTCTTGCAAAGATATTTCAGAGAATGTACTTAAGGAACATTTCAGGGTCTTTTTTTTTTTTTTTTCGTTTTTCAAAACAGTGTTTCCTTGTGTAGCTTTGGAACCTATCCTGGCACTTGCTCTGTAGACCAGGCTGGTCTAGAACTCACAGAGATCCACCTGCTTCTGCTTCCTGATGCCCAGTCATATTTCAGGGACTTTTACACACAGTAATTTTATTAATTTTTTGATAATATCACACAATGTACTTTGATTATATTCATCTGACTCCTTCCATTCAAAACCTAATCTAGACTTTTTGATGAAAGTCTTTCAATTTGTATACCACCAATGTACATGTAGATAAACATGGAGTGGACATAGACAGATTACAAGGTTATACTATTATAGCAAGGCTGTCTCATCTCTTCCTTTCTTCCATTTGCATTAGGCCACATCAGACTCATTCAATTATAGTACAGTATATCAATTGGCAACACCTCCACCAAGACATGCAGAACTCCATCTTGCACTTACTCCTGTCTCCTTACAAACCTGACATGTTCAACCTTATCAGTCAGTGCTGATTTAATACAGAAAGCTTCATGTTGTATTATATTTTCATGACTATAGAAACATAATATTAACTAACTGTATGTCTCTGCAGTCTCTTTAAATGTTTGACTGTTTCAGGTCTTAGTTTTAATGCAGTACATCAAAGGAACAATGGATGAGATGATGTGGGAAAATAGAGTAAACTTAAAAAATAAGAACAAAGAAGACACTGTCCAATGAAACACAGAGTAACCAATGGAAAAATAACTGAGCAAAGTTTTGGAGATATTATAGTTGAGAGAGTGTGCAATTAGGAAAAAATTGAAGACATACAGTTAAGAACATTTATGTGGCAGACAACTACTACACAGCGACAACCTCGAACATTCACTATTCTTTGTTAAGTAATTTGACTATGTAATCTACATAAAACTTGTGTAGCAGGTATTGGGAGCTAGGTGATTGAGAGCTTCCCACAAAAGGGCTAAACCTATGGAATAGCATACAGTGATTTCTTTTATGACCTGGTTTGCTTGACATAGAGGTTTACATTTATCTATCTAACTACAATGAATTACTTATGTTCAGTAGTAAAATCAAAATAATGGCATATTCATTGTGTACTATACAAATGTGAGTTATTAAAATTCAAATGTATCCTTGCCAGAGAGACCAAAATGGTTTTCATACTTACTAGACAATATTCTCAAATAAAGTATATTCATAATTTCTAATTTTTTGAGTTTTTCTATATTTATTTTATTTTTTAGAGTTATTTCTTTTTTCTTTTCATATTTTTTTAATTTTAAATAGTTTGTTTTACATGTCAAACCCAGTTCCCTCTCCCTCCCCTCCGCCCGCACCGCCCCCCACCATCCCCCCCATCCTCCCGCCCTATTGTCAATTCCTTCCACATAGGGGATATCTAGAGTCTATCATTTCACTCAGGGTACTTCAGTTCAGGAACTTCCCTAAGAGTCCAGGCAGAGAGAGCAACCCTCTTTGTGTTATGAACACAAGATATCTGTTAGTATTCGAGGGATAAACACTGATCCACTGCTCAGGACCCCATAGGTAGCCCAAGCCTCCACATTGACTCTCATATTCAGGGGGTTTGGATCAGTCCCATGCTGGCCTCCCAGCTGTCAGTCTGGGATCCAAGAGCTCTCCCCTGTTCGAATCAGCTGTCTCTGCTGATTTTGCCAGCCCATTCTTTGCCAATTTGTTCTTTGCTCCTCTCTCTCTGTCGCTGGGTTCCTTGGGTTCTGTTCAGTATTTAACTGTGGGTGTTTGCCTCTGCTTCCATCAGTCACTGGATGAAGGCTCTAGGATGGTTATAGACATCAATAATTCACTATCAGGAATAGGCATTCGAGGTGGTCTCTACACTATTGCTTAGCTTGCCAATTGGTGTCATCCATTTAGATCACTAGAGGTCACAATGGTGCCTGATCTGTCTTCTAACCCATGATTCCCTCTTCTCCCTATCCTACCTCCCCCCCCCAGTTGACCTTCCTGTTCCTCCATGTCCTACTCTCTCTTCCACTTCTCCCCCTCTCTATTTCCCAGGTCCCCCTCCCCCGACCCCTCGCCGTGTTCCCCATCTGTTCAGGGGATCTTGTCTCATTTCTCTTCTCTTGGATACCATGTATATCTTTTAGGTTCTTTCCTGTTTCCCAGACTCTCTGTCAGTGGAAGTGCAGACTGGCACTGTCCTGATCTATGTTTAAAATCCATGTATGAGTGAGTACATACCATGTTTGTCTTTTTGTGACTGGGTTACCTCACTCAGGATAGTTTCCTCCAGTGCTATCCATTTACCTGTGAATTTCAAGATTCCATTGTTTTTTTCTGCTGAGTAATACTCCTTTGTGTAAATGTACCACATTTTCTCTATCCACTCTTCAGTTGAGGGGCATCTAGGTTGCTTCCAAGTTCTGGCTATTACAAATAATGCTGCTATGAACATAGTGGAGCAGATGCCCTTGTTGCATGAATTTGCACCGAAGACAATTTATGCTGGAGAGGATGTGGAGAGAGGGGAACACTCTTCCACTGCTGGTGGGAGTGCCAACTTGTACAGCCACTTTGGAAAGCAGTATGGAGATTCCTCAGGAAAATGGGAATCAATCTACCACAAGACCCAGCAATTCCACTCTTAGGCATAATTTCTAATTTTGATATACTTGTTTTTAGCCATAATCTATTCTGTCAGGTGTACAGGTAAAATAACTATTTGAGAGTCTTGATCTGTTAATAATTAAAATTTTAATCTTCTTTAAAGTCCCAATGATACTGAAAATACATATACAAAGGTGATAGGTTTTTTTCTCTTTATTTTTCATTGACAAAAAACTATGTACAGTTAGGAGGTACAGTGGGATGGTATCATGGAGGGTTATATTTGACAGTGATGAAACTGAACCATTAAACATGTCTATCACCCCACACTCTCACCATTTCTTCATGAAGACACCTCAAGTCTATTCTTTTAATGATTTTGAGCTACAAAATACAGACTCTCCTTAAAACATATTCCTCCTACCTGAAACCTTGAATTGCTTAATCCTTGGTCTTCTTTTCCACACACCTACAACTTCTAAACATTAAACTTCAGCTCATTTGACTTTACAGGTCAGCACTGGAAGCTTCACTGTGATCAATTGTCTTTCTAGAACTGGGCCAGCCAGCCTGTTAATTGGTTATTTTTATTTTTTTCCAGTTTTTTAAACTTTTTATTTCATTTTACATTCCAACCACAGATCTTCCTCCTACCCCTTCTCCCACCCCCCCCTCACCTCCCTCCTAGTCCATACCCAGTCCTCTTCTTCTCATAGGTAAGGGCACCCATGAGGAGCCTGCATAGTCTGGCACAATAGGTTGGGGAAGAGCCAGGCCCGTTTCCCATGCATTAAGACTGAATATGGCATTCTACCATAGGGAATGGGCTCCAATAAGCCAGTTCATGTATCTGGATTATATTGTTGTCCTACTGCCACTGAGCATGGCATCCCACCCTAAGGAACGGGCTTCAATAAGCTATGTTATATACTAGGTTTGTATCATGGTCCTCCTGCTAGTCCAAGTTTCACAACCATCTCTCACATACAGAGGACCTAGTTCAATCTCCTGGAGTCTCCACAATTGTAGGTCTGGAGTTCATGAGTTTCCACAAGTTTGGTTCAGATGTCTCTGTAGATTTCTCCATCATAATCTTGACCACCCTTGCTCATATATTCCTTCGTGCCTGTCTTCAACTGGATTCCTGGAGCTTAGCCTGGTGCTTGGTTGTGTATCTCTAAATCTGTTTCCATCAATTACTGGATGAGGCCTACCCCTGTAATCAGATTGATGATTACTTCAACTATCATCATTATTGGTTATTCTTTATCAATCTGTGATTTCTGAATATGAGTCTCAGAACATGCAGGTGTCACACATGTAAGTGGTTCACATTTCAATTTTGATTTAGTATCAGGGGTTTATAAACATGAATTCAATACAGTTCATCCTCTGTCTTTATGAAAGAATTTTGTGTCCTTTTTAAAATTGGTGTTTCACAGTGAGAAATGGTTAATCAAGGCAATGTGATGAATGTAGACTAAAGAATTAAAGAAACCAGTAAGTAGTCAGGCTGTGCTTGGGGAATAAAATTTTAAGCATTTTATAATACTGAAATAAATATTTAAACAATTATAAATGCTTAAGTCTCTGTCAATGCAATAATTTTATTGAGATCCTATTAAATTTCTTAACTGACATTATTTTCTTCTAAGCATATTGGTATAAACTAGTATTTTAGAACGTTCCATACATTATATCTTCATATAAACACAAAATCTGAACATGTAAAACTACTGTCCTGATGATGTACCCACTGAGCAACATCTTCCCTGAATCCATTCTAAAGAGTGATGGGCATAAGACAGTGTATATTGTGTAATTTACAGAACTATAAAATTTTGAAAACATAAATTTTCTTATTTTGATCATAATTCTTTCTGTACTCTAAAATATGATACAATCACCAATAAGGATGTAAGACTATAGAAAGTATGACATGGTTCATACAAAAAGCTTGACCCAAATTTTTTGTATCACCGTCCAATAAAAATAAAAGTGAGTTTTTCTCTTTGTTCCTTTTTTAATCTTGAGATTATAATTATGACATATCTAGCTTTCTTCCCTCTAAATCCTTACTTATATCCCTCCATACTCTCACAATCATTACCTCTCTTTTCAAAAATGTTGCTGTATTCATATACATATATATTCCTGAATATTACCTAATTAGTGCATATAATGTGTTAAAATCAAGACAAAATGTTTCCATACAACTCACAATGTTTTCTCCACTTTAAAATCAGTCTTCAGTAGGAAAATGGACACTTTTTAATGTTTTTATTCATTTTACATACTAACCAGGGTTGCACCTCCCTCCCCTCCTCCTACTCACCCCCCTTCCCACTAGCCCCATCTACTCCTCAGAAAGGGTAAGGCATCTCATGAGGAGTCAATAAAACCTGGCACATTCAGTTGAGGCAGGACCAAGTCCCTTACCATGCATCAAGACTAAGCAAGGCGTCTCACCATATGGAATTGGTTCCAAAAAGCCAACTCATACACCAGGAATATATCCTGATCCCACTGCCAAGGGTCTCACAAACAGACTGGATTACACAACTGTCATCCACGTGCAGAGGGCTTAGTTTGGTTCCATCCAGTCTTCTCAGCTGTAGGTCCAGCGTTATGAGCTCAGGTCAGCTGTCTGTGTGGATTTCCCATCATATTCTTGCCTCCCCTTGTTCCTATAGTCCTTCCTCCCTCTCTTTAACAAGACTCCAGGAGCTAGGTCTGGAGCTTGGGTGTGGACCTTGCATCTGCTCCCCTTGGTTACTGGATGAAGGTTCTATGATGCACTTATTTAGTTGGGCATTCTCTTTAACAAGGCTCCAGGAGCTAGTTCTGGAGCTTGGGTGTGGACCTTGCATCTTGATGAAGGTTCTATGATGCATTTATTTAGTTGGGCATCAGAATTTTGTGGGTCATCTCTTTGCTTTGTGCATCTTGGCTAGAGGAATCCATTCCACTTCTAACTTTGGGCTCATTCTAAAACTGTTGTTAGCCTGGTGATAGGGTTTGGTGCTTTGACACTTCAGTAGCATGCCAAAATCTAGCTTAAGTCCATAGTTCAAATAAAAACAGAGTAATTCTCCAGAACTTCTCAATAATGCAACACAATCCTCTTTTTGACATTTATCCATAGGTGCACTACGGGTTGAAAATCTGGCATTGCAACATTAACTCTGTGGCTTTATTAAGTCATGCCATTGTAGCCTCACCTAGACAACAGCAATGTCTATTTGGAAGGAGAGGCCAAGGAATATTGAACTAGCCAGACATGTTAAGCTCTTGTGAAGAATGAAATGAAAAGGAAGAAAGAAAGTGATGAAGGCTTTGGACCAGGATGAAATTCCAACTCCTGAAAAACGATAGAAAAATAAAAGAGTTGGGTAGGAATCTCAGATTTAGATGGCAGTTCTAGAACATCTTATGCAAGATGGCTGGAAACCTTTACAAAGACTCCCAATCAGGAGAGACCAGGCTTGGCGTTAAGAGTGAGGCCTAATGTGGTCCACCCCCGATACTTGATCTCCAAGTGACCTGACACCTGAGCATTATGGTCTAGCAAGAGGGAAGAATCAGCTGCAGCTGATCAATTGGCTTCTGCACAGCTGCTTCTCATGACGTGCCTCTGAGAATTCTCTGAGACTTCCCTATTCAGAAAATATCAAAGTTCCCCCAGTTTGTTATTTTTGTTTATTATTTTTATTATTATTTCTGTTCATCTTTTCTATAATTTTACTTATTTTTAAGACTTTCATGCAATATATTTTGATCATATTTTCTCCTCCCTAATTCTTCTCAGCTTCTCCATTACTCCCTACCTACCCAACATCATGTTCTGTTTCTATTTAAAACAAAATAAACCTGAAAATGAATGAAAAATTGGAGTTCGGCTTGTGTTGCCCAAGTACACCACTGCATGAACATTTGTTTTCCCAAATGGAATTATTTTGGTTTTGCTCAGAAAGTATTTGGATATATAACTAAGGATATGTTTCTTAATCCACTGTTCTATTCCACTAGCCAGTTTCAATACCAAGAGATTCATTTAACTATCATTGCTTTGTGCCAATTCTGAAAAACACTTAGTATTATCCCTATGCCCTTCAAGATCCTCTTAGAGAGTGCTATCAAGAAAGAATAAGACTTAGAATGGGTATCATTAGTGCAAATGCCAATGAAAGATAGAAAGATTGGGAATCAGAGATGAAATTCACAGACTTGAAAAAAAAGAAACAAAAGAAAAATGGAAGGATCTAGTGTGGCAGGGGAGAATCTCAAACTACAAGGCAGTTCTCAAAGATTTTTGAATAGACTGATGAGCAACATATTTTAGGCAGAAAGTAGCCAACCCTAGTATATAGACACACCATTTTTGGTCATTAGCTGGAGCAGCTCATAGTAAACCTGCCTTTGCCTGACCACTACAGTGCACAGAAAGACTTACCAGCCACAGGCTGTCACAAACTGTGTACACTCCAAGAATTTCTATTGACAAAGAGCTAAGCAAAGTCATGAGGCCAATGCAGAAATGATAAACTAAAGTTGTTTATAATTAGTAGCAGTAGTAGTATTATTTACCATATTTCATTAATTATTAATTGTAAGAATAATGTTTTGTTGGTTACTACATTAAGAACTGGGTACTATATTTCAAAGTTTCTCATCCTTTTATATGATGATTGATATAACTTTTATAGTATGAAGGTCCCTCTCTTATTACAATACTATATGCAAGCACATACACATGTATATTTCTGTGCAATTCTGTTACTATTGGTCAGGCAATAAAACATGGAGTTGCATATGCTGTCTTACATGATGCAAATATTAGGTTTACTGAAGATCTCAGAGGCAGATGATATATTCTGTGTATCTTGGCATTTGTTGAAAACCAGAAAAAATCAAAACAGTAGATCAAAAGGAAATGTTTAAGCAACTGTGGTTCTACTGTAAGCTGTGCATAGCTCATAATAAACACATTTTAGCCAGGCAGTGGTGGCACACTCCTTTAATCCCAGCACTTGGGAGGCAGAGGCAGGCGGACCTCTGTGAGTTCGAGGCTGGGTTAGACCGATATCCTCCAAAACGATACAGAGAAACCCTGTCTCATAAAAACCAAAAAAACACACACACACACACACATTTCACCATGGTTATGCCTGGAGCAGCTAACAATGTTGACAATAATAAGAGTGCTTCTGTAAAACACTTCAGTGTTTAGGTGGAAAAGCTGCTATTTGAGCATATTGCTGAGTATTAAATACTGACATTCTTTTTACAGATGAATAATGATAAATGACATCAATGTATTTGTGCCTGAGGGACACCATCATTCATTTTGAAATTTATGAAAAATGACAGGAATATCAAAACAAAACTGAGCAAGATTATCTGAAAGTAAAATGATTAGACAAGTCTCCTAAAGTGTAGATAAGGCAACTGGTATAAAGCACACATGTATGAATAAAACAGTTCATGTAAAATACCACAGTAGAATTAAGTTCTTTGACTTCTTTCCATATTTCTATCTCTAAATAGAATACATTTATCTGAAACTCAATTTGTGGCATTCATCCGTGCCATTTTTACATCCCTAATCCACCTACTATATATTAGAGGATTGATCATGAACACCACATTAGTGTAGAAAACAGAAGAAAAATTCCCTGGCCCATAGATCCAGATGAATGCTTAAAGCACTTGAATGCTGCAGACCCAAAGAAAAGATAAATGGCAACAATATGAAAGCTACAGGCATTGAAGGCTGTTGATCTGCCTTGTGTAAACTTGAAGTTTGGAACATTAGCAAGGATGAAAACATAGGAAATGAGGATGGTAAAGCTGGGGACAGTGAGGTTAATAACCACACTTATGGTAACTATGAAATGACATGGGTGCTGTAGCAAGAAAGTTGAAGGAAGGGCAAAATGTCAAACAAGTAATGGTTGATGACATTGACATTGTGGTAAGTCAATCTGAGCATGAAGCCTGTGTGGGCAGAGGCTCCAGCAAACCCCATTCCATAAGCAGCAAGATAGAAAAGAACAAATCTGAGGGCAGAGGGTGACTTAATACACCAATGTATTCCAGATGGCTACATACAACCATAGGCCATTGAGGTTATAACAAAAAAAAAAAGAGACAGAGAAACAGTCTGAATCATATGCCCCACCCAGGAAATAGCATTCTTCTGAGACAAAGTTCATCAGCATTTTGTGAATAGAGACAGAAGAGTAGCAGAGATCAATGAAGGACAGCTTGTTTAAATTCAAATCTCTGCACTAGAATACAAGCCATTAGTAGAGCACCCTGCTATAGTTCATTGTCATATCCACTAGATACTGTTTAACTGCCAATGTCCACTCCTTCTGGCCCTTACACTCATTTTGCCCCATCTTCCAAGAAGTTGACTCCACTTTGTGGTGAGGGACTTTGATATGGATGTCCCATTTACAGCTTAGTGTTTGTTATCCCTCACTCACCCCTCCTTCATCATACTCTCTCATCCCTGTAATCATCAGGCAAAATCGTTTCAGAATGCACTAACTAACCACTAGTTTTCACCAACTCAAATGCTAGAAATTTTATCAGACAGTGACTGAGAACTAGAAGAAAGGTATTCCCACTTTGCTCTGCTCTCCTACCTGATGGCCCTGGATTGATTTGTGACTTTCTTTGTTCTGTTACTATAAAAGCCTCCATAAAATTGTTACAGCATCACAGGCATGGTACTTTACACAACCTCAATCTATGTTTCTGAGCTATAGTCAATCCAGAATAAATGATCTCTTTGAAGTGACACATATTTTTGCATTGAGACCAGCTATCATTTAACTTCCAAGACTTGTCCTGTAACCTAGATTATTTTAAAATTACATAGAAAAAATAACTCAGAATGCCCCAAAGTGGGAAGATGTGAACATTTTCAGAAGTTCCAATGGTTTAATGACCCTAATTTTCACATATTTTTGAAATCTGACTAAACCCTTTAGTTTCTCTTGCTTCTAGATGACTTGAAAATCACTAATCTTGGACACCACGCAGGTAAACCATATAGCATGTATTCCCTCACTTTACTTTCCATAAGTATCATGGTGATTTGTGGGTTATGATGATAGTGATTGCATGAGTATCTTAACATAGACTTTTTCCAAAACATAGACTCTTTCATTGAACCTGCAGATTGTTTTAGGGTGGCAAGCAGGTCATGTGATTGTCATCTCCCCTTTGCACTGTGTGAGTATCCTCTGTTCCTTTACCTTTGGGTCAGATTGCTTCTGTTAAACTTTGCACATGAACATGCCAGACATTCAGAGAAAGGCATTCAGGAGATTAACATATGTCAAATTTTCCCCTTCTTTCTAGTCCCCCTCAAGGCTAAATATACATTGTGTGACTAACATAGCTTCAAGGTTCACAGAGACATCAAGGCAATTATCAGGTTTTACAGCATCAGAGCACTGACTACCAGGTTCTAATCACCAGCACTTTCCCAACATAAACCTGTGTTTAACCCTTGCCAAAGTAGAAAAAACTTCAGTTAGTGCTGAGTTAGGATGGTCATTTCTGGACACTAGCCACCATCTTGCTTTGCTGACTGTTAATATTTTTTTCACTCCAATACCTCACCCTTGATTCACTGAGCTCCCTTTTCAATACCCTATGTATATAGATTTTGATTTAGTGAACAATAATGAATTGTGAGAAAAAGAGATTAGGCATCAAAAGTAAATTTGATATGTGTTTCTTTGACCATTAAAGTGATGTGTATCATATTTGAAATATTAAATAAAATGTTTTTATCATGGCTGTAGTTTTATTTTTAATTCTAAGTGTAAGTCAAATTATTTTATGTCTACCTACTTACTAAAATAAGATTTTCCAAAGTTAGCCATTAAAATAGATGTAGTTCATTAGTATTTTAATCATTTCCTTTGCATAAACTGTAAAAATGAATCATTAGTAGCTCACATCTCAAAAATTATATTTGAATTCCGAAAGCTGAGTAAATGCCTTAGGTTTTCACTTTATTTTCAAGAGCTTGAAATATTTCTAATTAGCCATCCTTCCAAAGTGGGATGACTTTACTCACTGAAATATATCTTATTAGAAGAGCTGTGTTCAAGCATCCTTTATCCAAAGAATGATAGATAATAAGCAGGGAAAAGTAAATACTAGGTATACATATTTGATCAGTATACTGAATACACTGAGAAAAAACCTTAGAATCTCAGAAGAATGAGACCGTCACAGAAAACTGGGTAGTATATAGTCAGACCTTCTCCACTCTCTGTTCCTCCATGCCCAATCCCTTGGGCTCCTCCCTATCACTGCAACAGAACACCAGTTGCAGCCTCCCTGCTTCCATGCCCACATCTCCTGTGGATCCCACAGATGATCAGTTCTAACCCCCTTCCCCCACTAGTCGCTGTATCCCAATCTGCCTGCTCAACTGCAGGTCACACCACCAGAAAACCTGGTGGGCTGCCAGCAGATCTTCTCCATCGCCTCTGTTCTTCTACAAGCAATCCCTCTGTCTCCTCTCTAGCACTGCAAATGAACACCAGCTGCAGCCTGCCTTGCCCCCTGACGGAGTATGCTGTGGATGCCACAGACCATCCTCTTCCTACCTCCCTACCTCCCCCATTCGTTGCTGCATTCTAGCCTGCAACACCGGTTAGCCTGAGAACACACCAGCAGAGCAGGTCAGTAAACCAGACAACACACAGCCATCACATTCTATGAAAATCCAGATCAGAAACATAAATCAAGGAACGAAACATCCCCCAACAAAGACAAACCCGGAAATCAGGGTCAGCTGTTCCTGTGGATTTCCCCCATCGTGGTCTTAAATCCTGTGTTCCTATTATCACTCCTCCCTCATTTTCATTGTACTCCAGTGTAATGTGACTATTTCTGGCCTGGCTAGGTCCTGCCAGGCTTTGGCCCCAAATGATCACACAGACGCTATATTAATCATGAAGCTGTTGGTCATTTACTATTGTTTCTTATTGACTAGCTCTGACTTAATTATTAACCCCAAACTGCTAATCTGAGTATTTCCACTTGGTCTTCTCTTACCAGAGAAAGGGTCCAGACCTCTTTTCTTCTCGTGTCCTATAAGGTGACTAACAGTGCCTACATTTCCCAGGCTCCTCTCCTAGCCCACCTATCTTGCTTCCCTATTGGTCAACAATGCTTTGTTCATCAACCAATAACACAGAATAACATTCCCCATAGCTCCAGAAGCTCTACCCAATGGTTAGTTGTAGATTTATGCATCTGCTTCTGCTTCTGGAAGAGAGTTCTGGTTTCTCTGGAGTCATGAATTGTAGGATGAGTAATTTTTCTTTATTCCTGGTGTCCACAGTGCCCCCTTATGCATGAGTATATACTATATTTGTCCTTCTGGATCTGGGTTACCTCACTTAGGATGGTTTCTTCTAGTTCCATCCATTTGCCTGCAAATTTCAAGATGACATTCTTTTTTACCACTGAGTAGTGCTCCATTGTGTAAATGTACCAAATTTTCTTTATCTATTCTTCTCTTGAGGGACATCTGGGTTGCTTCCAAGTTCTGGCTATTATGAATAATGCTGCTATGAACATAGTTGAGCAAATGTCCTTATGGTGTGAGTGGGTCTACCTTAGGTATACGCCCAAAAGTGGTATTGCAGGGTCTTAAGGTAGGCTGATTACTAATTTTCTCAGATATCATCGTACTGATTTCCACAGTGGCTGTACAACTTTGCATTCCCACCAGCAATGGAGGAGTGGTCACCTTACTCTACGTCCTCTCCAGCATAAGTTGTCATCACTGGTTTTTATCTTAGCCGTTCTGATTGGTGTAAGATGATATTTCTGATTTGTTTTGGTTAGCATTTCCCTGATGACTAAGTATGTTTAACATATTCTTAAGTGTCTTTCCATCATTTGAATTGAGTTGAGGTGAGAATTCTCTGTTTAAATCTGTACCCCACTTTTTAATTGGATTATTTGGTAGTCTGATGTCTAGCTTCTTGAGTTCTTTTGGAGATCAGCACTCTGTCAGATGTAGGGTTGGTGAAGATCTTTTCCCATTCTGTTGGCAGCTGTTTTGTCTTACTGACTGTGTACCTTGCTTTATAGAAGCTTCTCAGTTTCAGGAGGTCCCATTTATTAATTGTTGATCTCAGTGTCTGTTCTACTGGTGGTATGTTCAGGAAGCAGTTTCATGTACCAATTCATTCAAGGGTACCTCCCACTTTCTCTTCTAAGAGGTTCACTGTGGCTGGATTTGTGTTGAGGTCTTTGATCCATTTGAACTTTTGTACATGGTAATAGATATGAATCTATTTGCCTTCTACATGTTGACATCTAGTTATAACAGGACCATTAGTTGAATATGCTTTCCTTTTTCCATTTTATATTTTTAGCTTCTTTGTCAAAAATTAGGTGTTAATAGATGTGCGGGTTGATATCAGGGTGTTTCACTCTATTCCATTGATTAAACTGTCTGTTTTAATGCCAATACCAAGCTATTTTCTTTACTATAGCTCTATAGTAGAGCTTAAAGTCAGGGATGGTGATGTCCTCCGATGATACTTTATGGTAGAGGGTTGCGTTGGCTATACTAGTTTTTTTTTTTTGTTTTTCCATATGAAGGTGAGTATTATTGTTTCAAGGTCTGTGAAGAATTGTACTGGGATTGTGATGGGGATTGCTTTGAATCTGTAAATTACTTTTGGTAGGATTGCCATTTTTTACTATGTTGATCCTACCTATACAAGAGCATGGGAGATATTTCCATGTTCTGATACCTTCTTTAATTTCTTTATTTAAAGACTTAAAGTTCTTGTCATACAAATCTTTCACTTGTTTGGTTAGAGTTACTCTGATATATTTTATATTATTTGTGGTTATTATAAATGGTGATATTTCTCTGATTTCTTTCTCAGCGCATTTATCATCTGTATATAAGAGGGCTACCTATTTTTATAATTAATCTTTATCCTGCTACATTACTAAAGATATTTATCACTTGTAGGAGTTTCCTGCATATAGTAGGATGCAAATACATCCCTGTTTATCACCCTGCACAAAACTCAATTCCAAGTGGATCGAAGACAATACAAAGTTGTTGAAGTCTCAAAGTAGTTTTGATTTGCATTTCTCTGATGGCTAAGGATGTTGAACATTTCAAAATCATTAAATTTGTTCAACAAAGTAAACCTTATCTACCATATAAACAAATGGAATGAAAAAAAATGTTCATCTCATTAGATGCAGAAAAGGCCTTTAACAAAATCCAAAACTCCTTAATAGATAGAAATCCTAAAGAGATTAGGAACATATTTAAACACATGCCCCCCACAAGTCTACACAACCAGATACACTGAATCTTATAGAAGAGAAACTGGAGAATGGCCTTGAATGGATTGTCACAGAAGATGACTTTCTGAACAGATAGTATGATCAACAGTTAATAAATGGTACCTCATATACCTGAAGGGCTTCTATAACACAAAGGACTGTCAATCAGTCAGCATCAGAATGGAAAAAGATTTTTACCAACTCCATATCCAATAGTGGATTAATATGCAAAACATGTAAAGACCTCAAAAACCTTGATGCAAAACAGAAATCCAGATAAAGTATAAAATGGGGAACATATCTAAGCAGAGGGTTAGATAATAAAGGAATATCACATGACTAAGAAACAAAGAAATGTCCAACATCCTTAGTCATCAGGGAAATGCAAATAAAAACTACTATGAGATCCCATTTTATACCTGTCAGAATGATTAAGATTAATAACACAAGTGACACCTCATGCAGGCTACAATGTAGAGCAAGGGGAACAGTCTTCCACTGCTGTTTGAAGTGCTAATGTGTATGGCCACTATGGACTTCAATGTAACATGAAAAATGTAAACCCCAGAGACACATGTTGGGGTTCAAGCTTCAAGCTAATGATCAGAAAATCTGAAATGACAATCCTGTATCCACAAATCCTCAGAGGCAAAATCTCTTATTTCCTATCTCCTCATTATATTCCCTTCTCTATCCAGCCATATACTCCTGTTTTCACCTCCCTAGTGCTGGGATCAAAGCTGTGAACTCTGTTGTTCTTCACTCTTGTGTAGGCCATGGTGGCCTTGGACTCAGAGAGATCCATCTTCCTGTCCCCTCAGGCCTAGCATTAAAGATATGTGCCACCACTAACTATATGGCTTGCTAGCATGGCTGCTGGAATTAAAGGACTTGGATTAAAGGTGTATATCACCACTGCCTGACATCTACGGTTTGTGACTAGCTTTGCATTCTGAATCCTCAATTAAGCTTCAATAAATCACAAATAATATATCACCACATTTCTGGTAGTTCCTCACAAAATTGAGAATGACATACCTTAAGACCCAGCTATATCATTCTTGGGCATAAACCCAAAAAACACTCCATCCTAACAAAAAGACATTTGCTCAGCTATGTTCATAAAGGCTATTATTATCATAATAGCCAGAAACTAGAAACAACCTAGATGTCCCTCAACTGTAGAATGGATAAATAAAATATCATACATGTATACAGTGTACTATTATTACTCAGCTGTTTAAAAATAGCATTGTGAAATCTGTAGGCAAATGGATGGAACTAGAAAAAAATCATTCTGAGTGAGGTAATCCAGACCCAAATAGACAAATATGGTATATAGTCACTTATTAGTGAATTTTAGCCATTAAGTAAATGTTAACTGAGTCATAATTCAGACTCAGAAGGTTAGGTAAACAGAAGGAGTCTAGATAGGATGTATGAATCTCCCAGGGAAGGAGAAATAGGGTTGAGGGAAGTTGGGGACTGGAGAAAGAGGGATCCAGTACTGAAGGAGATGGGATGGAGGAAAATAGTGCAGAGAGAGCTGTCTGGAATTGGAGGACATTTGGGGTTTTGTGTGAAAACCTAGTTCAGTGGAAACTTCCTGGAATCTGTGAGGGTAATCCTAATGAGATATGGAGTCTAAGCTGGTCATCTCTTGGAGTCAGACAAGGTTTCCATTGGCAGGACTGGGCTGCATTTGTTTAAGTTGTTGGACAAGATCCCCAGACAACCAAGGATGATGCTAAGGCATAGGGTTGCTCTCAGCAAACTGACAGAGGAGCCCATTCCCAAGGACAGCATCCACACAGCTTACTGAATGTGGAGAAGTCAAGCTGGTACCTGCACGGACAATTCATTTTAGTTTCTTTAATGTGGAATGGTACTCTCAAGGCTACCAAAAACAAAACATGGACACCAACCCATCCACAATACATTTGACCAACAATTTATCCAGCCTGAAAGATGTGATTGACTTGTGGGAGTGGCCAACCAGTATCCGATTAAACTTGAGGCCCATTCTAAAAGAGGAAGCCCATGCACTATATACTACTTGGATAGCCAGAAACTAGAGACTAGATAGCCAAGAGATCTAGGGTTGAACCAAACACAAGTACTCAAAATAAATCAAGGAAATGATTCCTAATGATATTCTGCTATACTCATAAAGTTGTGCCTTTTTCAGTTATCATCAGAGAGGCTTCCCCTGGCGGCATATGGGAGCATGTACAGAGACCCATTGTGTAGAGAGAGAGTCTAAGCTGGCTGTTTCCATTGGGTCCCTCTCTTGGGTGATCAGAGACCCCCTCTGAAGAGGGGGAGGGAAGACTGTAGGAGTCAGAGGGAATGGAGGACATTAGCAGAACATGGCCCAGTGAATCAACTAAGCAGAGCTCATATGGACTCACAAAGACTGAAGGAGCAAGCATGGGGCCTGCAGAGGTCTGCACCAGGTCCTCAGCATATGTGTTAGCTTGACATTTTTGAGGGGCTTGTCTCTGACTCTTTTGCCTGCTCTTGGGATTCTTTTCCTCCTATTAAATTGCCTTGTCCAACTTTATGTATCCCTTACCTTAATTGTATTTTACTTGGTTTTGTATTTGATTGTTGTCTCTTGGTGGCCTGCCATTTTAATGGGAGGCAGAGTGCAGCGAGTGGGTCCAGGAATGAGGAGAGGTGGGGGGGATCTGGTAGGAGTGGAGTGAGGAGAAATGATGATCAGGATATATTTTATGTGAGAAGAATATTTTTTCATTAAATATATTTCATTAATATATATGTATGTATGTATATCGAAATTTAAAAATTAAGTATTAAGTATAGACTTTATACAATTAAAGAAATAAAAGCAAAGCAACAACAACAAAAAAGCAAATAAGATCAGAAAACTTGAAGTGCAACCCTAATTAGTCTTAATAATAAAAACCTAGAGTCAGATATCAGGAAAAAGCTTAAAGATCAGAGAAGTAAAGGACCAGCCACAGTAAGCTCTTACCTCTCTGACTCAGACCGAAAAGGGCCACACTCCTGTCTCTGCTCCGCTTTATCACTTCCTATCTGTCTGTACAGACCTCCAGATCTCTAAGGCTAACTAATGACTAGCTCTCTGATCTCCAGGCAAGCTTTCTTTGTCAGAACACAAACAAAATATCATAACAAAAACTCTTTCCCAAAGAAACATGATATTGCAGCCACCAAGGTCATTCTGGCCTCATCAAAACTCATACCTGGAGTAAAGGGCTGTAATGACTAATGAGTAATCAGCATGCAGTGTTCTTTCTTGATCAAGGTGTGATGGTAATGAACAGGGTGCTTGCCTTAAGATGTTGCCCCTCCTCTTACTCATGTTCCTCCTCCACTTTGGCTTCTTCTGCTGCTTCTTCTTCCTCATCTTTTTCTTCTTCTCCTACTCTTCCTCTGCTTCTTCTTCTTCCTCTGCTTCTTATTATTATTGTTGTTGTTATTATTATTATTCCTTTTAAACTGTAAGAATGTAGTCTTCAGATGCCATTTTGGAAACAATCTTCTCTTTCTCTGGGAGCCTATATTTGTGTTCTCTCCCCAAACATCTTCCTTGTTCTCACAATCATAGTCCCTTCACTTTCCTTTCAAGTGAAAAACATAAAAGTCACTTTAGAAAAGATTAACTCTTAAAAATGTGCAATTATTATTCATTAGCTCAAAACTATAGTTTTCACACAAAATGTAATCTTTCCGATATTTGAAAGTTTTTATTTCACTTTTACTCTTTATTTTGTTTTTGTTTGTTTGTTTGTATTTCTTTTTATGTTTTAGTTGTTTGGGTGACTGGTTAGTTGGTTGGTTGGTTGGCTGGCTGGCTGACTGGCTGGCTGGCTGGCTGGCTGGCTGGCTGGTTGGTTGGTTGGTTGGTTGGTTGGTTGGTCGGTTGGTTGGTTGGCTGGTTGGTTGGCTGGTTGGTTGGTTGGTTGGTTTTGAAAGACACAGCCTCTGTCTCTAACACATGCTAGCCTAGAACTAACTATGTAGTTCAGGGAGTCCTTGAACTAGTGATGTTTCTGCCTCAGACGTGGATGTGTGGGATTACTGTATGTGTCACCACAACTGCTACGATTTTTTTTATCTGTTCTATCGTTTCATTTTCTCACTATAGGCTCTTAAGAACATAAAGTAGCTGCGCCTGGTGATATATTCCAGTACTCCTAAAAACTCTAAAGCCTGAGTTCAAGACCAACCTGGTCTCCAGAAAGTGTTCATAGTCAGCATGGGTTACTCAGTGAGAACTTGCTTCAAATAAAAAAGTTAAAGGAGATATGGTTACACATGGCTCAATAGTAGAGCAGTTACCTAGCCTTTATAAAGGCCTAAATTTAATACCTGGCACATGAAGATTAAAAATTGCATTTTACCACTGTTTCGATTGCTTAAGTCTGCCAAAAAATATAGGTATGTGCAACAGACCAGATAGCTTAAACAAGGGATAATTTTCTTGCAGATACGTGGGCTAAAAGTCCTTTATAATGTTTGGGCTATGTGTTTTCTGAGGCTTCTCTGTTTGGTTTACGGGTTACTATGCTTTTGTTGTGTTGTCACCAGATCCTTCCTATATGTATGTCCATTCTTAGTGATTATGTGTCCCCATTTCTTTTCTCTTTATTTATTTATTTATTTATTTATTTATTTATTTATTTTTTCAGTTTAAATTTAGATAAGAAACAAGGTTGCTTTTTTTCTGCTGAGTAATACTCCATTGTGTAAATGTACCACATTTTCTCTATCCACTCTTCAGTTGAGGGACATCTAGGTTGCTTCCAAGTTCTGGCTATTACAAATAATGCTGCTATGAACATAGTGGAACAGACATCTTTGTTGTATGAATGGGCATCTTTTGGATATATACCTAAGAGTGGAGTTGCTAGGTCTTGTGGTAGGTTTATTCCCATTTTTCTGAGAAATCTCCATACTGATTTCCAAAGTGGCTGAACCAGGAGTGTCCCCCTTTCACCACATCCTCTCCAGCATAAATTGTCCTTGGTGTTTTTGATTTTAGCCATTCTGACAGGAGTGAGATGGTATCTCAGAGTTGTTTTGATTTGCATTTCCCAGATGGCTAAGGATGTTGAGCACTTTCTCAAGTGCCTCTCAGCCATTTTAGACTCCTCTATTGAAAACTCTCTATTTAGTTCTGCAGCCCACTTTTTAATTGGGTCCTTTGCTGTTTTGGAGACTTGCTTCTTGAGTTCTTTGTAAATTTTGGAGATCAACCCTCTGTCAGATGTGGGATTAGTGAATATTTTTTCCCATTCTGTGGGCTGCCTTTTTGTCTTGCTGACTGTGTCCTTTGCCTTACAGAAGCTTCTCAGTTTCAGGAGTTCCCATTTATTAATTGTTGATCTCACTGTCTGTGCTAGTGGTGTTATGTTCAGGAAGCTGTCTAAGGACACTAGTCAGATTGGTTTAGGGCAAACTTTAACATGGCAAATTAATTTAAATGAGTTTAAACTAATCACATTAGTAAGAACCTAATACTGTTACTTTCCACTGTCCTGGGGAATGAGACACCACAAAAGTTCATGCAGAAACACACCTGCATAATAATCATTATTGTACAAGGAAAGTAAAGACAGTATGGAACTGCACTGAGACAGCAATATCAATATTAGTAAGACTTGATGAAGTATTACATTTAACTAGGAAAGAAAGGGAGGCTGTCAACCCATACTGGCCTGAAATCTACTGCTTTAAATTTCCACTTTAGTCTTATTAAAAGGTCTTGTTATATGTGTGTATACACTCATACTTTACAGATGACTCAACAATTCATTCTTTCTTCAGAAATGAGGCTATATATAATATATATATTATATATATGAAAATATATTTATTTTATTGTTACACTTATAATATATATATTTGTGCATGAGTCTCAGATATAATGACATAGCTTCTGTGACTTGTGGTCTTGTGGTTATCTTGATATCTTGGGACTATTACTTTGTATTAAGTGAATAAAATGTAAATATACAAAATGGTACTATTTCTGCAATAAAGTCTTTTCTAACTGGCTGTGCATACATAGATATTGGTGCTTGTTTGGCATGGGAAGATACTACACCCATTCTAAGCAGTACAAAACATTATTTTTCCTTAAATACTTTTTTTTTGCTTTTTCCTTTTTATTTAGTCAGGAACCTCAGTCCACAAGGGGACTAGGGACCTTTAGGGCAAAGGTTCCCCCATCAAATGACTATAGAAGTCTCCTCACAAACATGCTTAGAGGTTTACCTTTTAAGTAATTTGAGAGCCTATCAAATTGAAATCAGCTAATTAGCCATTACACTCAGTAAATATGCAGTTGTATCTTCTAATTTACAATCTCCCTTTTTGCTAATTTAATTGTACATTTGTCATCTCATTGTTTTCCTGTTTTTTTCCATCTTACTATTTTTTTATTTTATTTTCCAGTTTAAATTTAGATAAGAAACAAGGTTGGTTCTTTTCTCCATATGCTTATTCATATGTGTTATATGTGGCAAATTACATTTGTTTTCTATATTACTGTTTAAATCGATCTTATTATAACTGTGACAATAAATATGTTTTTCATAAATATATATATATGAATCTTAATTTAATGCCAACTATCTATTAACACAACTTCTACCCCAGCTCAATTGCAGTGACAGCAACACCAATATCTATGATCAGTTGTTTATACTGATACTAGCGATGGCAGCTATGTTGGAACTGCCAGCAGGCCATCATCAATGCTGAGAAGTTGTTAAGCCAAGGGTAGTGGTACCTGCCTATAGTCTCAGTCATCAAGAGACATAGTCAAGAGGATGATAATTTCAAGGCTAGTCTGATATACACAACAAAATCCTGTCTCAAGGGAAAAAAAGAACTGAGAAGCTTTGAGTATCTGGTAACATGTTTACTTCAAGAAAGTTAAGTGGAAAATATACATGTTTATATTTTTGGAATATGGTTTTTAAAGCAAAGTATGTGGTATTTTTATAATTTATGTAATGTGTACCACAGAGGTTTTAATATTAGGTGTGCAGAATGTAAAACAAAGAAGACTGAGACTCAAAACTAGAAGCTTAGACTCAAAACCAAGTCATTTCTGTTGATCTTTCCACTTGCCACAGCTTGCTAAACTCATACAGATACAGGATCAAGGGGCTACTACCTAACTCTTCCTGCTGTTTCAGCTGACATCTAGCAACCTGAACTCATTTTTCAGGTATGTACGAGTAGCAAAGAATCATCCATTCTTTGGAACATCCAAATTTTTATTATTTAAATTTATTCTTCCATTAATTTAGGTACAAAGTTTTTATGGATGCCAGATTAGTTATAAGTGAACATTTACCATGTTTTGGAATATGAGAGAAGAAAGAAAAAGCTACCAGATGTTTGATTGATGTCACCCAAACTTTTATTGTTCTTATTTACATCTATCCTTTTCCTTGCAAAACCTCAACTTCATGTTAATTGTTCATCACACTTGTAAGCACATTCTTCTGCTTAGCATTCATCCACAGCAATCACTTGTTTCCCAAAACCATTCATCCTCATCATCAAGATGGTTGCTGCCTCTAAAACTCTGCTTGGCTCCTCCTTTTGATGTTATTATGGGCAACCATGCTTTCAGTCAGGTAACCTGATGCCCCTTCAGAAAGAGTTCTTCAACCAGCCCACCCAAGATAATAAGACTGTTATTCTTAGTACAATTACATTTTTTCAAGACTTTGTATTATTTTTCCATTATATATTCACAAATACAAATTGTAATCTTATCATCACCTTACTAGTCTGCAGCCTTCTGAGATCATAAGAATCTTCAACTTTCTTCAGAACTACATTTGTAATGTTTAACTAAATCCTAGGTATCTTGATGTCTAAAATAGGGTTCACGCTCAGTTTATATTTGCTCCTCCATAAACTCAATCAATGTGTACTATGAAAGTAAAACTATTAAAGGGAAAGAGTGACTAATAATAAATTAAAATTATACAATTTGTTATAGGAAAAAACAAAATTCTTTAACAATGACAAGCAAAATTGTTTAGTCAAATTCTTGCCAATGAAGACATAGCATGTCTTTAAAAGCACAATGTTGCTTTCAAGTCCATGAATAGAAAACCTCATGTTCCCTTTAGCCTAAATGACCACAATTGTTCTTTCAGTTTTTAGCCTGAAAGCACTGGAATCACAATAGACTCATCAATTCCTCTGTACCTAACTTATTTAAGGGTAAAGAGAAAAGACAAGAGTGAAAAGGAGGGCATTTGCCCTCCATACTTGAACCTTTAGAGATACAAAGGAACCACTCAAAAATAAATCTACAAATATCCTCGGAGAGCTGTAAACTGAATAAATGGGAAACTGTCTCTAAGACTACTGAAATCAGTATCTCAGTGTCACAGTGACATAAAACCCCTAGATGTACCCTAATGAAAATCTCACACTTGTGCTTAAGATGAAGATAAATGGAAGAGAACTTGCCTAGAATGCAAGAAAGCATGAATATGACTCCCCAAACACACAACCTACAGAAATATTCCAAAGTGTACATTTAAACAATCTCATGACCTTATTGTTTCTGAATATAATATCATCCAGTGCTTGGTATCCTTAAAACCTCACTATTCTAAGGCTAGAGTGTAACATACTGGTAGATGATGGCACAAATGTGTTTGTTCAGTTGTCAATACTGAAAAAAGGATACATATGATTTTGGAAAATTATAGAATAAACTGTGTACTCTACCCCAAAAAGGATGATGAGTTCAACATCCTTCACTGTATTTATCTCTGAATGAAATGTATTTGATAATTAACTTAATTTGCATAATATTAAATAGTTTTAGTTTCACACTATTCTTACCACTGGTTTTTGCTTTTAGTTTTTGTTTTGTTTTGTGTTTAGGATTTTGATATTATCTTAGTTATTGATGTCATTGAAGTTTTTCAAGACAGTGAGTCAAATCCAGGACCTCACACATTTGAGAAAATGTTCTGCCAATGAGTGGGTCATCCAGTCCTATGCTGCACATGTCCTAAGATTTACTTCAATAACAAATACAGGTTCTACTTAAGTAAACACTGTTTTCTTCAAAGTTTTTCTCAGTGCAATGTGCACATCCTTATTCCTTAAACTGTAGATGAAAGGATTCAGCATTGGCCCCACAATGGTATAAAAAATAGTAGATATTTTATCATCATCTACAGATGTATTAGAAGGCTTAAGATACATGAATGCTGAGGCTCCAAAGAAAAGAGAAACAGCTATTACATGGGAGCCACAGGTGCTGAAGGCTTTAGATCTACCCTCTGCAGAATGGATGCTGAGGATATTGTAAAGGATCAAGGTGTAAGAAATAAAGATAGTCAGACTGGGCAATGTGACAGTGATACCCACAACAGTGAAAACCACTAGTTTATTAATGGCAGTACTTGTACAGGAGAGCTTCTGAAGAGGAGGTATGTCACACATGTAGTGATTGATAATGTTGCCATCACAGAAGGTCAGACTTAGCATGCTACCAGTGTGGGCCATGGCTCCCACAAATCCCATCACATACACACCCACTGTCATCAAATGGCAGACTTGATATGACATGGTGACCTGGTAAAGCAGGGGCTTACAAATGGCAGCATATCTGTCATAGGCCATGGCTGTCAAAATAAAACATTCATCAATAACAAAGAAAGCAAAGAAGAAGAGCTGGGTCATGCACTCAGCATGGGAGATGATGTTCTGCTTCACAAAACTCACCAGCATTTTGGGGGTAATGACAGAGGAGTAGCAGAGATCTGTGAAGGAAAGATTGAAGAGAAAGTAGTACATGGGGGTGTGCAAGTGAGGGTTCAAAACAATCAGAACGATCAAGCCCAGGTTCCCCACCATGGAGACCACATAGATTGCCAGGAAGAGGAAGAAGAGAGGCAGCTGGAGCTCTGGCTGCTGTGTCAAGCCCAGGAGGATGAACTCCTTCACCGAAGAGTCATTACTTAAGCTCATTCTTCTCCAGGTCATTTCTGTGAGAATAGTAAAAATCATAGCATTAAAATGAAATCATAGCTGCTCCAAACTACCACTTAAAATGAGATTAACAGCCAGAAGCAATTGATAAATTCAAGCTCAGACTTCTCTGTGTCTTTTCTTTCTAAATTTTATGAGCATAATGAAGATAAATAAATGAAAGGTCATTTCCTTGAGGATAAATTCAGGGAACCAGTGATCATTTTTGGTTCTGCATCATCTCTATTCTTCTTTTACCTTGAAAATCCACCTCTCACTTAAGGTTCAGTGATAATCTCAAAAGAGAAGAAAGGAGGCACCCAAAGACTCAAAATGGTTTGGAGAAAGAAAAACAAGCATGCATCCAATTCAATACTTACCCCTCGTGCATGGAGAACTCATAAGTGACCTTACTTACTCTTCTCTACTCTCACAGGTGGTCAAGTACTCATGGCATTGAAAAACTGTAAAGGTGAAAAACAATATATATATATGTGTGTGTGTGTGTGTGTGTGTGTGTGTGTGTGTGTGTGTGTGTGTGTTGCTACTACATTTGTCTTTCTGGTGATGAAGGTAATCAAATTTGGACTGGCAAAGTCAGAGTCATCATGTCTTGAGATTAAGAAAAGTCATGATTGTAGATCATTATTTCCAGTGGTGACTTTTCCAAAGTTGTACCCTCTAGCCCAGAGGTTGTTAAATAGCATCTACTGATACCAAGAGAGCCAACTGATTATGACTCAAGAGAGTTTCGTGAGACTGTAATCTTAGAAACCTCATTAAAAATGGAAAGGTTTATGCTTCTCAGGTATTCTCCCCAAGAGATCCAGTTTCATTGCCATGGTACTTAGGGACTAGTTCAATAGTAATGACATTGGCTTACTGGAGGTAAACAACTTTGTTTTGTATTTATTGTTTGAAAATTTTTATACATATATACAATGTGTTTTCATCAAGTTCACCCCAGCATCCTTCCTCTGTGATTCCTCCCCCAACCTCCTACCACTATACTCACACAACTTCATCTTTTTTTCCTTATTTTTTTAACCTACTGAGCTCAGTCAGTACTGGCAGTATGTATATGAATATAGGGATATCTATATGAGTATAAGTAGCCTCTGTGGGGCCACGTCCTTGAAACTGACCATGTTTCTCCCAGTAGCCACCAACTGACAATAGCTCCTCCCCTGAGGTGGAATTCCATGGCCATATCATCCCTCAATGACTGTATTTTGTCCAATTTGATTTTACACATGTCTTAAGCATACTATTAAAACTACTGTGAGTTTATTTGAGCAGTGAAAATGTTGAATCCTGAAAAAATTGCTTCAGTGTAGCAGCTACCTATCATCCCTGGCTCTTAAAATCTTTCCAACCCTACTTCTGTTATGATCCCATAGACGTGCAAGAAAGGATACGATGTGTCGATCTGACTAATTCCCAGTTATGGATGTCTATGTCAGTAACCATCTACCACCAAAAAAAGAATTTCTGATGAAGGTTGAAAGAGGCACTAATCTCTGGGTATAAAGTTTGAAGGAAATTTATTAGGAGTCAGTTTAATTCTGCATCTACAGCAGAAAAAAAGTCATAGGTACTTCCCTATGACCTATCTAGTTATAGGAGGTTTGACCCAGCAACTATGCTAGGAATGAGTTCTGCGTGTAGAGAAAGTTTGATATCTAGACAGAGAGTGCTTGGTTACTCCCACAACACTTGTACCATTGAAGCACCAGAGGATGTATTCTGCCAGATCAGCAATTATTGTAGCTCTCAAGATTCACAGCTCCATATAATTGATTATTATTATTTTCTTTTGATAGCATGCCTAGACTGTAAGCACTATCAAAGCTAGACTATACAGATGAATCTTCTAGACAGATGCAAGCTTTATTTCCCCACATTATGATTTGAATACATAGTATCTTCAGCTGTAGAATCTCACCATCAAGTGATGAGCATAATCAAGATCAGTGGCAACAGCCTTTAATATTGTGGGAGAGGCTCTATAGAACACAACTGGAAAACAACTCCAAAAAAGGTATCCTTTCCTGAATCTCAGTTTTTATTTCATACGCTATAGAGTCTAGGAGGAACACTGTTTCCCAATATAGGGTAACTCCGCTTAAACCCTTTTTATACATAAATATATTTTAGGAATCTCATCCAACAGTAGGCACACACATGACTTTCTCAAAGGTCTTAATGTTAGCTCACTGTCATCAAACTCTCTCCTCTAGTCTGCTTTACCATCTCCTGTCCCAGCCCATCATCCCTGCTACATTAATCCCCATTCTTGTTTTATACCACCTGTGCTTCAGTTTTACATACATTTTATTACTGCTAATTCTTTCCAAATAGAAGAGCATGAATAAACAACTCAAATACATTGGATGAATGCTCCATACCTTACATCACTAGATGAAATGCTGTATGAATGTTTGTAGTGTCTTCTTTATACAAATCACACATACTTCTTAATCTATGTCTATAACACCAAAAGAATTTTGCCTATTTTCCTCAGAGCTGCTTCTGATGCACTTAAAACAATTAAACCATGGCCTGTGCAGGTGGTATTTATAAATATGAATAGAGTAATGAATAAATGAAAATCCTTTTCCAATTCTCTTAGAATATATACTGGGTGCTAGACAGGATATTACCCCACAATCAAAGACTTATAAGAGTACTGATGCTATCATTTATAGACAATAATATGGACAGGGACAATATCCAAGATATGTAATTCCATAACTAATTCTCAGAGGCCATCGAAGGGAACTCCATATCAGAGTTACCAAGCTCAGAAAACAAACTGTAGATTCCATGTCTGTTTTCCTGAAAAAAAAAAAACGTTGGCAATACTCAAATGTCTTTTCCCACACAACTATAACATAGCCTCAGATCAGAGTGAAATTTGTAACAATGCATTATAATAAGGCCTGAAATACCAAAATCTAGATTCTGTTCCTTTTGTGATGCCATTGGAAGCCACTAATAAGTTTATTCTCTTGTGGCACAAATTTGAAACACCTACAATGCTTATAAATATTTATATTGCCAGGCAGTCGTGGTGTGGTACACAACTTTAATCCCTGCACTTCAGAGGCAGAGGCAGGCAGATCTATGTGAGTTCAAGGCCAGCCTGGTCTACAGATCAAGTGCCAGGACAAGCTCCAAAGCTACACAGAAAAAAAACCCTGTCTTGAAAACAAAAAGATAGATAGATAGAGGGAAGTACCATGAGTTGCATAGGAAATTACAATAGTGGGAACAGAAGAAAAGGTAAGACAGGGAGTGAGGAGAGGAGAGGAAAGCAGCTGTGAAGGCGAAGAAAAGGAGGATGAGAAAAGGTCTATGAATTAAAAGTAACACTGTGAGAAATTCTGATAAACAAAAAATATAAAAGAGTCATTAACTATGGGTGGGGTGGGATTTAGTAAGTCTTCTCATAAAAGGGATTCAGGAAAACAAATGAAACAAAATTCTTCAAGACACTAGCCTTAACCCACACACCTACGAACACCTGATTTTGACCAAGAAGCTAAAGTGATACAATGGAATAAAGAAAGCATCTTCAACAAATGGTGCTGACATAACTGGATGCAGACATGTAGAAGATTGCATATAGATCCATATCTATTGCCATGCACAAAACTTAAGTCCAAATGGATCAGAGACCTCAACATAAATCCAGCCACACTAAACCTCTTAGAAGAGAAAGTGGGAGGTATCCTTGAACCCTTGACCAATTTGCTAGAGGAAAGTGGAATTGCTATGTAAAATAAGATTGTTTTTCATTTAAATAAAAATTAATAAAATATAAAGGCAAAAATCAAATAATCTTTTATGCCTTGAAATTTTAATTGCCTTGATTTTGATCTGTCTTTGCTATCAACCCATTAAAATCAAGCATTTAAAGAAAAGAAAATCACTACTCATCGGTAGCCATGAGTAATGAGTTTAAAATTGTCCTGCATATTTGAGTATGTGCTTCTGCATCTGAAAAGACATTTTTAGCTTCTTTAGTTTGAAATAATTATAAATCATAGAAATTTACAAAAGTAATAAAAACATTCCCATAATTCCATTTAAAGTTCTTCTTTAACTGCCAGCATTCAAACTAATGCTAAATAAACCATAGATCTTTCTGTACTTTCAACAGCTCACACATGCGAGTGCATAGAAACCAATTAATAACAGTTCTGGTCAACTGTCATCAACAAGCATGTACACACTACTTGTGTTTATGCTAACCCACCCACTCTCATGCTCATCTCTACTCTCTGGAAAACATTTACCTGCTATTTACCAACATGGTTCTGTCAATTTGCAGGCCTTATAAAATATGAGACCTACAAAATTTGCTTTCATTATTTTCACTAAGAATAAGGGCCTTTGGGTCCAAACTAGCTGTTGATGTATTTCCTTTATTTATGAGTAGTATTCAGTTTTTCACAAGCCAAGTTTATTCAAGCATCTTTGTTCATTATAAGAGTAATTACGGGCCAGAAGCTTGGCTCAGTAGGTCAAAGCACTTTCTACCAAGCTTGATAACTTAAGTTTGGTTGCCAGATCCCACCTGGTGGAAGGCTAGACCAATTCCCACAGGTTGTCCTCCAACCTCGGCATGTGTATTGTTGCGTGTACACATGCACACACAAAATTATACAAATAAATTTAATTTTAAAAAGTATAACAGATACCTGTGTTGACATAAATATAAATGTAGCTAGTTTGTGGTAAATCTTACTGGAGCATGGGCTTGATGTTGATCAAATTCTTCTTTAAATCAAGAACATCTTTCTTTCTTCCCTAAGAAACACAGACTTTCATAATTCTTAGTACAAGTCAGAACAAAGTAATACCTCATCATTACTCTTTGTAAAAATGAACAATATTATCAATGGTAAACAATTTTCTAAAAAATGCATTTGGCTATATAAGAACACAGGAATCTGTGACCATTTTGCATATGTCCCTCCAATCAACAGCTACTCATCCTCTACTCCATCATATCAAGGTGGATAGGTTTGTGAGTGTTAACAGTTGAACTGTATCAAGGACTGGCACAGTTGTGAGAATATAGCCATACACAATACATATACCATAGCTGTAGATAGCTGTTACTCTAAATAACAAGCAAGCAGAAATTCAGTGATTCTATCATCCTGAAGGCATAATCATGCTTAAGCAAGTACATCCTAGTCCAATTCTGCAGGGTGCACTAGAGATTAAGACATCTGAAGCTGTCCACAGACTCCTACCAGACAAGGAAGCTATATCTAACTAAAACTGAGAGTGTTCAAGGCCATATGATAAAATATGACTAACGGTATATTTGAAAATGCCTTCAGTCTTAAACATACACCTCTACTAACCAAGAAAAATCTCATCTGCAGCTGAGGGATTTGTGATCAACTTCTTCCATTGTTGGTGAGCACTGAGACAGCCTGATGCAGGAGCCGCTGCACATATGCCAAATGTAAGAAGATGCACAGGAATGTTTCTAAAAATTTGAATGATAAGAAATCTGGTTCAAGCCAGATTGAGAGCTTCATTCTTCCCTTTAGCTTTCTTAAGACTAACAACTACTCAAATAAAAATGAATAAACATGGACAGATGGTTAAAATTCTAAAGACTGTTTAGGAACCCAGTACTTGAGAAAAAGTATATTGATGAAATCCATATTTTTTTCTGGGAGAACTCAGAATTCAAACTAAAAAGAAAGATCTGAAAATCTTTTTCTTACTTAACAGAAACAGAAAAGATGAAAACACAGATTGCTACATTTTTTTGAGTTTTTCCCAGTTTGTAATTCCTCATCTATATCACTGGGAAAACTTGACCTAAACTCCTGCCCTCATTGTACCTAGTCAATGCAGGTGGAAACCTGATGCCTACACTGTGGCCAGGGAAATTTCCAAACTTATGCTGAGAAACGACATATCTGAATAAGATATTGCAGGTGGCACTCTACTTCCCCTGCCAGTGTGAATCAGTGAGACTAAATGGAGACCTGAGCTTCCACCCCCACACAGACAGACAAAAGCAATGAAGAAACAAGATGATGCACATCACACTGCTTCCCAGGACTCTACAGTCAGAAAGGTCACCTTGAGACCTTTAAGTCTACCCACACATGGTGGCATTTCAGCCTGAAAATCAGAATCCTCATTTAGCTTATTTGTCATCAGCTGCCCTGAGGTGGAAGCTGATCTTCTATCCTTTTTTTTTTTTCAAGAAAAAAAAAAGATGAACTACTGGACCAATCCTAGGATGAAACATTGTCAAAATTATCTGATAATAGATTTATGTATGCAACAATAATTAATGAGGGAAAGGCAATTAATTTGACAATTAATTGACAAGGATGATGCATGGGAAGACTTGGAGGAAGGAAAGGAATAGGAGAATATATGTATGTCAAATTTTAATAGTGATTTTAAAAATTATCTAAGAATAATGAGCAATCATATAACTGCTTCAACACTCAATCATAAAGACTCTTGAAACAAATGAAAAGAAGCTTTTAATCTTAGTAAACACTCCTAAATGTTTTTAATTTTGTTTTAAAGATTTATTATGCATAGTGTTCTCCCTGAATGTGGTTTGCCTGCACACCAGAAGAGGGCACCCGATCTCATTATAGATGGTTGTGAGCCACCATGTGGTTGTTGGGAATTGAACACAGTACCTTGGGAAGAACAGCCAGTGTTTTTAACCTTTGAGCCATCTCTCCAGCTCTGTGGGTTTTTTTTAATTTTTATTACCTTTATTTATTGAATGAGGCAGGGAATATATACATGTAATTGACTGGGGTCGTCAATTCTCTTCTTCCACAGTGCAGGTTGGGGCATCCAACTCAGGTCATCATGCTTCACAGCTGAAGCCTTTACCTGCTCAATCATCTCACCAGCACAAGGTTAGATTTTTCAAAGATTTTTGCTTCTAAGAAGATGGAATATATGTTCTTTGTCCTACTCCTACTTCTAATTACAGACAAAACAACCTTGATTTATTATAAAAACAAACACACACACACACCCACATACACACACACATTAACCTAGTAGGAATCTAATCATTCAAGACAGGAGAAGCACTAGCCATAACCTCCAGCTCTACTGTCCAGGACAGAGCAACTCCAAGTGCCATGGCTTCCCACAGTGATGGACTGATCCCCTGAGACTATGAGCCAAAGTAAAGACTCCTGCTTCAGTTGCTTTGCTCAAGTCGTATGTTGCAATGACAAGAAAGCAACTCTACCGCCTACTACAGAAAGCTGTGTTGGAGGCCTACACCTGAGGGGAAGGGAGGAATAGAGGGATGGAGGGAGGGAAGAAGGGAGGAAGGGAGAAGATAGTGTACAGATACCAATACATCTAATGTCAGGTGCATAATTATTTAAGAAGTATTTAAATGCAACAAAATAAAATTGTCTAAGGAAATTTGAAATAAAGCAGAAAACTAGAATCCTCAGGTATGAAATAGAGAATATTATCAAAGAAATAGCAGATAAAGAAGACAAATGGTAATTCTTAGAAGGACATAAGCTAACATATAGAGAGTAGAACTGATGAAATGAAAATTAAAACGGAAATTTCTCAGTTAAACAATATAGAGAAAAGATTGGCATACAAATACACAGAGTCTTGAAGACCAAGAGCATCATCACAAAAGATCCAATAGCAGTTCCATTAGGTCTAGACAGAGAAGTTAAAAGCAGAAGGGATAGAAGTAAAACATTCCTCAAATACCAAAGTTGAATACTGTCAACATGTGATTTTTTGTTTGTTTGTTTTACAAGACAGGGTTTCTCTGTATTGTTTTCGAGGCTGTCGGTCCAGCCTGGCCTCGAACTCACAGATATCCGCCTGCCTCTGCCTCCTGAGTGCTGTGATTAAAGGCGTGTGCCACCACAGCCCGGCCAACATGTGATTTTTATACTGAGGAACTAATGAAAACCACACTGTGCTCACAAAAGAAAATCAGATATAACATATCCATCCAAATCTAAATGAATAGAAATAAAATTATGTAAACAAAATTAAATAACAAAAAATACATGGAGCTGGGCAGTGGTGGTGCACAACTTTAATCTCAGCACTTGGGAAGGAAAGAAAAAAGGATCTCTGATTTCAAGGCCATCCTGGTCTTCACAGCAAGGCTCAGGACAGCCAGAGCTACACAATGAAAATTTGTCTCAAAAAACAAAAACAAACAAACATCAACAACAAATTTTCATGTAACAGGAAGTAAGAAAAAACACAGACCAAAAAGAGGAGGAAAATACTAGACTTTTCTTCTCCTCCTGAGTTTTCAAATTAAATTTCATTCTTGGATCTAAAAGATGCTATATTGTCACAGACATTTTAAATACATGTAGGAGAAATACTTAAGACATTCTATTATAAACAGAAAAGGATAAAGAGATATAAGAAAGCAAGGATCTAAACTCCATGCGAACTTGCAGACATCTATACACGGTACAAGTTTCTATAGTTATATAAACCTTAAAATACTGTAGATAAATCAAACATATTTTAACACATGTCCAAACAATACAAAAGGTTTAAGACAGGATTCATGAGAGACTAAACTTAAAGTGCAGTAAAGAGTCTCAGGTAATCCCTGTGTAACATGCCTGCAGACCAAGCAGAAGGCTGGGACAAGTATAAGAAGGTTTTGCCCACTTCACAGTACATTGTAAAGATCATATTGTGATCATTCATGAAGAAGGTCTGCATTTATATACAACATTACATTAAATGTAGAAGTCAGAAAATAAACTGCGGAAGCCCAATCTATTTTGCTATGACAAATAAGTGAGACTTCTTTTTATTAATGAAGTTTATCGAGCTCATAGTCACATATCACATATCACACATCACAACAAAATCTAGAAGGGAATCAGCCCTTGCAGGGACAAGTGTGTGCTTTAAAACAACTAGCTCTGAGAAGAGTAATCCATTTGGAAAGGCCAACTGCAATTCCTAAAAAGGAAAGCATCTGCACATCACTTCACACTATGCTCCACCTCTTAAACGGTCCCCCACCATTCATCATTGCTACACCAGAGACCAACCTTCCAGCCTGTGGTAGAAGCATTCAGCCTCATCTAAACCATAACACCAGCACATTTTCCTAAGTTTGACATGTTTCAAGTTCCCACCTGAGCGATTTTTCTGCAATGATGCAAGCACAGGGAAGCAGTGGGAACCATCTGTGGTTGCAACAGGATCATAGGTGGTGGAGTCATGTGTAGCTCAAGGGTCCCACTGATGCCAAAATATGTGTCCTGCTCTTGACAATTGGAGATTTCTTCATCTGCTTGTTCTCTGAGCACGGTTTCACACCATCATTCCAACTCTTACATCTCTGCAATTCTCTACCAGCTCACAGAGGCACTTCTGTTTCTTGTCAACATAAATCTTGACACAGTACTTTTTAAATGATAAAGCAAGTCAGGCACTACTAGCAGAGGTATCTATGAAAAAGTTGTTCATTTCTAAGTCATAAACATGAAGAATTATTTAAAGAATGTTGTAAGTTGTTTTAACTCACATCACAACTAATCATTGAAAGCAGTAGCTTTTGCAGCTTTTACTTGTACCTGATTTTTCAAAATGGATTCCAATTTCCTATTGTGGCAAGCAATGACATTGTTGTCACTCCCAATACTGAGTCTTTTTTCATAAAATGTCAGCCTCATGTGTTGTAGTTTGGTGGTTGCCACTAAAATCTATTAAGAATGTAAAATAATTTTTTCCAAAAAGTATGAGGAATAATAAGATTGAAAGGGCTCAGTCCACTGGAATTATCTAATTAGTGCTGCATTCAAATCACACTCTCAGAAAGTTTGGTGTCCAACTAAATCCAGCACAGTCTTAATTACATTCACTGTAACACTGAACTTCATGGACTTTTCTCAGCATCAACAGTAGAGCAGAGGGTAATTAATAAATGGCACGTGTCATGGGATGTTCATTGTCTTCCACTTCAGCACTAACCTCTACTTATATTTCCAGATTTAGAAATCTTCTACCTGCATATCAAAGTGCCACTGATGTCTTGAAATGATGACAAATAATTTAAGTAAGCCCTTTGTCCTGGAAGTGTTTCAAGTCCAGGAGAATCTACAAAACCATTTTCTACACATGTATACATGGATGCCCAGGCAGGAAGATTGACTTAGGAGGCTGAGCATCTCAACGGAGAAAGTAATACTTAGACAAATATTGCAAGAAGGAAATGAGCTAGAGAAACAAGACATGGAGGTATAATAATGTGTCATGTGAAGTGTGGGAACAAAGCCGGGAACCACAGGAGACAAAAAGTTTAATCTAACAAGCAGGTCCACAATGCAATATTGTATAGCAATTGCAATTGGAATGGGGAAGAAATATGGCAAAAGGTTAACACTGGTTAATTGTGGATGATGGCTAAGATATAGATCAATATTTAGGGTAAGCATCTAGTCAGTTTCAAAAGGGAGCAGATTATAATCAGGAACCCAGGCACCAACAGAAGGAGATAGAGGAAACTACAGGAGGCCCAGGAGATTGTGGGAGTAGAAACAGTCACTGCATGACCTCCTAATAAGGAGTTAAGGGATGCAAGCTGCTGTACAAATACAATTCACATCGCCCAATGTAAATTTGAATTAAATCCGGGCCTTAAGAATGCCTCTATATGTTAACCCTTCCTAATTAATTACACCCTAGCATAGGACATATAGATGAGACCTCAGAAGTCATGGCAGCTGGGCTGTAGCCCATGGTAAACAGGCAGCTGAATAGGCAAAGCCCTAACCTATAACTAGTCCAGTTCATCACTTCTGTTTTCAGTCGATAAATGTATGATCATATGGTAGCCCTGCAGTTCTTTGAGCTTGTTCTAGTTCTGGGAACTGCTGGATTCCAGAACTGTGAATAAAAGCTAAGTAAGATATTCAAACTAAATTTATTGCAGTTTCATCTTTTGACACCATCTTGGTTATTCTGGGCTCAGAAATGAATATGGATGAAGCAGCTGAACACAAACTTTAAAGCTTGAATCTGTGTAACTGGAGAAGAATATAGAGACTGAGTCCTCTCCAAAGGAAACAGCCAGAGAAAGCTTTGCTGTATTCTCCAGAGAAATTCTTGCTCATATTTCTGAAGATAATGCACACCCCATTCACTGCTCTAATTTTTCTCATACTGGTGAGTTCCCTAAATTGCCTAAGCAAACAGAGATGCTGATGATAATTTAGCCATTCAATTATCCATGGTGTCAGCAAGGGTTAAACTTGGAATGTGACATAAAGCAAAGCAGAGTTCTCTGCACCCATAGAACTCATAGCATGATAAACTAGGGTTTTGGTTGGGTACATAAATAGTATTCAAAATATAGTTTCTCAATGTGTAAACCTAATACCTCTTATATTATTACATTATGTATATGTTTTAACCTAATGTGATAATATTTTTAATTTGTGATTCACTTGGATTTTCATTGTTGTTTAGACATTTTTGTTTACAATTTTATTGTAAACCCTCACTAAATGTTGTAGCATTTGTCAGAGTCAGTAAAAATCAGTACTTATATAACAGCATCCAGAGAACACTGCAACATGAATTAATAAAAGACCCAGAGACTGATAGTGGAGTTCAAACTTCAAGCTAAAGATCAGAAAATCAAAGAAGCTGTCCCCTAGCTCCTTACCTCTACCTCAGGCTAAATGGGCTGATCCTGGTTGCAAGAGCTCTCACCAAGTCTCAGACTGTAACCTCTCCTCAGTGTGGATGGAGAATGAATGTCTCATACTGACTACTTGCTCCTGTCTTTTATACCGCTCTAGTGCTGGGACTAAAGGTATGAGCTGTAATTCTTTTGTAGACTCATTCAATCTTGTGTAAATCCGGGTGGCCTTGGACTCACAGAGATGCATCTACCTCTTAATCTTGAGTCCTAGGATTAAAGATGTGTACCACCATGCCCTAGCTTCTGGTGCTAGGATTAAATGTGGGTATCACCACTGCCTGATCTCTATAGCTTGAGGCTGACTTTGCTTTCCTGAATCCTCAGTCAAGCTTTATTAAATCATAAACAATATATCGCTACAAAGACTAAAGAAGTTTCATAGTGTCTGACAAACCAGTAGGCTTCATGAATTCATAGCAATATGATCAGTTTTGCATTCCCATTTATTAGCTGGAACAAACACTCCAGGAGATGTGGAGAGCTGCTTAAATGATTCCATCCTGTGCCCCAGAGCCAAGGGGAGGGCTCAGAATAACTCTAGGGTTCATTTAGATGCTTCTTATGCATAAAAATGAAAAAGAAAGGTGGAGATGAAAGTGGCCAGCATCTGTAAAGCAGCCAATCAGTGTAACAAGGAGGAAATGAAGGGCCCAGAAGGCGGACTCTGTGCCAGGAGATAGCAAAAGAACCTTGGAAAGTGTGTCTGTGTTCAGCAGCCAGTTCACTAGAGAAAGAGAGCAGCAACTCAAGCTGCCGGAAGCTCAAATGCAGGAGCACCTCCCCTCCCCTCCACCATAATGATATCCTCTCACTTAGGGGAAGGAGGGATGAGGTCAGAGAATGCCCAAGGAGCTGGCAACACTGCCAGCAGGATGACTGTCACCTGAGCACAACCAGATCTCTCTGGAGGATCTCAGAAATGTGTCAGTGGCTTCTCAGGAGTTGATTCTTGCAGTAATTAGTGGGAACTCTTCAGGTGTGATGCAATGTAATGAATCATTTGTAATTTTAAAATCTCAGGATTAGACGCAATCACCCAAGTTCATGGTGAAGGACCTAAGACAACGCTGGTGAACAGACATTCCACTCTGTCTATCTCTAAGCACAGTTACTTGAAGGAAAGGTCGTCTCATCCTCCCCAGCTAAAAGACATCACAGACACAAAGACAAGCTCCCCAAACTCTGTTAAGTGGGCATCAATCAACTGCAAAACCCACAAGCCTTCAAAATGTTGTAAATAAATAAAATCACAGCTGCTTCTGATCCTTAAAGTATGTGAAGTGTGGAGAACTGGGATAAAGATTGGATGACCATTCTCACTGTCGAGAAGCCAATCCCACATTACAGAGAGAAAACGCCTAGTCAGTATGTTAGTAGATCAGTTCATTGTTTAGTTTTAAAGAAGTTATATTTGCTTTACAGAACATTGTTCAGATTTTGATTGCAGCTGATAAACTATTTAAAGTGGTTTACACACACACACACACACATACATACACACACACACACACACACACAATGCCTGACCAGTACATAACTGAGACACAACTGAGAACCTTCAGGAAACACTAAACAACTATGCCAGGCAGTTCCCTCAAGTAGCCACCGGGTTGTGCTGGTGACTCAATAACATTGTTCAAGCCAAAAAAAAAAAAAAAAAGAAGCATTTTGCCGCAAATTCATGCTTTGAATCTTTTTCAAGTCCCTGAAATGTATAACCATGGATTTTACATAACTCCTCCTTATATAAAATTGCAACACCTTATTAAAAACCATAAACGTTTTAAAATGTTCTTTAAATCAATATTTAAATTAAGCAGTTTGAATGTGTTTCATTTGCAAATCTGAAATGGACACTACCTAAATTATTCAGTGACAAAAGTCAAAATTGAAAAGACATGACAATCATAATACAGACGAGGCACCAACAATTGAGTCCAGCATGGCTGTTTACTTGAACGCTAGCTACAGGTATCTTTTGTTGACTTGCTTATTGCTCTCTTCTAGCACCTATTCATGTAATACACTAGGAACACGACAAGTGCCAAATGAGTGACTGATTTGATGAATTCACGATTACATAAAAGATGGCTTTAATCTGGGTGTCCTTGGGTTTTAAATTGAGCACCAGTACAATTTATAGTCCAAATATGCTCCCGCAAAATAGGTGTTCATAGTCACATTAAGATCATTTAATAAGAATTTAAAATTTACACATCCCTAAAGTTTTTTAAAATAAATTAGACAAGTTGTGCGGTGGTGGCCCATGACTTTGAACCCAGCACTCAGGAAGCTGAGGCAGGTGGATCTCTGTGAGTTTGAGGCCAGCCTGGTCTACAAGCTAATTCCAGGACAGGTTCCAAAGCTACACAGAGAAACCCTGTCTTGAAAAAAACAAACTAAATTTTTAAAAAATTTTAAAGATAAATAAAATAGATTCCATTATTTTTGTATTCTGACCCCTAAAACCTATAACTAAATAGCATTAGGAAATATTTTACTTATTTTATTTAAATATTTGAAGTTATATGACACAAACCACATATTTAACTACATACAATGTCCTTGTAAGGCTGACATTGTCTCAGAATTAAGCTGGCCCATTTCTCAGACTTGTGAGTACTGTTGCTGAAAGCAAACAACAATTCAACATTTCTAGATAGACAGCTTTGTTTGCCCACTATCAGGGACCAATCTCTTTTTTCTGATTTTTTAAAATTTATTTTTCAGTTTAAATTTAGATAAGAAACAAGGTTGCTTCACAAGTCAGTTCCAGGTCCCTCTCCCTTTCCCTCCCCTCCTCCCGTGCCCTACCCCCAACCCCCCCCATTATCCCCTCATTTCCCCAGGGAGGGTGAGGCCCTCCATGGGGGTGTCCATAGTCTGTCATTTCATATAGGGCAGGGCCTAGACCCTTCCCCAAGAGTTCAGGGTGAGAGTGCACCTCACATTGTTGGATGGGAGTCCAAAATCTGTGTGTATACTCGGGATGAGTACTGATCTACTGCCCAAGGCTCAATAGATTCCCTAGGCCTCCTCACTGACACCCACATTCAGGGGGTCTTGATCAGTCCCATGCTGGATTCCCAGGCTGATGCCTGGGATTCAAGAGTTAACCTTTGTCAGGTCAGCTGTTTCTGTGGATTAAACCAGCCCAGTCTTAATCCCTTTGGTCATCAGTTCTCCCTCTCTGTTACTGGCTTTCTTGAGTTCAGCTCAGTACTTAACCGAGTGAGTCTGCCTCTTCTTTCATCAGCCACTGAGTGAAGTTTCTGTTTCCCAGACTCTCTGGCCATGGGATTGTAGGCTAGCACTCCCCAGATCCATGTCTAAAATCCATATATGAGAGAGTACATGCCATGTTTCTCTTTTTGTGACTGGGTTACCTCACTCAGGATGGTTTCTTCTAGTGTCATCCGTTTGCCTGCAAATCTCAGGATTCCATTGTTTTTCTCTGCTGAATAGTACTCCATTGTGTAAATATACCACAATTTCTCTATCCACTCTTCGGTTGAGGGACATCTAGGTTGCTTCCAAGTTCTGGCTATTACAAATAATGCTGCTATGAACATAGTGGAACAGACATCCTTGTTGTATGAATGGGCATCTTTTGGATATATGCCTAAGAGTGGAGTTGCTGGGTCTTGTGGTAGGTTTATTCCCATTTTTCTGAGGAATCTCCATACTGATTTCCAAAGTGGCTGAACCAGTTGGCACTCCCACCAGCAATGGAGGAGTGCCCCCCTTTCACCACATCCTCTCCAGCATAAATTGTCGCTGGTGTTTTTGATTTTAGCCATTCTGACAGGAGTGAGATAGTATCTCAGAGTTGTTTTGATTTGCATTTCTCGGATGGCTAAGGATGTTGAGCACTTTCTCAAGTGCCTCTCAGCCATTTTTGATTCCTCTATTGAAAATTCTCTATTTAGTTCTGCAGCCCTCTTAAGGATATGTGCGTATGCCCACTTTGAGATCAAAACAAAGGCAGATTATCTCCTGCTAATGGGATTCAGGACTTCATCTATGTGGAAACCCTTTTTGTTCATTATAAGCCCTATGGGAATCAGGGTCATTTCCAGGTCAGCCATTTCTCTATTGCCATTCCTTTATCAATTCTCCCACTTCTAAAATTCAAAGATATATTTCATTCCTTCCTAGAATTCACTGAATATTAGTGATACAAGCTCATCTGCTGCAGACACATAGCAGTGGACTTAAAGTGGGTCTGCCCAGTCTGGTGAACTACAGATACTTTAAGTCTGACTCTGTTTGCCCCTCTCTAGAAAACAATAAGCAGTAAGTAGGATGGACATGTCATGTCTGTCTTGTAAGAAGCAAATAACATGGAGGGGTCACATGGAACAGTATGTCATCTACTCCACAGATTTCAGGAATAAAAGTCTTTATTCATTTGCACTAGCAAATGCTAAATACAGTAGCATGTGAGGGGGCATGACTCACAAACACAAAGCTACAGGATAGCCACAACACAGGGCAACAACAGGCTATCCAAGCAGACTCCCAGTGAGGGTCCAGCATCGATAGTATAATAGAAACCAGAGGCCTCAAACCAGACCAATGACTCCTTGCAATGAACACTTGCAAGCAAGGATACACAAAGGGTTCACTGTGATTCACTGTGTCTTCCATGACACTGCAGTTTCTGTGATGAGATTTTTATCCCCCTATTTTTTCTCTTAAATTTTATTTTATTTGGGAGGTTCATGAGTGGTACACGGACACAAAGGGACAGGAAGATGAATGGGATCAAGATACATGATGTAAAAGACATATAGAACAAATAAAAGAAAACTAAAAAAACAAAGGCCCTTACTGGACATTATTCTAGGTTTGGTTTTGACTTGATTCTGTCAAGTCTGGAGCTTAGAATATGCGTCCAAATCTCAGAAGATTCTAGAAAGAAAAAGAAGCTATGACTAAACATGAACAATGCAGCTAGAATATTAACACTCTATAAAATATAGCTTAATTGTATTACTAGTATAGCATTACAAAATAAAATTTGGTAAATTGTGTGCAAGGATAGAGTATTTTGATGATCATGGATGATTAGAAATAAAAACAAGTGAAAGAGCCAATAGACATTTTAATCCTAGAATTTTAAATAAAGAAAAGAGATACAGCCTTTAAGTTATTCCTTTCAATATCCTTTTATGAACTGAATCTAGCAAGAATGAATCCTTAATTGGCCTCTCCTGTGCAGATGAGTGCATGCGAAAATGAAGACCTGAGTTAAATCCGCAGAATTCACAGAAAACAACCACAACACAGGTGTGGTATCACATCTGTAATTATAGCACTAGGAGGAGACCCAAGCAGATATTCCTGGCTCTTATTGTGTGCGTCTGTACTGTAGTAAGTTCAAGGCCAGGCCAGTAAAAGACCCTGTCTCAAAAAACAAGGTGGTTAGCACAACTCCTGAGATTTACTCTGCCCTCCATGACTTCTGCACAAACAGAAGTGCACATGTGTACACACCAAAAAGGAAGGAAAAACATCTGTGGGCATCAGCCAAGGTTGTAGGCTCATGCCTGAAATCTCAGTACTTGGAAGCCTGAGGCAGGGGGATCCAGAGTACAAAACTGGCCTTGACTACTTAGTGACATCAAGACAAGACTAGGCTGCATGAAACCGTATGGAGGAGGAGGAGGAGGAGGAGGAGGAGGAGGAGGGAAGGAAAAGAAAGCTGAAAGAATAGGTTTAATTCATTTCCTCATCCCTTTGTATCAGCCTCTACCCTCGCAACTCCCCTCCCAACACGCAAATGAAATAAAATAAAATTTAAAACAAAAAAAAAAGAATAGGTTTAATACTGCACTATTTGTGCACTCATGGAGTAAATGCTACATGGATTTGATGTGTTATTCTTTTCTGATGCCGAACATTTACTAATATTTTTTTACATTTCTGTTCAGGAAGTGAGATTTGACTGCAGTTCTGTTCTGAATGCAGTGTTTGAGATTTTGGACTCATGTTATGTTCACTTCATAAAAAACAACTTCAAAGGATTTTTGTCTTCATCTGGGCTCTGAATTTGTTTAGTATTTGGATTATCTGTTCTTTGGTAGAATTCCTGGGCAAAACCATCTGTAACTAGTGTTTTTGTGTTTTAAACCTTTGACAACTTTATTGCTTTTTTTTCATCTAAACAAAATCTGTCATACAAAACTGATTTTTATAATCATTTAACTATTAATGAAAATTGTCATTATCTTTTCACTGTTCCTCCTTTGTTATTTCTTCCATCATTATGCCTTTTTTTAACTTACGCTTCTTCCCATTTTCCTCCATTAGGATAGCAAATACTGGCCATATCATTGTCTTCAAGGAACACATTGTTAAAAGCATTAACACTGCTGCTGTTTGCTTTCTAATTCAGTTTTTTTTTCTTTTAGCTTTACTAAATCCTTCCCTGTTTTACTTTAGTTAATTTTACTGTTTCTTTCAACCCTGTTTAAGTACTTAACTTCATTTCTTTTCATTACACAGTATAATATGTAAGATTATTTTTCTGTTTTACGTGTCCCACAATTTGTAATGTATTGCATGATATTTTAATGTCCTTTTCTATATCTTTTGTGATTTAAATGTACTTAATAGAGAACTTTAATATTAAAGACAATAGAATTTTTATTTTCTGATGATGTAATTTTTAGCTTATCACATGCAGATCAAAAAATGTAGTCTTTATCATTTCAGATATGTCAGTGGGTTCACCTTTCATAGTTTCAGCTACCTGTAATTAACCATAATCTGAAAATATTAAATGAAAATAAATAAATTCTAAGTAAAGTTTAGTGCAATTCTCAGTAGCATGATAAATTTTTATACCATCCCATTCCACCTTCCCTGAGATGTGAACCATCCCTTTGTCCATCAAACCCATGCTGTACTTGATAACTTGCCTCTTTAGTTATGTTCTAGAGTGCCAAACTGTTGCAATAGTATGACACTTATATCCAAAGAAACCTTGTTTTATTTGTTAATGTCTCCAAAACACAAGAATAGTCATGCTGGTAATTTTATTACAGTGTGATATTATAATGTGCTGTTGTTAATTTTTTACAATGCTTTATTTTTAAATTAAATTTTATGACGGGTGTATATGTGTGCCTAACTCAGAGGATAGCTGGAAGTCAGTTCTGTCCGGGGTGCTAGGAATCTAATGTGGTCTTAGACTATATCATCCATGAACATGAGGCTGACACTTATAAATAATGTGTGTGACAGAAAGAAGTTTCCCTCAACACTGTGTTTATTATTCTGTGTAGCTGTTCAGTGACAGTCATAAATGTTATAGATTAATTTTGAATGGTAATTTATAGCTTTATAAAGCTTTTCTAATTTACATTTTTGCCTAATTTCTGTAGTGGAGTTGCAATATTAATCACTTACTCTTTTTCTTCTGTGAGATCTCAATAGTGAGAATAAATTCAAGGAGCCAAAATGGAATAGAACACCATTATGTCTTTATTAGTAAAGATGCCAGTAATCACACCTCTTCTTAGAACTCAGGCCCTAAATTAGCCCAATGGGAGACAGAAGAATTGGAAATGTAGTAGCACAGACATGGCTTGGCCTTGAGAAAATTTTGCTTCAGTTCAGCTCCCTCAAGTTAGTGATAGGGACAGTGGGCATAGCTGAGTCAATGACTAACTTGTTACTCTCTTTCAGTCTTATCTACCCAATTAGTCAATCTTCCTCTCTTACCCTGAACCACAGAAGCAAAAATAGAAATATGTTACCAAATTCTGACCTGTTCCTTCCAGGCAAATGGAAGCTGATTCTTTAGTAATAACTGCTAGTATCCACACAGTAGCCATACCCTCATTTGTTAGCAAAAGCAATAAATTTTTCTGGAATGATAATGTTCTCCAATTGAATGCCAACTTTCCCCCATCTCCCATGCAAGTAAAATGACTAACGAAGTGTCGGTAGAAGTTACTTATTGGAAAGGTAAAGCACCCTTCTGCTTTCTCTTGTTCACTCCCGAGTCTTCCTTCTGCTTAAAATGTGAACAAAACCATAAAATCACAGTGGCCATCTGGAAAGCATAATGCATCTTTGATAATGAACTTGCATCTAAGAAGAAAAGAAGGAAGATATTGATTAAGTCCTCGGTGACTCAGCTCTGCCACATCAGTCCAGGACTGCCTGCTTCCAGGTGCCATTTGTGTTAGGCACGACTCGAGCCCTTCCATGCGCACACCACAACAATAAGTTTTTGGCTACTAGCAGCTGATGCACTTGCCAAATGCACCACTTAGAGAAGTGTGACAGGAGAGTGTGATCTGCTCTGAGAATGAGGATCGCACTGCGTTGGACACAGACACCTTCCCATCTGCTTCTCAGCCTTTATTCGCAAGAACCTCCTAAGTACTCCTTGGGTTCTCCCCGCACTATGTGACGTCTCTCACTTTTCTCTGCCTTTTCATGTTTAGAATGAGTGAAAATGCCTCATAGACGTAAAGAGCAATGCATTCATCCATATACTTCACAGAAATGTCACTCCTTGATTGTTAGACAGTTCTCCATTTGAACCCATGTTGATAGTGTTTTTATGATTTTGATTTAAAAGTAACTGCATATTAAACTGTCAGAGTCAGAGCTATACAATAGAAAGTCGGCATCATATCGGTGGTTACGGAAACCACGTGACTTGAAGAGATGCTTCAAATAGCCAAGAAAAGTAGACCAAAGGGAAAATAAAACCCAGAAGAATCTCAACTCACTTTCTCTTTATAAAGAGAAAAAAATGGCCTTGCTAAAGACCACCATCTGGTGGAATGATGAGTCCTATCAGAAGAGGTCTCTCTGGCACATCTGACATCAACTGCCACTGTAAAGCAGCAGTTCCTGTTTGTTCCCACTTTTGACAGTTGAGAAAAAAGTCTCCATCACTAACCCAAACTCTCAAATAAGATCTGTAGTCAACAGATGACTCTAAGGCCTTCTGGGTTTATAAGATCATAAGTTTCTGCAGGAGCAATAATGGCTCTTAACTGACTGTTGTAACAATCAAGAAAAATTGCTGTGGGTTTCTGCCATTTCAGATGCTGTGTGATGGAAGGACTGCTTTTCAAAAGGTCCAAGTCAATGTTTCACTAAGTGAAACTTAGACTCTCACTCCATTCACCCCAGTGCCAACAGAGAATAAGTGCAGAAAAAGTCATTCTTGAATTTAATGTATTTACTTCATATGTTTCTTTCTCCTCAGATCTTAGGACCTCACTTCTTCCCTGTGCCTACTTATGGCTGACAATCATGGTTGACTTTTTTTTCTTTACCCACATGAAAGCAGATTAACTTTTTTAAAATTCTTATTTAATTACAACATTTCTTCCTTCCCTTTCCTCCCTCCAAACTCGTTCATATGCCCCTCCCCACTTTCCTTCAAATTCATGACCCTTTCTTCACTAATTGTTATTGTGTGCCTATGTATGTATGCATACATATAGATTCCTAAATATTGCCTGTTCTGTAGTTTAATGTTTTCAGATCTGACCATTTGGCAGTGGTCACTGACTAGTATGCTCTTCCCTGGGGAAGCTCATCTCTTCCTCAGTTGCCTATATTTCTGTCTTCAGTGTTGAGGCCTCGTGGGCTTTTCTCCTTCCAGTTTGATGTGTTAACTGGTGTCATCCTTGTTCAGCTCATGTTTTGGCAAGAGTGTTGGTGAGACTTATGCATGTAGCTTCTGCTATTTCTAGGATATACCATATCATAGCAAACTCCCTGGTCCTCTGACACTTGCAATCTTTCCGCCTCCTTTTCGGCAATGTTCCCTGAGCTTTACGTGGGAGTGGTTTTTAGACATATCCATTAGGACTGAGCTCCACAACTAGGCCTTTTTATTGGTTGTTGCTTTCTGCAGTGGCCTCCATCTGTTGCAAGGGAAAGTTTTCTTGAAGAGGGGCAAAGACTACACTTATCTGTGGATATAAGGACAAATGTGTATGGATTGTTGTTAGGGGTTACGCTGGTTTAGTAAATCAGTGGTTATTGAGTCTCCTCTAGTAACGATGGCTTCACTAGCACTGAGTGTTGACTAGGTTTCCAGTGTGAGGCATGGTTTTTCTCTTGTTTGAGCAAGCCATAAGCACAATTAGAGAGTTTCTGTTACCACCAAGGTATGCATGCCACTACTGCATTCTTAAGGTTATCATGCTATGCTGGTATTGGTAGAGTTCACGGACATCATAATTGGGTAGGACTGTTGGTTGCCTCCCTCCTTTGGAAGCTTTGATGATACACTCTAGTACCATGAAAACTAGTACTGATGGAGGGGGCATTCAGGACAATACCAGCTCAGGAGTCTCTGGGCCCTGTTTCTGAAGTGCATGATGTCTTTAGCAATAGGCACTTAACCTTCTACTTCTAGGGAAAAATCAAGGGCCACAGAAATAGCTATGTATTTTGGGAGTCTCTTGAACAGCTGTGGCTAACAACTCAATAGAGGGTTTCTCATGTCTGGTCATTGGCCATTGGAGAGATCACCATCAGTACAAAAGAAAAAAGTTCATGAAAACTATACATGTATATTTATACATGGAACTGCATTATTATAGGGGTTGGTAAATAGTTAATAGTACTTTTAATCTGTTTTTCTTTACTTTTTCCCGTTAGACAAGGTCTAAATGTGTAGCCTATTATAACCTCCCACTCTAGATCCTCCCTCATCAGCCTCTAGACTGCTGGGATTGTATACACATTTCACAATGCTTAGCCATCCTTCATTATTGACTCTTCCCTAATACTCCCCCATGTTCCCAGATACACATCACCATATAAAGGCAGGTGGATCTCTGTGTCAAGGCCAGCCTGGTCTACAAAGCTACACAGAGAAACCCTGTCTCAAAAAACAAACAAACAAACAAAATAGCATAAACACATTGCTGTATAAAAGGTGGAGTTTAGCTATGCCAAAAGGACTGATTAGCATAGGTTCAAATCGAATAAATGAGGTACTACACATTAGTCACCTCTTGGCATATAAAATATATACAATGCTTTGCATGTTCAGTAAACATTGAGTCTCATCATCATAATCTAGACATAATCTGGGTATCTACATTTTCACCATTTTTCAGTGATCTTTTGCATCTAGTATATTCGATGAAAACACAGTTTGTCTTACCTCTCATCTATCAGACCCACATCTCAGATGAGTATCCTTGCTGCTCTAAGCTACCACCCATGACATCTTGCTGGCCACCTGGGACACTGTGGATGCCTTCTTTTCATCATCCTAGTGTGTGGATCGATAGGGAAGTAACAAGAAGAAGCCTCACTCCCCTTCACTGTTTTATGCCTCACATTAGCACACATCAAGCCTCTCACCCGTTTTTTTAGAAGAGTTGGAAAAACAGAACCAAAATAAAAATATAGATGTAATCTTTCATATTTATGACATTCCCAGTGTCCTAAGTAAAAGCACCAAATGGTGCTTTGCACAGGTTTTCCTCAAGAACACCCTAAGTTCCGTTTTCTTCTTAAATATTGCCTGCCTTTCCAAAGAAGTAGTCTGGTCTTCCCCACCTCAATTCAGGCCAACATGACTTCATATTCATCTTCCTCTGTATAGCCAAGGTAATATGAGGCTATATTTCTCAAAATATGAGCTGTTCAATATAGAATAGCCAAACATTTGACATAGGGGTACAGAATGGTCCATGGCCCTCAAAATGCGTATCCAGTCCAGTATCCCTGAGAGATAGGAAGTATAAGATTACACCTGCTTCCTGGTTCTATAATTGTTATAACCCAAACACACTTTTTCAGAGATGGTAAAATCTAAATCCACCTTGAAAAATAAAGGAGGGCCAGGCATAGTAATGTATGCACACAGGTACAAGCTGACCTTGAACTTGCCATCTTTCTGTCTTAGCAAGAAGGCAGACAGATGCGACAGAAAGGGAGACTGATGTAGATGAAGAGTTCAAAGTCGCCTAAGTTCCCTAATGAGTCCAAGTCCAGTTGGACTACAAAGATACTACCTCAAAAAACTCAATAAGTAAAAATAAAAATAATTCTTCTAAAAGTTCCAAAGCTCCATGATGTTCTCCAGGGGGGCAATATGTTATATCATCATGCAAATCCATAGAAGTTCTGTGTTCTTCCTCTTGCCCTCAATCCTAGAGCACAGGAGATTTATCAATTATAAAACCACTCACTATGATTACCATCCCAAGGACCAGGAATTTGTAATGAATATTTAAGAATTGATCTGTCCTTACAAATCAAGACATATAAATTTCTTGGGTGAGGTCTTCTTGTGTGTGTGTATACATACATATATGTGAAAGGGAAGTTTACAGCCTTCTTTGTCAAGTAGCCTCTTCAAGAGGTAGAAGATTGTTGCCTATGACACTAAGACTCTATCTTGGGTCTTTGGTAAGACATGTTACAAAGCTTGATAAAATTGTTCTTGGGACTCCTACCACTCTGTGCCATTTTTTCCAGCTAGAAATATTCTTCCTGGACAAATCAAAGAAAAATGAAAAGTACATCAGGATAATTCTCTCTTGGGTTTAGTGTTGTATCCAATAAACAGTATCATATAGTAGATGCAAGGTTATGGCAAAGAGACACCAAATGGTATAATCCTCAAAAACATATCAATTTTTTTAAAGTAGAAGGAAAGCTTTGCTTGTGGAAAATAATATTTGAGTATGCTTACTAGTATTTAATTACCAATGATACCACCAGACCCATCAGAAGAGCACTCTCTTCAAGGTTTTATCTAGGGCAAGTTTAACATCTTTATTCCTCAAACTGTAGATCAGTGGGTTAAGCATGGGGACCAGGTTGGTATAAAATACTGAAGCAAACCTTCCCTCTTCCATTGAACCGGGGAAAGAGTTTGTTAAATAGGTGAATGCCCCGGACCCAAAAAACAGAGCAACAGCAACTACATGGGAACCACATGTGCCAAAGGCTTTTGATCTGCCCTCAGCAGAAGGAATCCTAAGAATGTTGGAGAGAATCAAAGCATAAGAGATAAAGATGCTGATACTGGATACTGTGATGACCACGCCAACAACAATAAAAAATACAAGCTCATTGGCATAGGTACTGGTGCAGGAGAGCTGTAGGAGGGGGAGAACTTCACAGAGATAGTGGTGGATTGTGTTGGATTCACAGAAAGTAAGTCTCAGCATGCTTCCAGTGTGGGCCATGGCCCCACCAAACCCTATCACATATGAACCAAGCATCAGCAGAGTACAAACCTTCGGAGACATGATAACTGTGTACAGCAGAGGGTTACAGATGGCCACATAGCGATCATAGGCCATTGACACCAACACATAGCACTCCGAATTGACAAAGAAGCAGAAGAAAAACAGTTGACTCATGCACCCCACATAGGAGATGGTATTTTCTGAGACAAAATCATTCAACATTTTGGGGGTAAACACACAGGAATAACAGAAATCTATTAAGGACAAGTTGAAGAGAAAGAAGTACATTGGGGTATGAAGGCTAGAATTCATCCCAATTAAGGTGATCAAGCCCAAATTGCCTACCACAGTGAGCACATAGATGACTAAGAAGAAGAAGAAGAAGAAGAGTAGCTGGAGAGCTGGTTGGTCTGAAAATCCCACAAGGATAAACTCAGTCACAGAGCTGTTTCTCAGGGTCATTCTCTTCTGACAAGATGCCTGGGGAAGTGGAGTAAAACACACAGAAGGTGACAGACATGAGCACGCACAATGGACGGAGGCTCTAGAAGACAAGTCAATGTATATGCGTGCCCTCTTTTCTTTGGCCTCTCCTCCCTCATCTACACTTCTCTTCATCTTAAGCCATTAATAGAATGACTGAAAGTATCTCATTTCCCCTGGGCTGATTAAAAATTCAACCTTTCTGTTTTCATGGGCAACAAGGATTCTGATCTTGCTTGATACATGAAAAAGCTGATGGTTTCAGTTGATTACCCATGACCTCTCCAAACGATGACTGAAGATCCAAGAATACAATCCAGTCCACTGCCTTAGGCTTTATTAAATGTAGACCTGCAGAAACTATGCTCTGCACAACTCTCCCTCTTAATCACATACAAAGTTCCTGCCTACAGAGAAAACCAAGCCCATGGTCTTCCCTACTGTCTCTGTATATACTGCCTTTCAACTCCTTTACTTACCTCAGAGTCAGTGCTGAGGGCTGCGGAGTGGTCAATGCTTTCTAGAACCCTTGTGTATATGTTTAGCACAAAACCATCAGGAAAGACAGAATTCAGAACTTTCCTTTCCTTCTCCTTGGTTCTTCTCAGTACAAGGCTTCATGTGATAGCTTTATCCATTATCCAGAATCTGACAGCAATGGATACTCACTCTTCTTATTCTCCTGATGCTTAGAAACGGAGCTTTATCTGACCCAAGGTCTCTGCAGTGCTCAAGGAATGGACCACTGTTCAACTGGATTGTCCAAGTTGCTCGCAATCAACTTCAAGAACACAAACATCCCTTTTTAAAAGAACTAAAAACTGGCTTATTGCAGGAAGTTGCACAGTTTAGTGATCTTGGGAACCTGATTAGACAAATTTCTCCTGGGAATTTCTCTAAATGCGGCCTCTATGGGGATGAAGCTACTGCCTTTGTTTACAAGCTGGGTTGGATATTTATGTATCATCTTGGGGAACTAAAGTTCTACCCATACTTCCCCTGAACTCCAGGGATGTTAGATTATTCTTTGCTAGGTTTGGGAGCTCATTTTCCTCTCTTTCATTCTTGGAGCCTAAAATTGACACCAAACTTATTTTCTACCATTTCCAATTTCTTCTGGGAACTTTGAGAGGAAAACAAAGAGAACAAGTCACATAAAATGTTCCTAGGTCAATGACTTTCTTAGAACTATGAGACACCTCCACATATGCCACTTATGCCACAAAAAAAGCACAAACAAGCCTCGATCATATATCAGATAAAATACCACAGCACACATGACGGGAGCATTGAAATCTCCGTGGGATAGGAGGCACTTCAGAGTTTTACCCTACTATATTTTTCTTTTGGGGGGAGGAAAGGAGAGGCAGCATTTCTCTGTAACTTTGGAGCCTGTCCTAAAACTTGCTCAGTAGATCAAGCTAGCCTCAAACTCACAGAGGTCCTCCTGCCTCTGCCTCCTGGGTGCTGGATTAAAGGCTTGTGCCACCACTCACCATCTGGTCTTATTTAGACAATAAAGCTGCCTTTCACATTCTCAAGCATCCACATTTGTAAGTTTCCCCTAAAGCTACCTAAAATAATCCCACTTTTCCTGAGGTGGCCCTAAAAGACACACATTCCCCTTGTATAATTATTAATAACATGTCCTTTCACTCTTAAATATACCCCAGTGTAGATCACAGATTCTATGTTTGCACTACTAAAAAGAGCATAAGCAAGTATTCAAGCCCTCTGGCCCTGTGGTCTTACAGATCGCATGACTTTTGTCTGCTTTTTGTCAACCCTCTGTCTGTTGCCTTCTTTATCCTTCAAAGTCCTCCTTAACTAAAGTTACCCTTCCTGTACATTATCACTTTGCCTTCAAACACAGGAAGGGCTTAAACTTCAAGCTGCTTCTGATTTACTGAAGCCAGGAGCTTTAAGCAGGAACCTAGAAACTCAAGCTACCTACCTAAAATAGATTAGAAAAGAAAACTAAGTGTAGAGAAACTACAGTGGAACCAAGAACAGTATGATAAATTGGTCGACAGTGTATAACTCCAAAAAGAGCACTTTCTACTGCTAGGTACATGCTCAGTAAGTACGAAGGGTTGACCACAACTCATGCTAAATTATGTTCATAGCAGGATGATACAAGTCAGTCAAAAGCTGAAAGCTACACGTAAACCAACTCTAGAACGGGCAATTAATACAGGGATTTTAGCAAAATAAGATTCCATTTAGCCATGAAAGTTTGTATTATCAGGTTATCATGAAACAAAAGAAAACAAGCACAAAATGGCACCTGCCTGTGATGCTATGGAATTGTGCTTTAAGCATGAAATGCCTTCCTGGGCACAAGCACTGGATTCTTGGTTCCTAAGTGGTTGTGGCATTTGAGGAGGTTGTAGAACCTTTAGGAAATATAGCAGGAAGAAGTAGGTCATTAGATCTGTGACACTGAAGATCACACCTGGTCACTAGACCCTTCCTTGCTCTATGATTCCTTCTACCATGAGGTGATTGACTTCTTCCTCCACACATCCCACCTCTGAGATTTCCTGCCAAATAACTGGCCCAGAAAAAAATGTAAGATAAAATGTATCTTATCTCTATTAAGTCATTTCTACCAAATATTTGGTAACAGGAGGAATAAAACTAACAAATATGCATACAGGTTGTAAAACAATATTAATCAGTGATCTTAGAAGTCAAGCTGCTGCCTCTTGCTGGGAAGCTGGAGACTGGTGACTGGAAAGAGATATAAAATATGGGCTGCTGGCCGTGTTCTATTTCTGACATGACTACTGCTTAACTGCATCTAGTTAGCAAAACACTCATCAAGTTATAGATATACGTTAGCTTAAACTAAATGTTTAAAGAACAAATAGAGAACAAAAAAAATCATCTTACCAAATTAGTTTAAGCATAAAGTTTCTAAACATCTTGTGCCATAATTCTCTCATTTGAAAAATGGGCATTTGCTGGCCTGGCAACTCATTATAGTAGAACATGCAAGAAAAATAACACTGTTTTTTATTTCTCATCCATTATATATCTCTTAAAATAAAATCCTGTTGTATTTTTCTTACATAAAGGGAGGAAAGCTATAGAAAAGATAATTAATGCATTTGGAGCAATTACAGAGTTCCAAGCATTATGCAGGATGTTTTCTAATATAATACTGTGTTTATAACAACTATGGAATGTATATGCATGTGGCAGATTGTATTTTCTAAAGATGGCCATACCAACACACACACATAGCTTGCACCCACTTGTTTTTGGTGTAACGGAACTAACATTTTTTCAGTGAAGTGATGAGATCTTGGCTCTATTCATGGTATACATGGTCTGGGGTGTCTTGCACCAACAGAGCATGGTAGAATTGATGCTGCATGACATCCAACAAGAGATTATATAAGGATATTCATACTGCATTTATTTCTCGCCTGTCACCCTTCAGCTTCGTTCGGTACAGTATATTCAAAGCAATCTGAACTTGTTGCAAAGCACACTACAAGACAAAAACTATGATTGCTTTTCCAGTGTTGAAAGAGAACAGACACCCTTTGGAATGTTCATGAAATGGAGTAGATATCTGGAAAAAACATACCACAAAGTGGCTGGGGGAGTAACTAATACAGGTCTAAGTTACTTGGTCCAGTTAGATCTTTCCCACTATCCAGAAAGTCTCCTTTCAGTTCTATATTTGAATGATGGTTTTGAGGTTTGTTTCTATGAAGAAAATGGGAGTTTCTTTGTAGTGCATGTATTTTCTTATCAACTGCACTCTACTACTTTGGACAGCAGGTTAACAGCTGTATGGCAACGAATTCTCCCTGGTCATCAGTTTAGAAGTCACTTTGCTCATTCCTTAATAAATATTTATCAAGATCAGCTATTTTGCAGTATTAAAATGCTTTATTCAGAAGGATTTCTCTTGATTTAAAAAATGTAGGAATTCTTAATGAAATATAAATGATCTATTTTTTTTCCTAGAAGATCTTATAGAAACTAAGTAAAAACTCTTCAAGAGTAAAGAGTAAAATTAGGGTAACAACCACTAGAACATGGAGCCTGTGGGTTCCTGGTGGCCTGTGAGTTTGGATTGAATGAGTTTCCTATGTGGAACACAAAAGATAAAACCTGGCACATAGTGCCAAGCCCCAAAGGAAGCTTCTTATGTGTAAATAAAAAGGAAAAAAGTCACAAAGGAAAAGGTTCAAACATGTCTGACTAAGCTTGGTCTTAAGTAGATAGAAAATTTATGTTTTCTTTTTTCTTTCTTTTTTTGCTAGTTGTGTTTCATGGATCTGAGCTAGTTCCTCTGCATATGTGCATGGTTGTGTAGCTTGATATTCTTTTGGGACCCCCAACAGTGTGAGTCTCTGAAACCTTTGCCTGTACTTGGGACTCTTTTCCTCCTACTAGTTGCCTCATCCAGCCTTGACATGAGGGCTTCTGCCTGGTCTTTTTGTAACTTGTTATGTCTTGTTTGGTTGATATTCCTGGGAGACCTGCTCTGTTTTTAGAAAAGAAAGAAAGGAGGAATGGATCTGGGAGAGAGAGAAGGTGGGGACAGGGATGAGGAGGAGGATGGAGAGCCTATGGTCAGGATGATGTAATGTATGAGAGAATAAAAAATAATAATAAAATAAATACATAGAATATTGGTAAAATATTTCTTAAGAATCTATAATCACCTCCATGTGTGAGGTAAAAAAATCCATATTACAAATATAATAACAAAAAATCACCTATGGAGAATTTAATTTAAATACAAATGCCAAAGCAAGTCCTTGGATAAACATCTGAGGCTCAAGAGCTCATTGTGTGAATCATTAAGCAAACACAAAATAAGACAACATAAATGAGAATCACATGAATGACAAACACACACAAAAAAGCCATGCCTCATAGTGTTTACTACTCACAGAATTGCTAAGCATGTCATGGCAGCATACTAAATAAATGAACTGAATATGTTTAAATAAAAACAAACTGAAGGTTTAATTAAGGAGCCATCAAAATGCTAAAAAATATCAAGTAGCTCTTTTAGACATGAAAATAGGGTCACTGAAATTGGGACCCAGTTTATACGGGAAAATAGAGTCCTTGAAATAGGAACCCATATCAATACATTAAACAACATAGTGGACAAAATAAATAGAAAATAAAATTAGTCAACTACAGAGTGGGTATCAGAAGAGAGTATGGAGACCATGGACTAAAGATACAATGTAACAAATCTAGAAATAAGAAGGCCCAACAAATATTGAGTAAGCTGAGCCAGCCTTCTGCTGTCATGGTTTCCATGTCACAGATTCAAACAATAGTGGCTCAAAAAAGTGTGTAAAGAAAAATAAGTTCCATCTATACTGAACTTACCCAAACTTGTTTCTTTTTATCATTCCTTTTATTATTCTTTCTATTATTTCTTTTTATTATTATTTTTATTGTAAGTAGTTCTAATAACATACAACCACTTATATGTTGCACCAACATTATATTAGGTATTATAAATGATCTACCAATGCTATATATACATGCAATTGTATTTAAACAGTATGTCATTTTACATAAGAAATTTTAAATTGGCTAATCTGAACATCTGTTCTAGCCCCCCAAGTACATTGAGAGACAATTACATACACAGAACACTTAACTCAATTTAGACCCAATTCTCTGCTCTAAAAATGAGGCAGTGATCAAAATAGACACAGCTCCTATGGCTCAGACATATAATCCAGATGGAAAAACCTGGACCTAAACAAAGCCTACACATAACTGATTAGAAATACAGTTAGTGTGCAGGGAGGGATTATTGACTCCTGTGTGAAACTACTTAAGTGGAACCCTAGTAAGTCTTGAAGGTCTGAAAAGATCTCCCTAAGAAACTGAAATCAAGTTGCAAGACTGAAAATACGTGGAAATGAAATTCGTTACATTTTGTGACTACCCAGCCTCTGAATTCCTTCCACGTGTGAGAAATCTGCCCGCATGTGAGTCTTTATTAGTAGTCCCAGATTCCAAATCCTTCTGATAACTCCTACAAACTATGATCAGAAACTGTTTACACTGCGCTTTGGCAAAGATTAAGAAAAAACAAATATCTCCATTAGAAACACAGACAGGGCTCTGGCACAGCCAGCAGGAGCAACTGGTGCAGCTTAGCCAGACAGTTCTTCAGTGTGACTTGGCCACAGTTTCACCACCTGGCTTTCCCATCATGCCTGACTCTGACAGCTGGTTCACCAGCCTGTTCTAAGAACCTGTGACCTACCCCATTTCTTAGCAATAAGCATCCTTTTTCTTAAGCTAACCATAATCAACACTTCTGTTTTACAAAGTTAAGTCCTTGACTTGCATATAAAAACATCATTCAAATACAGAAGGGGCATTTTTTATGATAGTGAGCAAGATCTGGCTGGTTCAAGTAACCCAAACCTGCCCTGGTTATTCCCCTGGTCACTTTGTTGGTGCTTTTTCCTTTCATGCACACCCCCAAAGGGATGTTCTCTCTCAACACCGAGAAAATAACCACAAAGGTTTTGCTTTCTAGAGTATTTTTGCTAAGAGCTAGAGGTAATGGGTGTGGGGAAGTTGCACATATGAATTCACAGCAGTTTGGACAGCAAGCAAGAAGCCTGTTGCAAGATCAAGACACACAAAATGCCAGCATGGAAAGGGGAGGTTGTCATGAAGTCCTAGATAAGGGGCTATTGGCAATTGATAGCTAATGGAAGAGAGATGGTCCTTGGTAGGTTTACCTTGCTCTTGTAGAAGAGTACATGAGCAGCAAAAGATGGAACTTGAGTAGCTTTAAACAATCAAGATACAAAGCTGAGTGGGTAGGAAAGCAAGTAGAACTGGAAGGAAGGAACAAAAATGATCAAAAAATATTGTATGAAACTCTCAGAGAACTAATAAAATGAAGAAAACTATGCTATAATGAGGACAAATTGCTTTATTGAATAAAGACATATGCATACAATTAAATATCTGGCCAGCTTTTTAAGTGAAACATGCAGAGGAAGTGTGGAGCAGCCAAGCACAAATGGGATATCTATATTAAATCCCTCTCCAAAAGGCTCAGAGGCCATCTCTTAAGAGGAGCAGAAGTATTGTTAGAGCTAGAGATCTGGGAGGACCTGGATGTAATGGTGTCTTCTGGACACGAAAAAACCAGTGCAGTCATGAACGCACAGCAGCTGCTTAAGATCTATATAAGATCAAGCCAATCAGCATTCTAGCAAGTAGAGGTGAATGGCTTCATCAGCCTCCACACCTAACTGTTGATGGCTTTTGACAGTTGACGGCCTCTGAAGGAAGAAGCATCACTATGCTGAAGTTGATAGCCTCACACTCATGTGTATATAGTTGTGTTTTTTTTAAGAACAAGAAGACAAAAAGTTGCGAAGGGATGGCAAAGTAAGAGATAAATATAAGAGGAGGTTGGATGAGGAATGGGGTGATTATGACCAAAATATACTATATGCATGTATGATATTCTCAAGTAATTAAAGTATTTTATTTCTTAAAATATGGAAAATAGTTTTACTCAGAAAATTGTCACAGGCTTTTATAGAAAATGTATCTTTGAGTTAATAGCATGTTGTTTGTGCCAATTCTGTTCAGAAACAGTCTCTAATTATCATGTTGTTACCATGGAAATGCACACTCTGCTTTATCATATAGTCTTCATATCATATTGGTTTTGAATAGCAAAGAGATTTCAAACTGAGAAATCAGCAGGGTATTCTGGGCACAAGAAACCATAAAGGGAAGTTAGGAGGGTCATAAAGTAGAAAGGTCCAAAGCTTCAAATTTAGAAAATGGTCAATGATGTTAACAACTGAGTCATGTTATACTTGCAAGGAGAATTTGGTGTTGTTAGAGTGTGCTAATTCTGTAAATTCACTATCCTCTCCTCCCTCTATAAGTCCATAATCAATTAAGAAATTATCTATGAGTCAAACAGAAAATGAAAGCTTTGTGGAGGATAAAATGGATTAGAAGTCATAGCTTGGATGCACACCTCTTATATGATCTTATAATTCTGTCATTGCACATCACACCATGGATGAAATTTTTAATAACAATTTTTTATTTAACTATTTAACTTTTTACACATGTTACTCCAAGTTCCCTCTCCATCCTCTCCTTCCCCAGTTCCCCAACATCCCCCAACCACACACCCCACTCCATCTCCTCTCTGCTCCTCAGGGAGGGTAATGCCTTCCATGAGGGATTTTCAGAGTCTGTCATATCATCCTGGGCAGGGCCTAGGTCCTCCCCCATGTGTCCAGCCTGAAAGAGCATCCCTCCATGTGGAATGGGCTCCCAGATTCCATTTGTATGCCAGGAATAAATACTGATCTACTCTCCAAGGTTCCATAGATTACAGAGACCTCCTCTCTGACACTCAGGTTGGTGGGGGGAGTCTGGATCAGTTCCATGCTGGCCTCTCAGTCACTAGTCTGGGGTCCATGCATTCCCCCTTGTTTAGGTCAGCTGCCTCTGAGGGTTTCACCAACCAAGTCTTGATTCATTTGCTCATCACTCCATTTTGCAAATGGGTTCCAGGGGTTCAGTTTGATTTTTAGCTGTGGGTGTCTGCCTCTGCTTCCCTCAGCCACTGGATGAGGGTTCTAGGATGGCATATAAGGTAGACATCAATCTCATTATCAGGGAAGGGCATTTAAGGTAGCCTTAATGCTAGTTGGTGTCATTCTTGTAGATCTCTGAGAAACTCACTAGTGCCAGATATCTCCTCCAACCTATAATAGCTCCCTCTATTATGGTATCTCTCATCGTTCTCTCCTCTATTCTTTCCCTGATTCAACCTTCCTGCTCCTCTGTGTCCTCCTCTCCCCTCCTTTTCTCCCATCTCCTTCTCCCCTCCCCTCCCCCCTGCTCCCATTCCAATTAGGAGATCTGGTCCCACTTCCCTTCTCCAAGTTACTATGCATATCTCTCTTAGGGTCCTCCCTTTTTCCCAGACTTGCTGGTGGTGGGATTGTAGGCTGGCAATCCCCTGCTCTATGTCTAAAATCCATATATGAGTGAGTTCATACTATGTTTGTCTTTTTGTGACTAGGTTACCTCACTCAGGATGGTTTCTTCTAGTACCATCTATTTGCCTGTAAATTTCAAGATTCCGTTTTTTTTCTGCTGAGTAATACTCCATTGTGTAAATGTACCACATTTTCTCTATCCACTCATCTAGGTTGCTTCCAAGTTCAGGCTATTACAAATAATGCTGCTATGAACATAGTTGAGCAGATGTCCTTATTGTATGAGTGTACATCTTTTGGGTATATGCCTAAGAGTGGAATTGCTAGATCTTGTGGTAGACTGATTTCCTGAGAAATCTCCATATCAATCTCCAAAGTGGCTACACAAATTGGCACTCCCACCAGCAGTGGAGGAGTGTTCCCCTTTCTCCACATTTTTTCCAGCATAAACTGTCATTAGTGTTTTTTTATTATTTTAGCCATTCTGATGGAAGTGAGATGGTGTCTCAGAGTTGTTTTGATTTGCATTTCCCTGATGGCTAAGGATGTTGAGCACTTTCTCAAGTGTCTTTCAGCCATTTTGGACTCCTCTATTGAGAATTCTCTATTTATTTCTGTACCCCACTTTTTAATTTGATCCTTTGGTGTTTTAGAGACTTGCTTCTCAAGTTCTTTGTAAATTTTGGAGATCAGCCCTCTGTCTGATGTGGGATTGGTGAATATCTTTTCCCATTCTGTGGACTGTTGTTTTGTCTTGTTGACTGTGTCCTTTGCCTTACAGAAGCTTCTCAGTTTCAGAAGGTCCCATTTATTAATTGTCTGTGCCACTGGTGTTATGTTCAGGAAGCAGTCTCCTGTACCAATTTGGCCGGGTCCTTCCCATTTTCTCTTCTAAGAGGTTCAGTGTGGTTGGATTGATGTTGAGGTCTTTGATCTATTTGGACTTCAGTTTTGTGCACAGTGATAGATATAGATCTATCTGCAGTATTTTATGTGCCAGCATCCAGTTACACCAACACCATTTGTTGAAGATGCTTTCTTTTTTCATTATATAGTTTTAGCTTCTTTGTCAAAGATCAGGTATTCAAAGGTGTGTGGGTTAAAATCAGGATTTTCAATTTGGTTCCATTGGTCTACCTGTCTATTTTTGTGCCAATACCAATCTGTTTTCAGGAATATAGCTCTATAGTAGAGGTTGAAGTCAGGGATGGTGATATCTCCTGAAGTTGTACAGGGTTGTTTTGGCTGTCCTGGGTCTTTTGTTTTTCCATATAAAGTTGAGGATTGTCGATTCAAGGTCTGTGAAGAATTGTGCTGTTATTTTGATAGGGATTACACTGAATCTGTAGATTGCTTTTGGAAAGATTGACATTTTTACTATGTTGATCCTACCTATTCAAGAATATGGAATATTTTTCCATTTTCTGGTATGTTCTTTAATTATTTTCTTTAAAGACTCAAAGTTCTTGTTATAAAGGTCTTTCACCTGTGTGGTTAGAGTTACCCCAAGATATTTTATGTTGTTTATGGATATTGTCCATATTATCATCCCCTTTATTGTCTATATATAGTAGAGCTACAGATTTTTTTGAGTTAATTGTGTATCCTGCCACTTTGCTGAAGGTGTTTATCAGCTGTAGGAGTTTCCTGGGAGAATTCTTTGGGTCACTTATGTAGACTATCATATCATCTGCAAATAGTGAGATCAAGGGGATACAACATGGACGAAATTTTTAATCCAAGTTCAAGTCCAAAAGAAGCTGGAGAACAGTTTTTCCTCTGTCCAGAGAACATGGGTTTGTAAATGGTCCAGCAAGTCAAGGTCCTGAGAACCTGTCCTAAATAGAAAGTTGGGAGCTGGGACCCAGAAGAAGAGGGTGAACCACACTGAGCCACAGATTTGTTGTGCCAGCTCCTCATCAGTTCTAACCATATGTCTTCTCTCCTAGGGTGCAATAGAGAGAAATTAGGCATCAAGAAAATGTTGCTTCCTTATATATCCAGAAGAACACAGGGCTCCTCTCCATCTAGAGGACATAAAGAGAAGACTAAGTGAGACCAGAATGGTACCAGAGAGGTCTATTTGATTATAATCAGTGGTAAACAAGGCAAAACAAAATCAAAAGGATGATCAAAAAGGGGACTCTTTAATATTTAAGGGAGATAGCTCCATAGTTAATTGCAGTAGTAGTTAACTGGCTAGTGTGTGTTATGAAAGAAAGTTAATCCAACGAATGTGTCCTGGGACCTTGAGGACTGGAAAACTAAAGAGGTGAAATAGATGTACAGAATTCAACACCTACTAAAAAATCAAAGGGAAAACTCAGCTTAGGATTTATAAAAGGAATTTAGGACATCTTAGGAACATGTGGCTATTTAAAAACCTTTACCAAGAAGAAAACAATACTATCTTTCTCTGTAATGATCAGAAAGTTTTGGCACCCCACTGCCATCACAGCATTAAACACAATACAGTTATCGGAGATCCCCCCAAGGAGGGCCTCCCCCTCCCTGGGGAGTGATGTAGGGATTGGGTGGGGGGCCGGAGGAGGGCTATTGGAGGGACAAGGGAGGAGGGGTGGGAGAGGGAGTTGGGATTGACATGTGAAGCATGCATGTGTGTTTCTAAGACATAATTTATTTTAATACAATTTTAAAAACATAATTTAATACATAATTAATTGTACTGAAAGCTGTTTACATGTTTATAGAAGGAAAATAAAATTATAAAATGATACTTAATGTGATGTTTTATATATGCATATATAAAATTTTGCAAGCAGGTTCATCTTATTCTACTTACAGAGAGAGGAGGGAGGAAGAGAAAGAGAAAGTGGGTTGGGGTGGAATATTCTGAAAGAACATACACCAAAATGTTATGGATGGTAATATTTAAGTGCTAAGATCATGGAGGTTTATTTTTCAAAGATTTGCTTATATGTATTTCTTATCTCACACATTTTCACCATATGAGCATTGCTTTTTCAAATTTGCAACAAAAATGCTTTTTAAAAATTAAATTAAGAATAAAACACTGCATAATTTCAGTATTTTAAGGTATCACTGGGGATTTGTTCAACTTTCATTTAACACCTTCTGTATCTGCAGGCACCAACTTCCCTGAACATGTTCACTCATCTGGCTGAAATTGAGAATATAACCTTAAATAAACAACTTGTGAATATGTAACCGTGGTATCTGTAATACAATAGTCCATCAGTCTTCATATATATATATTCTGACTCTATTAACTTAGTACCTCCTTAAAGTACTACTTTTGTGTCTTTCTTTTGGCATATGCTTTTGTGCAAATCATTTACAAGTGAGAGTAAATTCAGGGTCTTACTCAGCTCAAAACAACAGGAACTTGAACTTTTTACAGGTGAATATATATGCACTGCATGTTCTATTTCTTACACACCCAGATTGAGCTTTCTGGAAGGCAGCTAGTGTGAAGAATGTGGGCTCTAGAGTTACACAATGCAAATGCAATTCTTCATTATGCCATTTATTATTGTGCAATCTAGTCAGGTCCCTTCACTTTGTTAAGTTTAGCCTGTCTCTTCTATAAAACAGTAAAAATTGTCTCGTACAGTTGCATAAAAATTAAATAGGAACTTGTATATAAAATTCACAGTGCACAGTAAAGCCTCAAAAACATATTAAGGATTGAAAATCATGAGGGCCTACTTTGGAACTTCCTGTCCACATATCTATTATAATGTTCAAATCATGATAGTCTAGAAAGTTTTCTTTTAAAGGGAACTATTACTATAAATGGAAAGGAAGCAAGAAAGCAAATGGAGCAAGGGGTTGTTGGGGAAGTCCTGTTATTTGCCTGTGCATTTGTCAATAAAGTACTGTCTGGCCAATAGAAAACCTAGATAGGAGGGACTAGGAGTCGAGGAGGATTCTGGGAGGGGAAACACAAGGGAGTCGACATGTGACGCCATGGGGGTAGGAAGCCGAGAACTATTCTCCGGTAAGAAACATACTTAGATTAACAATTATGGGGTAATTACTTAAGGCAGAGCTAGCCAGTAAGGGACAAGCAAGGCCAACAGCTTCATAATTAATATAGCCTCCTGTGTGTTTATTTGGGACTCATGCGGATCTAGAACCAGGCTGGCACGGCAGAGCCCAGGCGACTGGCGGGGGATAAACCAAAGCGGCTAGCAAAAGAAAAAGCTTCTCTTAACAAGGGGTTATATCTTGAAGAAAACCAAACCAAATTCCATTTACAAGCAAACTGTATGGCTTTTTCCCTCTCATCCTCGGTCCATCTCTTTCTTTTGGGTGGCCCCACAAAACTTTAACAGAAAGCTGAGGAAGCTGTCATGGGATAAGGTGAAAAGGAGACCACAAATGACACACATGGGTCATCATATTTGAGTGCCAGCAGACTGCCTACTAACACAGACCCCATTCGCTCAGGAACACAAACACCTGAATGTTTCTTTTTAAACATGTTTTTCCACTAAATACTTGATCATGGATTCACATTAAATAAGGTAGGTACATCCTACCTCACGCTCATGCCTCGGTTTCAAACAGTCTCTAAACATGGGCAATTTTGAACAAGATAGGTCTAAGATATATGATTTTCCAGAAATAAAATCCCCAAATTCTAATGAAGGTATAGTAAGATGACAAAGAAATAAGTCATACGAAAGCTCCTCCAGACAAGTCATTGCAAGCTGGCTATTAAGGTAATAAAGGGGCTGGTAATAAAGACTCATAATCCACTAGACAAAGTTAGAATGCTTTCACAATGATACACATGACAGGTGGCTAAAAAGGATCTTTGTAGAAGAATTCCAACTAAGAAAGTCGTATGGAGTTTCAAAGATCTCTATTTTCTAAACATCCAAATAATAATACTCAGGCAATAGTCATCAAAGTATGCTAAAATTCTGTGGGAAAGTCTGAAAGATAGCAACATATTTTGTACTCATTACAACTACTGTCAATTTTAAATGTACAGATGACATGACAAAACCTAATATTATCAAATGTCTGCAGAAGGGTATACAATACATATTTGTGTCTGAGAGAATAAATAATGAAGATGTATCCTGACATAGCAGTAGTGAACACGCTTAAGTCAGCAAAACAACAACAACAACAAAAACATAAACCATGCTATGATTTTGGAGGCTTTGGTTTTGTTGCTGTTGTTGTTATTGTTTGATTGTTTTTATTTTTCAAGACAGGGTTTCTGTGTGTATCGTTGGCTATCCTGGAACTCATTCTATAGACCACCAGGCTGGCCTTGAACTCACAGAGATCCACCTGCCTCTGTCTCCCAAATGCTAGGGTTAAAGATGTGTGCCACCAGGTCTAGCTGATTTTGGAGTCTTTGTACTCATCAAATTTATCTTGTGAGAGCAGAAATTCAGCGGTTACTAGTGAGCGATTCCTTTTCTCCATTGTCCAGGTTTTCTCTCCTATTATCTCTGGGATACTACTTAAGACAGAATGAAAAGTGAGTATCAAGCCTAGGAATTTTATAAAACATCCTTCCAAGGTTTAATTAAAGATTTAGTTTAATCATCTTAGCTTATGTCATTCATTTTAACATAAGAAGGTATGGAAAGCTGAAACTGACATTTGTACATTAGCCACCAAGTCAGAGGTCTCAAGCAAACAAAGAAAATATAATTAGGCTTTGCAGTGATGGTACAGTGAGTCCAAACACGTTCATTTCTATATTGGAAGAGACGGACATTCTCACAAGAAGGAGAACATGAATGCCCATTTGGTAAGTCACCTCCTGAAAGTATATGCCCTATGCTTGTGTCCAATGGCATTAACACCTACCTGACAAGGGTTAATCTGCCAGGGGCGAGTGGTGTGATACCTCAACAAGGACATCTGGGGCTGCATGCACAAAATGTAGCACCCAATTTATGGTGAGGATGAATACCGAAAAGTGAGCAAGCAATGGCTCTACCTTGCTTCCAGAGCGTCCCATGCTAAGTGCTAAGCATTGTGAGAACACACAGAAAAGACGGACGCCAAAGCGGGGAGAGCTATTCTAGAAGGACACCTCACAATACATAAGCACAAAAGCTAAGTCTCCTGATACTCTCCTCCTCCTGCAATAAAATGAACTATTTAGGAAAAAACTCACATAAGAAAAGAAGGACCTTTTCCAGTTTTGCTCTTTTTCCTTATTTATTTTTGCTTATTTTTTCTATGTACATTGTAGTATGAGTACTTGTGTGTGTATGTGTATGTCTACACAAGGATGTAAATGTACATGTGTATGTTTGCATGTGGAGAACAGGTCATATTTGGGATTCTTCTGCTGCTGCTCCCCTTGTGAGTGGGGAGTGTGTGTGTGTGTGTGTTTGTGTGTGTGTGTGTGTGTGTGTGTGTGCACATATCTGTGTGGTGTCCTCTGCCTCGTTGGGCACATGTAGAATCCAGAAGTTGATATCCAGACACTTTCTTCAGTCACTGTCCACCATACATTTTTGAAGCAGGATCTCTCACCGAGTCTAAAGCTCACCAATTGGTTATGTTGGCAAGTCCTCGGCACCAATTTCTCTGCCCCACCAAACTCCCACCCCCCCATGCCGCCCTGCATGCTAGGGTTACAGATGCCATGCTTGGCTTTTTATGTGGGCACTAGGCATTCAAACTCTAGTCCTCATGCTTGCAAAAGCAGGCACTTTACCCATGGAGACATCTCCATAGCCCATTTTTTGTTTCCTTCTTCAGACATTTATCACAGCAGATGATGAAATAAAGTAGAAAGGGGTGTAAAAGAAGAGGACAATAAAGTAAATGCTGCCATCACCAAAAGTCAAAGGCAGTAGACTCCCTGAGCAGCTTCCAGAGAAAGAGAACAAGTTGAAAAAACTTTCAAGAATAAATATTCAGGGGCCGGAGATTGCTCAGTGGATAAGGCCACTGGATGTTCTTACAGAGAACCTAGGTCCAATTCCCAGCACCTGCACGGCAGCTGACAACTGCCTGTAACTCTAGACCCAGGGGATCTGAAGCCCTATACTGACTTCCAGGGGCACCAGGCATGCACGTGGCACACAGTTCTAAATGCATAAAAAACACTCATCTACATAAATAAATAAATGCATAAAGGAATTTTCTATAAAACTGGAGAATCTTACATAATCCAATAACTATCTAAGGATATAACCTGATATCCTAATAGGGGAGAGCCTTAAGACATGATGTATATAATTGTGCTTAACAAGCATCATTTTGAAGGATAGAAATTAACCTAATGTACAATAATAGAGGATTACTAATTAAGCAAACTACATCCATATGACGGGATGTTATGCAATTGTGATAGTTGAGTCAGAGACAAAGATGAGAAACAAGTCTCTCTGTGAGCCATGTCTTCCTCAGTGTTCACATTCTGGCAGCCAAGAATAAGCTTTTTTATTTTGCAATCTCTCCTGACTCCTTTTCCCATAACTACAACCCTGAATGCTCATCTTTATTTTTTCTTATTCACTTATTTACATGATAACAATTTCTTCCACTTCTGACTAAATTTTATCAGAAGATACATTTTAAATATGCTTTTCCTGACTTGGAAACAAGAAAAATATTGTGGCAAAATATGTAGGCATGCACACACACTTGGACATGCATTGAGTCTAAAAATGCACAGCTAAGAGGTGGATGGGCTAAGAATGGACTCTGGGTGAGACTTAGGGAGGACCAGAAAGCCAGCATAAATGGAGATGTCTTCTCCATAGTTTTCTTTGGTAATATTTACAAATTCTATAAACATATTCTTAGCTTGTTTGGACTGCTATAACAAAAACTATCCAGTAAATGACTTATAGGCAATTTATTTTTCACAGTACCAGATGCTAGGAATACAAGGTCAAGTTATCAATAGATAGATTGTTCTACTGGAGAATTGATTTTTCTGGTTAACAGACCGAATCTTCTTGTTGTGTCCTTAAATATCAGAGTCTCTTAGTGCCCTTATAAAAAAGAGACTTAGTCAAGTGTTCTTTTTGGTAAAGACATGAATCCCATTCATGAGGACCTCACCCTCATGAATTTGCCTCTCAAAGGTTCTACCTCCTAATGTGTCCTTTAATTTAGAGCAGTTCATTAGCAGTCATATACAGCAAACAATTACTCTCTAGTTAATATGCAAATAAGTATCTATTATAAATGAATGTAGAAATGATCTGATCAAACATGTTGTTTTTTAATGTGGGCATGCATGGACTCATAAAGGTGATGATGGCCCAAACTTGCACAGTGACTGTTATTAGAAGTGCTAGTATGTGAAGAAAAAGTCTAGACCTAGGTAATGAAAACAGAATTGTTGAGTGCCTGCCATTTAATTCCCACAATTTAATTTAATTTAATTATTTCTTGTTCAGAACTATAGTGTGGCTTAAAGTGACATAACTACTGAGTAAAATCTAGAAACCCAATCTGACTCTAAGGCCTTTCCCTAGTCTCTGCTCTTTCTTAGTCTTGGTGCTGTCTTCCCTCTCCTTGCTCTATTTGTCCAAATTCTACTGTTCCTGCATCCATGCTCACTCCTATGATTTTATCTTCATAGATCTGCATTAATCCAAGAGGTAAAACTATATACATCTGTTCAAACTTCTCATTTTTGAGAAGGAAAAGGCTGTTTCTAAAGACAGCTCCTGGAGACAAACATTTTACATATCATTACTTCACCAAAAAAAAAAAAAAAAAAAGATCTACCATTCATACTTTTCTTAGAAACCAAAAGGTTTCACATGATGACATCAGCTTAATAATCTATGAGTATGGGGTCTATCAGCTCATCCACCTCTCACTGGGAGGTATCCCCATGAGTCCCAGGAGAAAACAAATAATCCAGTCAAACAAAGTCATTAAAAGTACAATGTAATAACTATTTGCACGGGTTTGGGCACGATTGTGGTGGAGAAAATCACAAAGGGACTGCCAAGCTTGTCCAGCAAAAGCATTAGAGGATGCACTATGGTGTCTTGGCAGGAAGAATCAAGGGAGGGACGCTCAATAGAAAATGGAGCTTTTGCCGGGTGTTGGTGGCGCACGCCTTTAATCCCAGCACTCGGGAGGCAGAGGCAGGCGGATTTCTGTGAGTTCGAGGCTGGGCTGGACCGATAGCCTCTGAAACAATACAGAGAAACCCTGTCTCGAAAAAACCAAAAAAAAAAAAAAAAAAAGAAAGAAAGAAAATGGAGCTTTTAGTTACTGCCCCCTTTTGCCTAACTGGAAGAAGTCCAGAAATAAATGCCACCATATCACTCTTTGCTTGCTTCCTGATTCCATTGTCAAGATTGCAGTCAACTTGACCCACAAAAATCACCCAGAAGAAAGGGAAGAAGATCATTAGAGAATTTCATCTAAGACATGGAGAGAAAAGGTACCAAGTGGCAGCGAGTTGATCTGAAAAGGTACGAACTTCACAGTCTCTGTTGCTTGCAACAGCTGTAACTTTCCATGCACATTTCTTTCACTAATTGGTCACAGTGGGGCTAACCTGATTACGACTTGTAACGCAAACAGTTATGTGCTCCTAAAATATTCTCCAGGTTCTTAACCAATAACCTTGAGCTACTATACACTTCTCCATGCTAACTTTACAAATGTAATATTAAAAGAAGGAAATTAATTTGTTTGAAGTAATATACAAATTCTTTAATTGATCTAGGCATGGTGGTACATGCCTGTAATTCCAGCTCTTGGGAGGTAGAGGCATGAAGATCAAGAGTTCAAAACTAGCCTCACCGCATAGTGAAACTGAAACCAGTCTGAGATACAGAGGGTCTTGTTTCCTGGCAAAAGAAAGTGTCCACCATTCAGAAGCTTAACATTTTCTCTAAGTTCTTCCAGGCAGCAGCACCACCAAACCCTGGAACATCCAGGTTTCCACATCACTGTCTTGAGAGGTTTCATGTTACTACCCTGTAAGTCATAACACACTTCCTCTAAAATCTATAAAATGCCTCAGTAACTTTTCTGGCCATTTTATCAAGACCTTCTTAACAAAATCCTAAACCTCCTACCTTTCTGCAAAAAAAAATTGTTCCATCTAAAATTAGCCCTTAAAAGTTGCATAAAATTTCTATAGTCACAACCAGACTTTAACATCTATCCCAGCTCACGGTTAAAATGAAGTCTTCCATGCACGGCCTGAGAGAGGAAGAAAGTAAGCTATGATGGAAAGCAACCAGTATGAGAAATATACAACCTGTGGTCTACCTGCTGTTCTGCTGAGACTCTCTCTCTCTCTCTCTCTCTCTCTCTCTCTCTCTCTCTCTCTCTCTCTCTCTCTCCTCTCTCTCTCTCTCTTTCTCTCTCTCTCTCTCACAAACACACACCATGAAGGGACATAAATAGGCATCCACTCCCAGCAATAAGAATTGTTTTGTGTGGTCCTCCAAAAGGCTGGCTAAATATGAGCCCTCTGCAGCTTTAAGAATCAGCTAATGAAACTTTCAAATGGAGAAAATGAACTCAGTCATGGAAAAGTGAAATTTTCCTCAGTGTAACATATGCTAACCCAGTCATATATGAAAGGTGAAAAGATTGACTATTCAAAACATTGCCCTTTTCTTAGGAAAACGAACTTTTCTTCAATGTTTTTTTCAGAGCAACTTTGACATCCTTATTCCTCAAGCTGTAGATTAATGGATTGAGCATGGGCACCACAATGGTATAAAACAAGGAGGACACTTTCCCCTGGTTCATAGGCAAAAGGGAAGAAGGTTTGAGATACATGAATGCACCTGACCCGAAAAAAAGAGAAACTGCAATTATGTGGGAGCTACAGGTGCTGAAGGCTTTAGACCTGCCCTCCGTGGAACTGATGCGGAGGATGCTGGACAGGATGAGGGCATAAGAAATGAAGATGGTGATTGTAGGTACTCCAATATCAATGCCCACAACAACGAAGACCACCAGCTCATTCACATAGGTGCTGGTGCAAGAGCGTTCCAGAAGAGGAAGGATGTCACACATGTAGTGGTTGACAAGGCTGTCAGCACAGAAGGTTAGTCTCACCATGAATGCTGTGTGGACCATGGCTCCAGCAAATCCCATCACATAGACACCTAGCAAAAGGAGTAAGCACACCCGGGGAGACATGGTCATGGTGTACGTCAGAGGGTTACAGATGGCGACGTACCTGTCATATGCCATTGCTGACAGGATGAAGGACTCGGAGACGACAAAGAAAAGGAAGAAAAAGAGCTGAGTCATACACCCAGGGTAGGAGATGATGTTTTTCTTCGAGACGAAACTCACCAGCATTTTGGGTGTGATAACAGTGGAATAGCAGAAATCTATGAGAGACAAGTTGAAGAGGAAAAAGTACATGGGGGTGTGCAAATGAGAGTTCAGCCCTATCAGGGTAATCAGGCCCAGGTTCCCCACCACCGTGACCATGTAGAAGCCTAGGAACAGGAAGAAGAGGGGCATGCGCAGTTCTGGCTGGTCTGTCAGGCCTGCCAGGATGAACTCTGGCAAAGAGGCATTCTCAGCTGCCATCCTCAAGGCATTCTGCTGAGAGAGAGACAAGAGAAGCGGGTCACTGTAGGGAAGACAGAGACACTGCTGCCCTCCCCATCGCCTCCCGGGGTCTAGAGAATTGCATATGCGGAGATTCTTAACTTCTGCAGAGTCTGGTTTCTGGCTGCCTGAGCAGCACTTCAGCACCGCGGTGCCTCAAGGAAGACACAAGAGCCAGTGAGGCTAGAAAGGACCTCAGAGAGCCAGGGGGACAGGGGGGGACGGGGGACGGACTCTCCGGTCTTTAATTTGGCTGTGCTGTTGTGCCCCGCTAACTCCAGCCTCTGTTCAAGTTTACACAGGTGTGCCAGTCTCCCGGAAGAGCTCTCAGAGGCTGGAGCCAGCCTATTTCCGAGGTGTCCAGCTAACGTCTCCGAGTCAGAGCAGAAGAGTGCTGGGGTTTTGCTCAGAGCTTTAGCAATCATTCAAATCTTCACTCAGATCCAACCGCTCACCCTCCTTCGGCTCCTGTGGCCGGGACTGTGCCTTTTGCCCAGCTCTTATCCCCCTTTGCTCAGAAAGGTTCAAAGACGCTAAAAACAGACACCTCCACTTCCTCTGCAAGTGGGCGTGCCAGAACGCGCCTTAAGGTTGAGAACAAGATCTTCACAGAGGAGCTCTTCCTGATCTTCTTCGACTTTAACGAGGGCTGAACCATTGCATTCTGGGTTTGGAGATCTGGGACCTGGTTAATGTAGGAAGCCTGAGATTCCCTGGGGATTACAACACAACACGGGATGTTAGCCTGTAAAAAAAAAAAAAAAAAAAAAAAAAAGAAGAAGAAGAGGAAAATTTTTGCTTACTGCATTAATAATAATTGAATGGGCTTTTGGTAATAAAAATATTTGTTGAGGAACTGAGGATGCAACTTATTGATAAGTGTTTGCCTAGCATACATGAAGCCCTCTGGGTGTAATCCCCAGTTCAACATAAACCAGGCTGGGCTGTGCTTGTCTGTAATCCTAGCAATGGGGAATATGAGACAGGAAGGATGAACATGATGGGGTCCGGGATCCAATGTCATCCTCATCTATATAGTGAGTTCGAGGCCAGTCTGGAATAGAGAAAACCCTTTGTCAAATTGAGTGTGGGGTGTGTGTGTGTGTGTGTGTGTGTGTGTGTGTGTGTGTGTGTGTTCATATTCGTTACTATGTAAAGGATTTTTTGAAGCCCACTACACACTATTTAATGCATATTTTAAAAAATGTTTTGTCCTAGCGCTTTAGTCTAACCCATCATGATAGGATCTAATACCCATTTTTCTTCACCCTTGAATCATATGGGCTGCACTTATCAACCCAGCTTTAGATATGAAATAATTCTCCAGATGTTAAGCTATGGAGACCACATTAAACCTAGGCCCACCTTACTTCAAATGTAATGTCGAAATGACTTTTAGTATCTCCTGATGGGAAACGATGAAATATACAAAGTAAGATCCTTTCTTTCAAAGCTCTGACATGTCTTAGATATTATGATTCAATACCCGACTAGATATATGATAAGGTCCAGAAAGAGTAAGAATAAAATGCTGCACTGGTTCAGAGGAGGGTGTACAACAGACTGCTTCCCTTCAGTTCATCAAGAGAGCAGTAGAGTACCATGCCACGGCAGAAGTCAGCTTGCTGTCTCTCAGAGTCTGAGCTTGGTATTAGTGAGAAATCACTATCAGTTATGAGCTGCTTCTCCATAATTGATACCTAGCCAGAGAAAGTGCTATAGGTTGACTCCCTTCTCTCTACCACACATTCACTGTCATGATGCTCTTCCTTTACTCTGTTCCCAATTCCTCTCCTGTGACAAAATTCACCTCCTTGGTGACCATGGCTCTCTGAGCCTCATTTGAGTTTAATGGCAGTCCAGTCTCACTCAGAGGACCACATAGATTTAAAACAGTATTTAAAAGTATCATTTTACCCTAGCTGCACAATTAGACAATTGCACTTTTCTTCATTTAAAATGTGGATCCTGATCCCCCAATGAAAACAAAATAAATCAGAATCTCCAGGGGTTAAGACTTTGTAACCAACATCTCCCTTCAAATTCTATACTTTCATGGGGGGAAATAGTGAAACTCCAATAGTCATAGGGCTGTTTGGTAGTAAAATCAAAAATGAAATATGAGTTTCCAACCCTCACAGTTGACCTTTGAAGTCAGTTGCAGAGTTTGGCCTCAGACTTGGAATGGCACCCCAGGGTCATGCAGGGACGAGACTTGAATATCACAATAGTAATATAGATTATGTGGTTCTGTGGACCACATTGAACAAATGAGTGACTTGGTAAGATTATGCTGAGGGAGACAAATCAATTTAATGAGATACTCATTTGATGGAAAAGCTCTTCAGGTACTGTTTGAAATTTCTAATTCAGATATAATTTATTGGTTAAGTGAGCCAGCATTAAGATAAAAAATTTGGAACTTTTATAACAAGTACTTGGTAACTGGATCAGATTATCTTTCTATACTTTATAGGATCTTACAAATTTTCTAATGTTGACCCTGCCGAGTAGCTGTGGTGACTCTACCCTCTACTTTGAACATTTTTCCAAGTCCTGAGTTTAGTCTCCATCACCCAGGGCTCTGCATTGGATATGTGTATTCCTCCTACCCTTTTACTCAACCTCTCATACTTTTACTATGGCAGCAAGCTATGTCCAGATATGGCCAAAGAACATTGCTTCTTGACTGCACCAATTATCTCCTACTTTCTGCCATGGGTCTCTGTAGACACAAAGTGAAATGCATGTGATGACCCATCAGTCATTCAGATGCTTGTGTAACCCTGGCATTGAAGTCATTGCCAGGTACTAATGAAGGTTAAATGCCGCTCTGATTTTCTAATGGGTCACATGTTTTGCAATATCCCAAAGACTCCCATTAAGGTAACCAAGACTATATGCTTGCATTGACTACCCCATTTCAGCCCAAGGATCTTTTCTTAAAAATAAAAAAAACTAATCTACCAACACCACACATTTCTGTGTCCATCAAAGATTTTTGTGGAAACCCCAGCTAAGATGTTCTTAAAGTGGTATGGGAATAGTTCTCAACAAAGTATTAGATACTTTACCTGACCTGGGAGAATATACTCTTACCCAGAGCTGTTTGATCCCATGTCAGAAAAACAAACATGAGAAACTGCATTTATCAATTACCTGAAATTTCATATTCTAGAAATTGTATCTTGAGCATAATCTGTCAAACATCAGAATGCTGTTGGATCTCAAATCATTATCAGCTTACTGACTAATGGATACTAACTCAGAAAGTTCTGTGCACTTAATCACCAAGCATCCAACAGCTCCACTCATGACTCTATTGTCCTTGAGACATTCTGTTCCTTATAATAGTGGATCCCTCTGTGGACTGATGAATGACAAGTAAGTTTGTTCATTTTATACCATTAGGAATAAATGCAGAACATGGCTTGTTGGTATAGATGTTCAGTAACAACCAACTCTCCATCTTCCCATCTACAAAATAGGGATAAAAATGATAACTTTAAGGTGTTATGAGAGCCAAATTAGATCAAGAAAATAGAGGAGCCTGGCATAATGGCTTATGCATGGATAAGACTTGCTTAACATTCTAAATATATGCAGAAACAAAAATAAGATGTATACAATTTAGGGGTGGAGTGAGAAAGAATAAGTCTTGCTGAAAGTGATGTAGATTGAAAGAGGCAATTGGGGGCTGAATAGAAAAAAATGGAGAAATGAGGGTGATTGGGGGAGCTTTGAAGCAGTGCTTGTTTCTTCAAAGCTATAGCCAGTAAATAGCCCTCCACTCACACAAGTAACCATAGTTAAACTCAGAGAGTCATTAAGGGACATCAAATTAGGGTGGGAGCTTCTGAGAAGAAGAAATGTCTCAGCAAAGAAGACAGACGAGAGCATAAGTGAAAACTCAGGATATACATATGAAAACATCAAAGAATGAAAAATGAGGAAAAGAAAAAAACTTTAGCTAAGGTTCATCTTCCCCACATAGCTGAAGACAGTACCAGGGTCCTTCACTATTTTATCCTTTGCTTGTTTCTGACCCCACCATCAATGCCCTATCTCTCAAAAACCCATGCTCAATCATACCACAAAGCTTAAACTGTAGAAGTGACGATTTCCCTTCCAGCCTCGCGTTTTCTTTGTTGTGCACCCACTTGTAGTTTCAGCAGACGTTCTTCAAACCTTCCCGTGCTAAACGTGCGCTCTGCCTTCCATTCTTTGTCCACATTGGTTCTCTGGAAGGTTCTCACAAACCTACCAGGACATTCTTACTCGACCTGGATCAACAAGTCATTCATCAGTGACAGGTTCCTGAGAGGGAGAACCAGGGAATGAGATTTAAAAAAAAAAAAGAAGACAGGAAAATTGGAGACCAGGAGGTTTTGTACAAGCTGATGGCTCATGCAGTCACATTTATTAAGAAGTACAGCATCTTATATGCAGTTTGCAGGGGGACAATGGGACAAAGTCAGCAGGAAGCTGCTCAAGCAATGTTACACAAGAAGAGCACAGGATATCTCAAGTGCACTATAGACCAAGTGCTCAGCAACCTTGGAACTGATAACCACAGACTTGCAAAGGGATGAGGAAAGTCTGCCATGATCCAAAACCTCAGTACCCGAAGGCCCTAGGACATTACTGAATTTTCCAATATGTGTCTAGTTTTAGACAAGGAACTAATTTCTTTCTCCATACATTAGGGCCTCAGGGAAAGTCCCAGGCCAGCCTGGCTCCCAATCATTATTACAGCTCGTTAGGAGTCCTTCACATGCCATACCCTGTTATAGTCATTTTTGTCAAGAGAATCCTGTTAGCAGCTGCTTGTATTCCATTTAACAAGCTAGTTGCAACTCCTGCATCAGTCATGGGTGTTAGGTCTGAGTGTTAGGTGATGTTTGTATGTATATCAGTGCTCACTGTAAAATATATTTCAGGACTGGAGAGACAGTGCAGTGGCTAAGAGTAGCTGCTGTTACAAAGGACCAGGGTTCAATTCCTAGCACATGCATGGTGTCTCATAATCATGTGTAACTCCAGTCCCAGGGAATTTAATATTCTCTTCTGATCTTCATCAGCACCAGGCATGTATGTCCATGGTACACACACATGCATACAGTCAAAGCAAATATTTTAAAAATGTTTTAATGAAATTTGCTTCAGTAACCTCTTGGTAACAAGTGTAAACCTTATGCTTAGAAATGTGTCACTGCCCTGGTAATTATGATAAATCCCAATTTTCCTCTCATTCTCATTGTTGTTAACTTACAATTTAAAAAACTATTATTACAAACCAGAAATAGGACCCACAGGAAAGGGACTCCTTGGGGGCACAGACAGCCCACTCAGACTTCATTAAAAGTTGACATTTCTCCTGGTACCGCAGAGGATTCTTCTTGGTATGAAAGAATAAGCAAGTAAAGTGTTTCTGCATTTATGTTACTTTGAAGTCTGTTGCCATGGGAACTATGTCTCCAAATCCTCTCAACAGGGGACTCACTAAAGTCATGTTCCCTAAGGAGCAGATGAAGCCCAGGCAAAAAGCAGTGTAGGAAGAACTATTCTTAACCATCCCTTTTGTTGCAGTTCTCTCTTCTTTCCAGAATGGGGATTTTTGTAGAATGCATCTCTGTTTATTTACTTCTGTTTTTCTATGTCTATTGCATTCTATTGTGTCATTATCTATATGATGCATGGAAAGGCGCATATTTCAGAAGCATGTGCATTAACCCTCATACTTCTAGTCTGAGGAGGTCACCTCAAGAACATCAACCATCACCATGCAGCAAGAGTGATCATGTACAGTTTCCTAAACTGCTGAACCTTCCCAGAAAGTAAAGATAGAAAGAAGTTTGCTTTAGCTCCAGAAGACAAATTATTAGAATCTGTGCATCAGTTAGATTGCATTCTCAGTTTCTGTTTACTTTTATTGTTTTTAACTCCTTAATACTCCAGTCTATACATAATTGCTGTAAATATATAAAACAAAAAGGGAAATCACCTGATGGATTAGGAATATTAATAATAGAATTCTTTTATTTTAGTACTTTACATACATTACTTCAGATAATTTTTATTTTAAAAAATAGTATTAAGTAGACTCTATTATTGCCCTGCTCTGCATAAGAACATGTCTGTGAGCCAAAGGAATCCAACCTTTTAGTTTGGAATGCTATTTGCTGTGGTGGAGGAGCCACAGTATTGGCTACAATGATGGTCATGGGGGAAGGATAGAACTAGTGCTGAAAAGTTACCTGTTAAAAGTGACTAAAACCTCAATCCCAGAAGCTATAATGAGGGTAGCCACAAATGGAGAGCAAACAGAATTTAGATCCAACTACCAGGTGTTCAAAGTAAATCCAAGAGCATATGAAAATAAGTCCAATATACACAAAGACCCAATATGCACAAACAATGGTGTTAGAAGAAATCAAAAGGCCAAGCATGCAATTTGATCATTACCAATCAAATATATAGGGCAAACTATAATACTATAATTATTAATTATATATAATAAATATATAACATTAAATTTAATATTACCTCAAAAAGTATAAATACTATACATCAATTTTTATTTGAACTGTGAAATTTTAAAAGGTTCTTAGTATAAGAGTTTGAGAGAAAATATTAAGGCATATGTTAGAGAGGATTATGGAAGACACAGGTTGAGCTAAGTGTGAAACAAAATAACCACACACAATATGCAAAAGGAAAAGGAAACTGTTGCTCTAATGGACAGTTCACACTGAGGTTACAAAACAACCCTGATTAAACTCACAGATCAGAAAACAAAACAAAAAGACATGAATGCAGAAAGCAGACAGGTAGGAGGGGGAGTGTTGACAGAGAAAGGGGAGGATGGGAGCTGGGAATAATTATAATGTGTTATACACGTGTATGAAATTCTCAATGAGTATGAGTGGATGGATCTAGGGAAAACATTCTGAATAAGGTAACCCAGACCCCAAAACCAAACACCATATGTTCGCTCTCAAGTGTTATTCTAGCTTTGAATCTTTAGATGAGTGTGATTACCTTGGAGCACTTGGAAAAATCGGGAAACTAGAAAAATGCCATGAGGGAATTTTTAAGGGGAAGAAAGAATACAGATGGAATAAGGGGAACCAATGGAATGATGGATGTGGCTAATGAAAAGAAGGCTGGGAGAGTAGAAGAGAGGAGGGAGAAGGAAAGTTATAGAAAAAAACTAAAGAAGTTTGAAAGATCCATGTAGAAACTTACTATTTTACAAGTTTCCTTAATTAAAAGTGTGTGTGTGTGTGTGTGTGTGTGTGTGTGTGTGTGTATCAAGAGCTTAAGTGGAGTTACCTTACACAGAGAGACAATGTTTCTCTTTGTTACCATATCAGTAAAATGTCAAGTGTAGGATACTAGCCTCTAAGGTATTTTTTCAGGTGGTGTCCCATAGACCACCCTCCAACAAAACAGGCTACTATTAACATTGTTCTTTGTTATCCATCAAAACTTGGTGATTATTTGCTATTTCTGACAATGTAACATACTCGTGTCATAGAACATGAAGATATAGGGCTGGAAACTTCCTCCCTAGAAGCTGCTTTAAAGTGCCAGAAGATGCTATATAAACTACTAGTGAATAAAAATCATCAACAGTCTTACCAAGTTCTGGATCCTAGGAGCTACAACAATGACCAGTATACAAAGATATGCCCACTGGTGCAATGTCACATGAATGTTACAGAGATAACTACCTCTTTCAGATTAGATTTTCAATCCACTACACGGACTGGAACTCATTCCTGGCAGTACAAACCTGGCCAACATCCCATGCTGGTTATAGATACTAAGGGGGAATCTATTGTTACTATTTTGCTAAAAGGACATAGTATCAAGTTGTCTTCAAGCTGGTCATCTCTATTAGGGCAGCCCTCAGTTCTTGTGAGAGAAGTTTCATTGTATAGTAGATGATGGTTACAGTGACTGATAGCTGGTCAGACTACACAGAATGAATAAGTATGAATTGCCAGTCCCTGAATGGTATATCTGTATCATAACCCTGCCCTTATGGCTCAGAAAACATTGTAGGAAAGGGTGTAGAAAGATTGTAAGAGACAAGGATTGCTGCTAAACGATATTTTCTGGATATATCAGGGCTGTCACATTCATAGACTCACAGAATTTGTGTTTCCAGGAGACAGTCAACATTCCCCATAGATGGGGAGGAGTTCATGAAGCACCCCCACGCAGCTGAAGAGCTTTGGCAGTTGAAGGTCGCTAGGGGTAGAAAGAATCAGTTCTCTTAAAGGGTGTGGCTCCTGGCAGGTTGCTCATGCTCCGGTTGATGACCCTACTCCCCTGCACATAGGGGCAAAACCTGCTGAACTCAGTTGGCTACAGAAAAAGAACATGAAGTTGGAAGGGAGATAAGGGACAGAGTCAGAGAGGAGTTGGAGGGGCAGTAAGGAGTTGATATGATCGAAACACATTATATATTATGCATGAAATTCATAAAGAATGAAGAAAATAGAAAAAGAAATGATCAAGAACTCAGTTACTTAATTTTTTAAAACAGGGATGTGTTAGAGAAGGCAAAGGTCTATGGCTATCCTGGAAGGCTTTGTAGCCGAATAACCTGTGTTCTAATCACCTCTTTCATTGCCTAGTGAGTTTAAACTGTTTGGGTCACAATGATGAAATCTGTAAACAGAGATATCAACACAATGACAGATAGATTTTAGGATTAGATATCAATATTTAATAATTATCTCTGCATTAATAAAACACAAGGTTCTTATTCACTTGTTTCTCGTTATAGTTACTTGGTCAAATTCTGCCTTTTATCTAACTTTTAAATAGATGTAAGATTTATATTTCTATCAGCATTGCAATGCTATCTGCTTATAAGATAGAGTATAACAGTTTGTTGAATTTAAATGATCTATAGTAATAAAATTAGGGTAATTAGTGTTTCTTTCTTCTTAAATATTTATCTGTCTTTGTATTAGGAATCCAGGGTGTCAATTACCTCAGCTCCAGCTATGCTACATGCTATTGAAGTTAGCATCACATGTTCAAATGCTAATTACCCTGCATGCCCAATATAAACTAAAATGATGAATAAATATATTCATTAGCAATGTTTACTAAATAACGTGGAAAATAATATGTTCAATATAAACCCACATTCAAAAATAATGAATTCAAGGATACATTTATTTTTGTCAAATACTAGTAAAGCTCATTTCAAGTTTTCCATAAATAAATAACTACAGGGTGAGTCAACGTCTAAAACTAAATAATATAGATTATATACACATAACTTGACTGAATCTTTAAGATTTTAAACTTGCATGTCTCACCCCTACGCTTTATGGTGCACCCATATTGAAAGATACTTCCAGTACCAAGAGTTTTTTCATTAGAAGGACCCTCCTGAGATTTCTAAGGACTAGCAAAAGGAAAGTTACTCGGTAACAAAAAGCTACAAAAAGACTTCTGAAGTTAAGAGCTGCCCAGCTCACAGTCTCATCATAGCCCACAGTTTGGAGCTCTTAAAATAGGAATCCATTTTTAAGTGACATTCATCTCAGAAATATATGTGCTATATTTTTAAAAAGCAAATTATACCAGCACTGGCAGCATAAAATATGTGCTTTCCAGGTGTGTAAAGGGAACATTGCGGCCCAAGGTTGTGTTAGAGAGGGAAATGCAAGGAGATACCATGGCATCATATAAAGACAACTTGCTGGAAGAAGGTAACGTTTGGCATTGATGGTGATGTCAAATGGTCTTAGTAAATTGCAAGCATGAAGACTTGCTAATCAGTAGAAAGCAACAGACTTTCTGTTGAACAGAAATGTCTCAAAAACCCTAATTGCAGGATGGTAAAGGCTCTTTGCTATTTTTTAACATCTCTGCTGGACAGAAAGCCATAAAACCTCTCTGTAAAATTTTACCAGACTTTTCAAGCTTCTGGTAGGGGAGTGTCTTCTTAGGACCAGTTTTACTCTAGAATTAATGTGCTGTAGTTCAAAGAACCAAGCAGGACTACACACGTAGTTTTGTGGCCTGGAAAAGTCTAAATGTTTTCAGCCTAAGTTTCCCTCTTCTGTAAATGAATGATCAAAATGTGTTTTACCTAGCCCGGGAAGTTATGCATGTCACACTTCATGGCTTCATCCCTTTCCATCAATAAACATGGAAGTTCTTCAATTCTCCATCCTTATTTTTCTTAGCTCTTCATCCCATGTAATTGCCTGGGAATAATTTCATCCACTACTGTAGCTTACCGTCTTTAATGTGTTAACTATGTTGTAGTTATATCAAGTATTCATTTGCTAAAAAGGACTAACCATTTACACTTAAAAAACTTTATTATGGATAAATGATATAGTTCAGCACCTAAAACATAGGCCTTGGAAAGGTCCAAAGCTCTCTAGAGCCTTCTTATACATCTCACCACAAGGTTACAAAAATGTACATCATCTAAAACCAACAGCAACATTTGTATTGCTGTAAGAAACAGTCACCTCAAAGGGAATAAGATACAGTTTATTGGACGCAATTTTTACTTTGAGAGACAGAAAGAGAGAGAGAGAGAGAGAGAGAGAGAGAGAGAGCACACATGCATGCACATATAATCTTAAGCATTTTTAAAGTGTGTTGATTGAAACAGCAAGTAGTTTGAATGAAGGTGGAACCCCATACTTGTCCCTTAGTTAGTGGAACTGTTTGGGAAGGATTAGGAAATATGGCCTAATGGGAGAAGGTGTGTCGTGTCACTGGGGACAAACTTTGAGCTTTCAAAAGATTCATTCTGAGTTTATCTGTTTATTGTTTATCTTTGTCTGCTCTCTCTCTCTCTCTCTCTCTCTCTCTCTCTCTCTCTCTCTCTCTCTCTCTCTCTCTCTCTCTCTCTCCTTCCCTCCTACTTGCAAATCAAGATGTAAGCTCTTGGCTGTTCCTGCCACCATCAAGGGCTCTAACCTTCTAAAAACATAAGCTCAAATTAAACATTAAACACTTCTTTTAATAAGTTTCCTTTGTTAAGGTATTTTTTCATAGCAACAGTAAAGTAAGATGGCAGGTTACAATGAAGCAAAGAAATCTCTGCTTCAGATCTCAGATACTATCTGATGACATTCTTAGCCTATAGAATGGTAGAAAATAGAGAGAGATTGACAAATAGTCACCTAATAGGAACGATCATGTTAGGTCACACACAATGTGGACAATGAATGTCCAGTTAGAGAGCCAAAGACAGTCTTGCCTTCCAACCTGTAAAATCCTAACTCTCCATAACCCATCAATTGAACTTTCAGAAAGAATTTTAATATGGGTGTGGCCTTTTTCTCAGGACCTCAATTCACAGTGGGAAGACAAGTCTACTAAACTTATAATGAGCTTCTGGTAGACAAAAATCCCCTTGCGTAGCCAAGCTTAAGAATGCCTAGGCTCTGCTAAAATTAGTCATAATATGTCCACTATTGTAATATTATATAATCTAAATATTTTTTCTGGTCAGTGTTGGCAGCCTCTAGCCCTGGAACAGCTCATAGATCCCTGTTTACACATCTTATCTTTACTATAAGTACATACTCCATTGTATTGGCCATTGGCCAATGCCACACACTAGTAAGCCCCAAAATGAACATGAAATAAATCTACAGTGGCTAAGACAGCTCCATGTTATGCAACTGACAACTGACCATAGGTTCATGTCTAGCTCAGCCTTATACTGTCCACACATCCCCAAACATCTCCACTTGAATATCTCACACACACCTAAAAATCAACTATGGAAAATAATTTATATTATCCCTACAATAGTCTCCTCCTGTGTTCTCAGCCTGATAAAGACATTAATTTCTAAGCCTCCAATCTGAATTCTATCCCATATTTCTCCTATCTCACCTCAGCAGCCTACTCACGAAGACTTGGAAGGGGGCTTTCTGATGCCAGTCCAGCTGTGTGTTATCAGCACTCACACTATTTGCTCCTAGTATTTGAGAAAATATTTCACTCAAAAACATTCCTGAAATCATGTAAACCTCAAACTTACTCTTATTAGTATTAAAACCAACCAAATAACCTTTATAGAATTTTATTAATCAAGTAGTTAGCTCCCTTTCCTACATTTCTATCTCATGTTTTTCTTTATTGCAAATTTCCTCACCTTTTCATAACAACCTTCTCTTTAAAAATAACTTCTATTTTGGAAATACTAATTTTATATCTCAAAATTACCTTTGATATTTTTTCATTGCTTTTTGGTAAGAAGTTACATTTAAGAATAAAACTTGTTTTATTTTATTTGAGACAAAGTTTCACTGTGTGTTCCAGGCTTAGAATCTTCCCACCTTAGGTTCTTAATTTCAGGAATTGAAAACATGTGTGGCCATGCTGAGCTCAAAAATAAAGTTCAAATTGAGATTCTTTTAAATATGCAAACACATCATAACCTCAAAGGCTCCAGCATTTTTAACCTAGATTTCTACAGCTATGTGTGTGTACTTATTTGAAGGATGGTGTCATGAAACTAATAATGGAGCCATGAGAGAAGAGGATATCTCAATTGAGGTAAAGGAATATGTGTAATAAGAAAACAAAAGTTAGGAATAATTTAGGGCAGAGAGGGAACCATCTGGTGGAAGCCTATGGAGAAATATAAGGACTAAGAAAAATAATAATGCCATATGTATATGTCAAGAAGGAATCCATTTCTCTATATGCTACCTTACAAAATACACACATTCAAATGCACACATACAAACAAAGCTCATCTTTAATCACCCTTTTTGTTTTGGTTCCTTTGTTCTATCAGGTAGACTTGTATCTACCCAAACTGTCTGGTAGTTATGTGTAGTTTATGCATAGACTGATTTTAATAAGTGGAGCCAGGAAAAATAAACATGAAACCAACAGAATAAAAATAGGGGGAGAGAGCAGCAAGGTGGCTGGGACAATTCAGGATGATCAGACAGTAGAAAGGCCAAGGGCAGGGAGCCCAGCATTAGAGAGAACATAAAGGAAGAAGCCAGTGGCACGTGTTCCACCCAGCTGTCCAGTCTGCTAAAAGTGCCACCATCTGGTCTTAGTTCTCTTCTGATACCAGCATCACCTGGGCTTATGTGCCCACCAAAGAAGGAAAAGTTTTCTTCGTCTCTTATATCCCATGCAAAAGAAATTGTAGCCCAAACTAGTTATGTTCACTTTGCACAATACAAAAATGGCAACCAAAATTAATATGATTTTTATTCCTAATAGGCCTCTCCATCCATATGCATTGATTATGAAACCAAACTTGACTTCCCAGCTCTGAATTTTTTTTCCTGAAGAAACTTGTCACTTAGTAAGTTTGTTACTATATACAAAACAGAACTAGTTATTTGGCATAGACAATCAAAATGCTACATTTCATTTTTACATCTTTTTATTTCATCTTTAATGTATGTGCCCATATATGTGTGCATATCTTTGCATAAAGAAAGTATGTAAGTGATTTTGTGTATGTGAATGTGTGCATACAGTATGTAACCTAAAATTAAGACCAGCATTATATGCTTTATCAGCTGCTAAGTGTATCAGGGAGTCTCAGGCTGCCTGCCTGTACATTCTAGTCCTTACTTTGGTCTCCTGACAAAGCACTCTACCTGAGAAACTGACTTTATAGTGCATACCAGGCAAGTGAACTTACTTATCCCCAAGTATCCTAGAATTTCAGTTTCCTGACTGTCCTCAGAATAATTCAAGTAAATCAATGGTATCTCAGATGAAAAGGACAGAGTCAGCCTCTTGGCAGTCTAAACCTGCCTCCTACAGCCTTCAGCAGCTTATTCTATCCTTACTCAAGTCTCTCAGTTTCCATGCAAGGAACGGTGTCCTCCTGAGCTTTGCATATATATGAAAAATGAATCACTGTCAACTGGCATGACAACTGGCAAGTTCTATGTGTCCAGGTATCTGTAATAATCACAAGGTAGGAATCCCTCCCTAAAAAATATGATCAAAATGATGAAGCCATATGGCCTTAGGAGTCATTTCATTGCTATGTTCATTTAGCAGAATACTATTAATAGTTTTTTTCTCCTAGGGCCCATGACCTATCTCGGGCTCTTAACCTTATTTACAGTCAGGTGTTCGTTTCTATCTCACAGAACAGGTTCTAAAACCAACCAAAACCTTTACTCCTACAGCATTTCTGCCACTATTGTACCCATAGGCATATCTTATAGGCAAGTCACTGTTGTCGCTAATCAGAATTGTAGCTGAGTGAGACTGGTGATGGCTTTCCTCCTGCTGCGGTGTACATAGTACCTTCCAGCACTGTGAATACTAGTCAGTGAGGGTGAAGTTTCTCAGGTTATAGAGGGTAACCAATAGCATTAGCAATGTCTTGGTGAAATTGATCTGTGAGGCCCTTTTGGCCAATGACTCAAAAAGATGTAACCAATTAGTGGTACTGGATGTCTGGTTGGGGCATTATCTTCTTCATATATGGTTATTCCAGGTAAATTCCCTTTATATGTGTACATATTTTAGGAAGTCTCTACAGTAGTAAGTTTCCATATGACTTTTCAAAGGGCCCTTACCAATGCTTATTCCTCCCCATGTTCCCTATATGGCAATATCCATAGATCAGTACATCACTCAGCCCTCATTAGAGACGTTTGTTCTTGCTGTATGCAGTAACTAACACACAGACCTATAACTCAGAAAGTAAGAGACTTTGAAGCACTCAACTCTGAATGGAATGTCTTTATCACACTTCTCCCCACAAAGCACTGGTATCTATGTGGAAGAGGAGGCAGGAAGATTGTAAGAACCCAAGGTGACAGACTACTCTAAGGAAACAGTGTTTTCCAGACACAACTGAGATGGTGCGCATATGAATTCACAGACGCTGTGACAGCATACACATACATACAAGTTCAAACCAGAAAAGATCCCAGCACAGGAAAGGGGATGTGGACACAAAACTTTACCCCTAACCAAGTTGCTTGCAATTGATCACTGTTGGTAGAAGAAAAATTAGTTTTCTTCAGTGGAGCAACCTTGGATATATCAACCACAGTGGTTGGGCCTTATGCTCAGTAGTTGACCACACAAAACAGACTCCATGTTTTGGGGAGAGATTTCTTGTTGGTGGTGTTGGTCGTGTATGTGTGTTGTGTGTTGTATGTGTGTGTGTGTGTGTGTGTGTGTGTGTGTGTGTGTGTTGGTTAATATGGGTTTGGTTTGGGTGGGTTTAAGAGAGAGAAAGAACATGAAGTTGGGTGGTTAGAGAGGAGGGCTCTGGGGGAGAGAGAATATAATCAAAATATATTGTATAGAATTTTATAAACTAATTAAAAATAAAAAACCTTTACAAGGACTTTTTGAGAATATCTTTCACACATCAAACATTATACATATATCTGTATCAACATTTCTATGACCTTTATACCTGACTGGTTTTAGCCAAGTTCAGCTAATCTGTTGCTGTCAGATCCTTCCTAAAATGAGACTCAGGAGTCAATAAGCAACCCTTTCACCCCATTCGTGCTTCTTGCTTTAGCTGTTATCTAACTTCTCCCCAAAATTTGCAGGAAAGTCTGTGATATGAGACCAAGAAGTTATATTTGGAAATTAAAGATAAACGCAATTGCCTGGATAGTACTCCACATTATACAGACAATAAAACTTGAACGCATTTCCATCGTTATTATACTATCTCATTTATGTAGCTTGTTTCTTCATTTTACTTATAATGTCTCTGGTTAAACTGAGATTCCAGGGTAGGTCATCTGAATATGTCTGGATTTAGGTCATGCAGCATTATTTTCCATGTCTTTTCACATTCACGTGTGTGAATATATGGATATGTGTATGGAGGTTTCCCTGATATGAAACAAAAATTGATTTCTGAAGTTAACAACATCTACTAACTCTGAATCTCATGTGAAGGAAACTAGAGCAGACATCATGGGTGGAAGGAGTGGAGTTGGAAGGGACATGATCAGGTGTGGGACAATGGAGAGAGAGAGTAAGTAGAAAGACAAATGGAGTCGGGGAGCATCTCAGGGACAAGCTAGAAACCTAGTGTAATGGCAACTCCCAGAAATCTATGAGGATGATGCCTAGCTAAGACTCCTAGCACTGGGGGATGCAGAGTTTGAACTGGCCATCTCCTGTAACCGGGCAAGACTTCTAGTGGAGGGACTGAGACACCAGCCACAAAACCTTCTTCCTACAACTTGTCCTGCCTACAAAGTGTACTAAGATAAAGGTGATGCAGAATGGGTGAGTGACCAGCCTGCTAGCAGAACTGTACTCTTCCCTGAATTCTGTCCCTCATCACCCTTCCCCAGGGCAACACCATCGCCATCAGTAGCTGGTCCCTGGCCCTGCTATGGCTGAGCCCTGCCCCAAACCCCAGAGGACTTCCACCACTGAAGCACAGACCACACCATGAACAACCAATGAGTGACCCACCTGTCCTGGGATGGCACCCTCCCATCTAAGCACCAGAATCACAGTTGGGCCCTGCCCTAATTCCAGCTGATTATCACTGCTCTGCTGCAGTCTTATCAGTTGACAAGCAGGTGAGTGACCTGCCTGCCAGCTGAACTGTTGCCAGCCCCTAGATTCTGCTTCCCCAGACCCACACAGTAGCCTGAACCCTCCCACCTTATTACCATCCCTCTGGCAAGCCCTTCGCTAATCTACAGCAGACTCCATAGGCCCAGACATAGACAACACCAGTTGAAAGAAGAGCCCCAGCTGCTTTACCAGAGGCAGCCTGGTCTTAGACACTCCAGAAGAAAACAGTAGCTGTACTAGAGGCCATGTCAGATCTAGAGACCTAAAAGGACTTTAGCTTTACCAGAGGCCATACCAGTTTAAGGTGACCCAAGGTTTCCAAAACTCTATCAGAGACATCCTACTTGACCTGAAGACACACCAGTCACCAGAATCCTTGGCCACTTAGGCCAGAAGGCCAGAGAGAAAACAGAAACCAACAAAGACAAACAGGAATCAACACTTAGACCTATAATCATCCCAAATACGGATGTATAAATTCCAGTGTGAGAACACAATCAAAGGGCAATTTGTCACCACCAGAACCCTGCTATTCTTCAACAACAAGGCATGAACATTCCAATGCAACTAAAGTACAAGAAAATGGCCTTTAAAAATGACTTTATAAAGATGATAGAGGTACTTAAAGAAGAAATGAAAAAAAAACTCCCTTAAAGAAATGGAGGAAAGGACAACCAAAAAATTGGAGGAAATCAATACATCTCTTAATGTCAAGAAAACCAGTAAAAAACAAACATTTGACAGAAACAAATAAAACTGTTCAAGACCTGAAAATAGAAATAGAAGCAATAAAGAAAACACAATCAGAGGGAATACTGGAAATGGAAAACCTAAGTAAGTGAACAGGAATTACAGACGCAAGCATCACCAACAGAATATAAGAGATGGAAAAGAGAATCATTGATCAAAGAAAATGCTAAATCAAAACAATATCTAACAAGAAACATCCAGAAAACCTGGAACAGTATGAAAAAAACAAAACCTCAGAATAATAGAAATAGAAGAAGAATCCCCAATCAAAGGCCTAAAAAATGTATTCAACAATATCATAGAAGAAAATCTTCCAAACAAAAAGAAGGACATACTTATAAAGTTACAAGAATCTTATAAAATTTCAAATAGAATGGACCAGGAAAAAAGTTCCCTCACCGCATAATAATCAAAATACTAAACATACAAAATAAAGAAAGAACATTAAAAGCTACAAAGGAAAAAGGCCAAGTAATATATAAAGACAGTCCTATCAGAATTATATCTGACTTCTCAATGGATACTCTAAAGCCAGGAGAACTCTTGCAGACTAAGAAATAAAGGATTCCAGCCTAGAATATTATACCCAGCAAAATTTTCAATCACCATATGTGGAGAAAACAACATATTTCATGGCAAAGTCAAGTATCTACCCACAAATCCAGCCCTACAGACGGTACTACAAGGAAAACTCCAATCCAAAGAAGTTAACTACACCCACAAAAACACAGGCAATAGATAATCCCACACCAGCAAAATCCAAAGGAAAAACACAAACACACACACACACACACACACAGAGAGAGAGAGAGATGGAGAGAAAGAGAGAGAGAGAGAGAGAGAGACAGAGACAGAGACAGAGACAGAGAAAGAGAGAGACAGAGACAAAGACAGAGACAGAGAGAGTCTCATAAAGAGATCAACTTCAGAAAAACATTCTAGGGCCAAGTCTTTTCCAATCCCTCTTAAGATGTTCTTAATCTTCTCCTTCCTATGCATCACCCTAAAGTCTGCATCTCTAAAACTATACAAGTATCTCAGGGGGACACTGCACCTATTTGCTGGAAGAGAAAACTTCATGAGAGGCACAAAAATTCTTTGCCCTCTCCATTCAAGGAGCACACTCCTAAGAGTCCTATACTGGCTCATACAGATGGTCCTTAAACATACACAGAAATACCCCAGTTGCTCACCCCACCCTCTTCCCTCATCAGTCCTCCCCATCTTCCTTCCCTCCTTTTCCTCAGCTCTTATCATTAATTCTCTTATTTCTATGCAGTCCTATAATCAATTCTTTCTTCTTTGTTTTGCAGGTTTCACAATTTCTTCAAAAATTCATTTAATAATGATAAAAAACTATATTGATCATTAATTTAGGGATGGAAAAGGGACATTTTATATTATGAGAGGAACAATTTTTATAAATTAATTTTATTATAATTTGTCCAGTAGGTGAAATAACCCTTAAAGAAATATAGTATCATTCTGTATGGCATTAACAAGTTGCATATCTAACATGAAATCCTACTTCAGCACTGTTTTCCTCAGTATTTACTCATGTGCACTTGATTTCCATGATGAACATATATTTAAAATGGCATGAATGATCTTAGAATTATCTCTATCTTCCTGCTAATTGACCCATTAATAATTAAAATATGATTTGGACATGTGCTAATAAACATATCTGAGTCAAGATTTTTCAAAAAAATTTTTTTGGTTTTACGAGACAGGGTTTCTCTATAGTGTTTTGGAGGCTGTCGGTCCAGCCTGGCCTCGAACTCACAGAGATCCGCCTGCCTCTGCCTCCTGAGTGCTGGGATTAAAGGCATGCGCCACCACCGCCCGGCCCAAGATTTTTCAAATTTAAGGTAATAATGTAAAGTCAACTATGTATTAATAGGCACTTAATACAAGCCAGATACTGACTTTATAAATTTTTTTCATTATGAGGATTTCATATACATATACAATGATAGATGAGTATACCAACCCTAGAACTTTCTCCCTCCATATCCCCTTCAATTTGCCCTCTCCCAATTTCATTTTTTATTAACTACTAAGTTTAGTTAATGCTACTTTTCATATACTTTATTTCATTTAAATCTGAATGAAATACAGGTCAGGGGCAATGGCTCTGTGACTAAGAGCACTGGCTGCCTTTTCAGAAGACCCTTATTCAGTTCCCAGCACCCACGTGGCAGCTCATAACCATCTGTAACTCTAGTCCCTGGGCATCCAGTGCCTTCTTCTAGCCTCCCCAGTTACTGCACACATGTGATGCATAGACATTCATGCAGTCAAAATACCAATACACATAAAACAAATAACTCTTAGTGAACTATATCATTTTCTTAAATTAATTTTATGAATGAGGAAAGTCTAATTCATAGAGATAGTTAATTTTCTAGAATTCATAGAAACAGTAGCCCTAAGAAATAAATCAAATTTTCTTACTCCAGTAACCAAATCTTACACGCTGATAATCTGTTTTCTTAGAGCTGGCAATCCCTCTGTGTGCTGGCCTCATGATTTTCATAAGCATCTAGACTAAATTTCAGTGCTTCTCTTGGTAGAACTTCTTCAGCTGTCCTCCTGCTTCCGTGTCAGCATCCCTTTCCTTTCAGATAGTCTTTTCCGTCTGATCAGGGACGGCACGGAAGTTCACTGTAACTTCTCTCCTGATGCATACCGCTTCCTGACATAGGGTGTAGTTCTACACATTTCTTCTGTCCCACCTCCACAATCCACCCTCTGTGAATGCAAATCCCACAGTCCCGACACTGTGACTCATTTTTAAGCAAGAGCTGACACGTTTAAAAATAGTATTTTTCAAAACCATTTCATACTGTATTTTATTCTATCCTCAAAGCTTTGGGATACAGCATTATCTTCTGATGTTACAGAAGAGAAAGCCAAGATTTAGATACATCCCTGAGCTTTTTTTTTAATAAATTCACTAGCAAGTTTTCAAATTAGAGGGTCTAGATTCCAAAGTTCATCATCTTGCCATATAACTCTAGATTGTTACAGAAGACAAAAGTATAAAGGGCATGCTGAGAATGCAATTGAAATGTGTTGGGGAAAAAAAAAGATCAGAAGCCAGGTGTTGGTTACGCACGCCTTTAATCCTAGCACTTGGGAAGCAGAGACAAGCAAATCTCTGTGAGTTTGAGACCAGCCTGGTCTACAAGAGCTAGTTCCAGGACAGCCTCCAAAGCCACAGAGAAACTCTGTCTCAAAAAAGCAAAAACAAAACAAAACAAAAAAACAAAAAAAGATGGTTCTGAAATATAAAATCTGTATTAAATCCAGGCCCATTTGTAGGAATGTCACAACACAGGGCTGAACATCTTGGGATAAAACCACAATGAAGGAAACACTCAGTGCTAGTCTTGCCTCTCTAACCTGACCCCAAGCAGAAAAATAAAGGGCCTTTAAATGCATTAAATGTATTTTAATCAAATCAAGTTACACTTCACATAAATGAGTGGCCTGGCACCCAAAACATTGCCCCTTCCCACCATATCCCAAACTTGAATAATGAAAGGGTAGGAAAGCCATAGGACTCTACCCACTTCTAAAGCCTAGGGAGGGCAGCCTGGCAGCAATCCCAAGTGAAGTCCAAGGTTAGATCCCCACACCGTTAAGAGCCTACCCAAGGGTAAGCCCCCTTATAATTATCATGTTCCGGTCAACAGACAGGCAAGTTATTCAAAGTACATCCTGCTTTTAGCATAGACACTCCTCTGTTCATGGGAGCTGTCTGGAGCTGCCCTAACCTCACCCTCACCCTGCCTGTCCTGCCTGCCTGTCTTCATCCTGATAGCCCTGCCCGCCCACAGCTGTAGTAGAACGTTTTCAGCAGAAATGACTGCAGAGTACATGCTGTGGGGTATGTTATGACAAAACTTAAGGGTGGCCTTGCCTGGGGGACCTTGGAGGATTCCATGGCAGGCAGGCCAGGGTGACCGTTGTGTGTAGGAGGAGACATTCCAGGCAGACAGAGCTTAAATGAGAAGTTTTACTAGAAAGGGGAGGAGGAAGGAAAAAAGAAAAGAGGTAAAGAGACATAGAGACAGAGAGAGGACTGAAGAGAAGAGAGATACAGGAAAAGTCCAGTCTGCCCCAGGGGAACATCAGGAAAGAGAAAGCGAAGAGAGGAGGAGCGGGAAACAGAGCATAAATGGGGGAGGGTGTCTTACTTTTAATGGGTCCTTTGCGTCTGTGTGCAGACTATGCAATCATGGAACCCTGGGCTGACCAGGGCACTGCCTGAGTGCATCCTCTCAGGTGACAGGAGCAGGCCAGCATAATGCCTGAATCCTTACAGGTACCCTGCTGACTTACACAGGGGTCCAACTTAAAGGAGTTGAATGAACCTCCATAGTTTGGATAATCAAGTTGATAACCATAGGGTTTCCTCTTACTGCTGACATCTTTATCAATTACCCTGCCTTTTCCTCTGGTATTTTCCTGTGGTAAGTTGCTGTCATGGTCCACTTCCAAATTGTAACCCACAATTTAAAAAGACACTTTTGTGAAATACACACTTTGTAGAGGAGGAAAAAAAAGAAGGGACAAAGACAAAAGTGAGGAATTTCAACAGTAATTAGTCGTTGTTTTCAATAGCACACATAGAAATGATTTACTTTAACTTCAAGTTACTTACTAACTTATTAAATTTTTGATTACTTGTGTCTGTTAATTTAGAATACAACAGTCTTTTCAGAGCTCAACACTTCATAGGCTCTTGACAATGATAATTATCTCTTCTGTGAGGTCCCATTCCCGAGGCTCTTGACAATGATAATTATCTCTTCTGTGAGGTCCCATTCCCGACTTCGGAAGTTTCTGATTAGATAGTGTTATTGCCTGCTACTAACTGGCTGTTGTTAAAATGTTTAGGTTTATCTAGTAACGAGACACAGACTCAACGATCCCATGTGGAGTTTATGGGTAGACAGGGCTGGAAAGGGGGGTGAGAGGTAACTATGCAAAGCTGAGAGAGAGATAAGGTATGAGAGAGAGAGAGAGAGAGAGAGAGAGAGAGAGAGAGAGAGAGAGAGAGAGAGAGAGAGAGAGAGAGAGAGAGAGATGAGAGTAAGAGAGAGTAAGCAGGCAGGGGTCAGTCCTTTAAAGGGGTCCTTTGCTCCTGTGTGGTTTCTCACAGAACTCTGGGCTGGCCAGAATGTTGCCTGAGCGCATCCTGCCAGGTAACAGGGCAGGCCAGAGTAATGCCTGGACCTTTCTTTGGCATGGAGCATGTTCTGGACAAAGACTTCTGGTTCTTCATTGTTTTCCTTCCATTTTCTTGTGAACTACTCAGAAGCTTAAAATGGATATTATTTGGGCTCTCAAAGTTTCCATCCACTACTAAATCTCAATTGAAGACAATATGGGTGAGCACAGATTTTTAGGGTGGCACAACTACTCTGTAGTTTATTGTCATGGTGGACGCATGACATTATAAATGGCTTCAAATCCATTGGCTGCATAATACTCAGATAAATGAGCCTTGGTGTAAACCATGTCTCTGTAGGCTTATCTGCGACAAGTACACCATTCTGCTGCTATATAATGATAATAGAGAAGGTTATCTATATGTGGGGGCAAGGAGAATACGGAAAAATCCAACATCTTTCTTTCATTTTTGTCATGAACCTAAAACACTATTTTGTTTAATGTTCTTTGAAAGAGAAAGGAGACAACACCGGGAGTTAGACCTGGGCCTCTTCTTCCATGCTATTTGCTTATGAAATTAATCCTTGAGGCATCGTCAGCCTTTAATCACTTATGTGTTCACAAAACAGGGGAAAGCATCATCCCTTTTCATTTCTCTTTCTCTAAAATGATGATGCAAAAACCAAGGCCAAAGACTTTCTTGCTATATTTGCATTTTTCCATCAAGACCACCCAAATCCATGCTGCTCTCATCCACCAAGACTTGGCATCCAGGTGGTAAGCCTTCTAAAAAGATGTTACCTTCCCTGCCACCAATGTGTTTACTTCCAAAGCCTTTTGAAAAAAGAACTGCCTCCCCAAATCCCTGTGTTCCTCTTTTGAAGGTTTGCTGCTGTACCCTTTGTGCCTCTGGCAGGGCCCAGGCAGTGGGAAAGAGTTCCAGTCAAATGCAAATGTTTATAGTCAAATGCAAATGTTTGTAAATAGGAATGTTTTGGTCAGTCTTGTCCAAGTTCTCCTTCTCTTATTCCAGCAGAGGGATGCCCCCAATGAGTGTACCTGCTTCAAGGCTTCTCATAAGGGTTTTTGTTTTTGTTTCCCCAGTAGCCTCTGCTCCAAGGCTTATTTCTCATCATTGTTGTTTTGTTTTGCTTTTTAACCAGTGGCCCCTGTTCCAAAGCTTCTCATCATGGTTTAGTTTGGTTTGGCTTGGTTTGACTTGGCTTGGCTTGGTTTGGTTTGGTTTCCCAATAGCTTCAAGAATGACCAGGGTACTTCAGTGTCATCACATGTAATATATAACTTCTAGCCACCCTAAAGTGAGGCTGGCCATTGCAATGATAGGTTGATTAGAAAGCTGCTATGCAGCATTTGGTTTCAGTGAAGTTCCTTTCATTCAAGTTGTACTATTTCTTCAAACAAGTCGGGACCCTTGGCTCTTGTTTTAAACCCAAAACATACCCAATAGACCACGCCACTCCACAGGCTGGGGTCACATGTAGACCCTAGAGGCCTTCACTATTCTGTGATACAAGTGGGTTATTTTTCAGAACTCTCAGCCTTGTGTCTTTCCCCAGAGGTTACTCACTTTCATCTGAAGAAAGAGCCCACGTTTCTGATTCAAGACCTAAAGAGATGTTCACAATGAGATGTTTTTGCTTGTTGCCAACATCCAAAAGCTTCATGCAGTTGCTGTTGTTTCAGGTCTCTCTTGTGCTATGCCCATAAACAGAGCTCAAGGTTCCTATGGCTCAGAGCGTCTGTGGAGTAAAGCTTCAGACTTCCACTAAGTGAAGGAAAGCTGCAAAACTGCACCAACAGGATCCAGGAAGCAGAGGAAAAACATGCAATAAGGACTAGAGAAATGTGCAGTGCGCATATGTACAGGTAGCCTAAATACTCACAAATAGAAAATAAAAACAAATCCTCTTAAAGGCACCATACTCTTAATTAATCTTGTGTATTAGTAATTATTTATAACAAGAGAATAAGCCAGATTGGAAGTTTCAGTGATGGTGGAATAAGCATGTTGTTAAAACGTTTAGGTTTATCCAGTAAGGAGACACAAACTGTGACTCAACGATCCCACTTGGAGTTTTATTGGTAGACAGGGAGGGAAAGGGGGGTGAGAGGTAACCAACCCGTGCAGAGCAGAGAGAGAGAGAGAGAGAGAGAGAGAGAGAGAGAGAGAGAGAGAGAGAGAGAGAGAGAGAGATGAGAGTAAAAGAATAAGAGAGTAAGAGAGAGTAAGTGGGCAGGGGTCAGTCCTTTAAAGGGGTCCTTTGCACCTGCGTGGTTCTCACAGACCTCTGGGCTGGCCAGAGTGTTGCCTGAGTGCATCCTGCCAGGTAACAGGGCAGGCCAGCATAATGCCTGAACCTTTCATTCCCACCTTTATTTATAATTAAAAAGAGGTGGGGGTGCTAGACGTGGCAGATTTGGGATCAAGGACATTGAGTTCTTAAGACTGCTTCCTGCTGACCTTGGGTCATCGATCGTCTTTGGGGAACCTGAGAAAGTTGGGGTGTTGCCACGCTGGTTGTTCTATTGTAGTCCAGGCTGTATGGGACTGTCTGGCGCCTCTGTAGATCTGGCAAGATGTTAGCAGAGTAGAGAACAAAGTTAGGTTTAAAATTTTCTTTCTTAGGTCCTGGTAATTGCAGGGAAGATTGTAAGATGAGAGACAGGTTCCCAAGGGGGTCCCAAGATGAGGGAAGGGAGTCCCAGGGCCAGGGAGAGGTTGAATAATATCTGGAGTGAATCTGACCTGTTTGGATGGGCCCAATTTGGCTTTCTGGAACTGACAAGAATCCTTTGAGTTTGTGAAAACATAAGTATTAAACATATCAGCAGCATATTTGTATTAGAAAAGACTTGGCTGAAAGCATTAACTTTTTTTAAACTGACAGATATTTTAGCACAATGAAAATCACCTTAATTTTGAGCTTATAGTTATGATCATATAGTGGTATAGTTGTTTAGCACTGTTGGAGTTAGATTAGTAGCTTATCAGAACTTTATTGATTAATGTTAAGACTATGAAAAGTAGTATAATGAAAGAGAGAAACCTGGAACATATTTTAATGTCTCAATTTAGTTTATTACGTTACCATCTTATATAGATAAACCATAGAGTACTCGTTCCTGAAATCTGTTTTATGACAGATCTTTGCCTTGTTTGATACTTTAAGGTGGCAAAGCTACCAGCCATCAAAAGCATCAGAGTTCTTGAGAAGGATAAGATTTTACCTGAGATTGGAGAATGAGAGACTTAGTAGTTGACTGCATGGACAGCCACCCCCAAGGTCCTCCACAGTTGTTGAAATCAGAGGCTACAAGGACACCTGCCTTTTGCTGATAGTGAGACCTGTGGATTGGGACTTTTCAGGAAGACTTTCCTACCGTTGACCCGAGCAATGTGGAGAAAGTCGATTCCAGTGCCCTCTTGTTCAAGGCCTGAAGAGTCCTTTGAAGCAGTTGAGGTGAAGGGCAGGGTTGCTCAGTGGCCAGCATTGCCACTTTTGTGGGCAGAGTTTCTTGAGTGTCCACCAGTCTTCTTGGAGGAAATGAGGTGGTGCCAGCAGCTGACCTGTCTCTCTGTTATAAAAAGCTTTTAAATAAAATATTTAAATGCCATGTTCTCTAGATCTCTGAGCATTTGAGGACTGTTTGTCTGTTTAGTATATCTTAGTAGACAAAATTTATCTTTAGTGACTCGCCTTAAGCGCATAGATGGCTAGAGAATAGAAGTAATAGAAGCTTTACCTTTGTAACCAGCTTACAGGAAGGACTGGGTGTTATACTTTGTTAATTTGAAATAGACCCTTATAACTTTAAATGTTTATCATCATTTAAAAGATATAACAATTTAGAAATATTTGATATTTAGTATAGTTGAATTAAAGTTACCATATTTTTTATACATACATATAGATACATTAAACAGGATTGGGTAAAAGTGTTTGACCCACACTTGTAGTAAACAGACTTAAAAAGACAGTGATGAGAGGGAAGATTGGTTGTAGATAGAACAGGAGACCCTGGAAAGGCACAGTATTCCGTAAACAAGCCATGCACAACAGGGCCAGTGAAAGATGAAATTAGAGACAAAATAAAAGCGCAAAAGAGACAAAAAGTAAATGAATTGTATCTGTCGGCAGGCTTTGCCGGCAGAAGCTGGCTGGACTGAGTGGGCATGTATACAGCTAGGTCACGCGGTAAACATGGCGGACTCAGTAAACATGTTTCCAAGCTAGGCCGCATGGTCTAGATTGCCAAGATGGCGGCCTCTATAGACACATTTCCATCTGTCAGCAGAAGTGGCCTTTTTCCTCCACGAGTGAGGCAGAAAGATATGTGACCACCGTAGGTCTAAGAAATGAATAAAAGGCCAGTGCCAGGGTATAAAACCCGAGAGACCCCTTGTGGGTCTGAGCAGTAAGAAACAGGAAAACCTCAAACCTCATTTGTGGGGAAAAAATGAAAAACTCTCAGAGTGCCCTGGGAAGATGCTAAACTAGAATGAACAGGAGAGAGAGGCAAAACAGGACACTCCCTGGTGGTCCAGTGGTTAGGATTCGGCGCTCTCACTGCCGTGGCCTGGGTTTGATTCCCGGTCAGGGACCAATGTTGTTAAAATGTTTAGGTTTATCCAGTAAGAAGACACAAACCTTGACTCAACCATGCCACGTGGAGTTTTATTGGTAGACAGGGATGGAAAGGGGGGTGAGAGGTAACCAACCTGTGCAGAGCAGAGAGAGAGATAGATAAAATATAAGAGAGAAAAAGAGAGAGAGAGAGATGAGAGTAAGAGAGAGTAAAAGAGTAAGAGAGTAAGCGAGCAGGGGTCAGTCCTTTAAAGGGGTCCTTTGCACCTGAGTGGTTCTCACAGAACTCTGGGCTGGCCAGAGTGTTGCCTGAGTGCATCTTGCCAGGTAACAGGGCAGGGCAGCGTAATGCCTGAACCTTCCAAAGCACAAGCAGGATCTACTTGTTATACAGATAGGTGTTGACTTGTATACCAAATCAAGATTTTCAGTTGCGTTTTAGAAAATAATTACCCATCAATTAATCCCCTAATTTTGATGAGGTTGGTTAGGCTCACAGTATAACTCATTTAATGATTCATTGTCATGAGTACAGTAGATATTAAGCCTTAAGTGGTTAGTGTTACAAATATCTGTTTCATGAATGATGCTATGTAAATAATTACCATTGAGCTTCCCATTAATTAGCCCATGTAATAGTTTACTATCCATTTTTTAAATTTTCAATTGCAGAATAATTATTCCTTATTATATGTGCTTCTTCAGCAGATGATTGGTCATATACCTACTGAGCCCACATTTTCACTAAGATACCATGTACCATTATAGCTCTGTTACTATGGAAACGTCTGGTCCAGTTGAGTTATGTTGGAAACTAATTTGCTGTTGAGTCCTGAAAGATAATTATAAGCTGACCTGTGGGAAAGAAGGCAAATCATTCCAACCAGAGGAATTAACTACAACAAAGACTGCATTTTTCAAAAACACCTACTTCCTTTTGGGGTGGGGGTAGGGCATTATTTGATAAATCACTAGATATATTAAAAAATATTCTTGGTATCAGAGAGTTAGGGGAATAACTCATCAGTCTTCACTCTCAGTGTGAGGGGAAAATTGGTAGAGAAATAAGACACAGGAGCTGGACAGAAGGAAATGAAATGACTTAATCGAGGGCTAGCCCAGTATTAAGTCCTAGGTTCAAGCTGAACTACTACTCAAAAGTGAACAAAGGATAATCCCTGCGCTTGAAAGATGAAGGTCAGGGGATTAGAAATTCAAGGTCATTGCATAACATATGGCGAATTTGAATCCAAGTTGGGATATATATAAGACCCTATCTCAAAAAGAAAGAAATGATCAGGGTGCGGTTGTACTCACTTTTAATCCCAGCATGGGGAAACAGAGGCAGGTGGATCCTTGTGAGTGCAAGGCCAACCTGACATACAAAGGGAGTTCCAGGCCAGCCAGAACTACACAGTGAGAACTTTTTTGTCTCAAAAACTATATTTTATAGTTCATGTATATGGGCTTTTAATTTTTAATGTAGATTAATTTGTGTGGCCGATAGAGCTAAGATGTGTACCCAGGTTTAAATTACCTAACTGCTTCTAACTCACATGTAAGTTTTGTGAGCCAGGTGAAACCAAACCTAGAAAGCTTAAGGCATTCTCTTCAAGACAGAGGGGAGCACATCACACACTCAGTTGGACTTCAATCCTAACACTCAGGAGAGTAAAACTCCCTCTTAAAGGGGGTGAAAAATGAAATGTCAGAAACAAATAGAATATTCTGAATTCTTTGTCCTAAAAGGACACAAAAGATAGATGCTCACTTACAGGAGATGTCTGCTCTGCCCAGAGATCAGACCTCTCACAGGAGTTACTTGCAGTCATATTTCTTCCTATGAACCAAAATAAAACTGTGTGTAGGCTTTGTTCTTGAATCCTAGAAATATAACTCATTTTTATGTTTTAATACATTTTTAATTAAAATAGAAACACATCACTTTCAACTTTCTGTTTCCTCCCTCCACCCCCTCCCAGATAGGATTCCTCTACCTCCTCCTATGCCCCCCAATCTGTAATTGAGGGCCTCTTTTCCTTTGATTATTATTGTTGCATATATATGTATTCACAGATGGATAAATACGACTTGCTTAGCCTGCCTTTGTTGTTTAAGGGTATACGGTCACCTAAGCTGATGAGATGAGAGCTTGGAAGATGGACTTTCTGGTTCACCAGCTGAGCACTCTTGATTAGAACCCATGAGGAGGATAAGACTTATGGTTTATGACACTGTAGGTTGGGCAATGGAAAATCCAAGGGACAGTGAAGGATTCATTTAAAAAGTCACTACTGTTACATGTAGGCTGACTGTCACGTGTAGGCTAATGTGGACAAAAACAAGCAAGGACTACTTGACTTGGGTATGACTCCATGTGGGTAGATTCAGCCTACAGTACTAACCCAGGAAGATGCCAGAGTGTTAAATACACCTCCAACCTACTTCTCACCCTTGATTGCTCCCTAAGACACAGGAAAGAGTCAGCTACTTCAGCCCATATCAGCCAGTGGTCAGGGTACCAAACAGGGTTACTCAGAGGGTAGACTAGACTGGAGGACAGACTGACTATCTGGCATAGACATAGTCACAGACACCCTTACAAACACAGGGAGGGAAGTGATAAGACCCACACCACCCAGATAACCCCATAAATAACAGGCATGAAGGTCAGGATAAGAGAGAAGACACCCATTCCTTAGGGAGGCTTGGGGTTGTTGATAACTGCAGCTTTTTGTCAAAAATAGAATAGAACCAAGGTAAGTGGGATGGAGTCCATGGTTGCAACTCTAAACGTCCAAAATGAGCAAAAGCAGAGAAACCATAGATATCACTAACAGCAAACAAGCTGGTTCCTTCTGTTCTAAGGGTTAGCAACTGACTCACAACCAGCAATAAAGAAAAAAGTCCCTCAACAGATAGAACCTAAAAATATAATAAACACACCAAAAAAAGAGTAAAAGCTCAAGAAACAAATGGGAGATTCAGATGTGATGGGCTTTTTTGGTTTTCTTTGTTTGTGTGTTTGTCACTAATAGCAAAGCAGTGACATGAAAACATTTCTGTCAGCTGAAAGCTGTACCACACACCATCAGTGCTCTGTCCATATCCCTTTATCAAATTTTTATGTGTACTCTTATCCCCTTACCACCCAAAAGAACATGAGAGTCAAACTGAATCATAGATCTTAAGCCCCTTCCACATACCTACCTGCACACATCCAAACTACACACACACACACACACACACACACACACACACACACACACACACAGTATGAGGTCATTAAAAGCTGGAAATAAGTGCTCAGTATAGTGAAGAAAAATGCAGATTGACTTATTATAAACTTTCCCTTATACCTACTTATACCTACTGCTTCCTATAAATAATATCTCTGATTCCTTCACTAGAAGGAACAGAAATTTTGGTCCAGTATGAACTCATTAAACTGTGTTTATATTATGATATGGGTTTGACCATTCAAAATAAAAATATCTCCATCCCTGTGCAATTGAACCCTGTTTATCTACACAGAGATATTTGTTCTTTGATGACCAACTTGACTCCTAAAGATTATGAGAGTTAGAGTTGACAAAATCGTTAAAATGGGTTAACTTCCTACAAAGCATTCCGTGAAAGAAGCCAACTTTTAGCCATGCTCTACATTTCCATTCTTACAGTGAGATAGGCAAATATGAGGGGCAGATAAAGATGAATGACTGAGAATAGAACATATTGACCATGGTGGTACACACTTCCAATGCCAGCACTTGGAAGGAAGAGGCAAGCAAATCTCTGTGAATTTGAGGCCAGCCTGGTCTGTATGGTGAGTTCTAGGCCAGGTGTGTGTGTGTGTGTGTGTGTGTGTGTGTGTGTGTGTGTGTGTGTGTTCTATTGGTTTTGTTCCTTTAGAGAATCCTGACTAACAAAAACTATTCTGAAAAATAGCATGGGGGTCCCCAAAACTTAAAAATACAATTTTCATAATGCTCTACAATCTCACCTCTTAAGTATGTATCCACAGGAGTGCATTCTTCATCACTATGCTTGACTTACAAGGTGTCTAGGATCAAACTCAGGGCTTCAAGGATACAAGGTAAGCTACCTATCAACTGAGATACATCGCAGCCCATCTTTTGTTGTTTGTGCAGTTTCTGAACAGAAATCTAGGAAATCCTTGTTCATGCCTCGTTATGGACAAGACCTTATAGAAAATATGGATGTGTTTCCTCTGACTCCTTTCAAGATTTCCTGCCTGTCCGGTTTCCTGCTAGTAGAGGATGAAAGAAAGGACTGAACGGAGACATCTCGGTATTATACTGCTTTGTACTTACTGAGGTCTGAATACATGAATGCAGTCTATGGCTAATTCTCAACAACTGTCAGCACAAGTTGTTATTTCCATTTTCTTCTGTTCTTTTTTCTCTTGTCTTCTGCTATTTTCACTGCATTTTAGAATTCATGTGAATCTCCCCTTTTTTTTCCATTCCATTTTCTCTTTACATTTCATCTTGGAATATGGATTTATCTTCAAAACCAGTGATTTTTAAGGTCAGTCAACTGATGAGCCTATCAAGGGCATTTTTTTTCTGTTACATGCGTTTTCAGTGTTTCCTTTGGATTTCTTCATGTAGTTCTCACTTTCTGCTGACACTACTCTCTGCTACTTCCATTAATGCCCTCAGTATAGCTTCAGCTTTTTATAATACCAACATGCTCACTGAGCATGATTCTATTCTCATTTCATCTCTGTAGACTTTAGTCTTTAAGCATGCTTTGTTACTTTTCGGTGAAAACAGATGTGATATGCTGGTTATGGGAACTGAAATAAATAGATCTATAGTTGGAAGTTTTGGTGTGGCTTAACTTATCAGCTACTTGCAGGCTAAGGTTTGCACTGACTCTACTGTTTGCTCCTGCAGTAAATGTCCAAGGCTTCCATGTCCTCTGGTGTTAATTTTTAACAACTGTTTTCATGTTTTGAAATTACAATTACATTATCTATTTCTTCTATCTCAACCTATTTATGAGATTAAATGTTTTAGATTCCACAAATGAACAAATGATTAGACAGGAGAAGAAGTAATTTATAGAAAGGTCCTTGTACACTTCCCCCTAGCTCTGAAACTACCATCTTTTTACACTTTCAGTGTAGGTGTGCAGAAGTCAGAGCTTGAAGCTGGCCTCCGTTACATCTACTCCTAACAAATAATTCTGCCAGACCAAGAACAAGCTGAGGGGTCTCACATCAAAAGGACAGGTTAATTTATCTCATACATAAATTAACATATGTTATAACCTTTTCTCATGATCACTAGCACGGGGGAGTGACATCCTACAGCCCCCTCATACACCCCTGTTTGGCTGAGCTGCAAATAAATCCATTTTTTCAACAATTTCTGCTTCCTAAAATGCATGAAACCTAAGGTGACAGGTAACAATATCTCAGGGCTTTCTGTGCCCAGTCATTTTCTTCAACAGCAATTCCCTGTACTCCCTCCTTTCCAGACTGTTTCTACTGGAAGACGCATAATTAAATGCTCTTTTCTGAAACTTTATCACGTAAATGTATAGAGAGGTAAGTACCAACAGAAATAGAACTGTGCTTATATATGTTAAATATAAAAGAAGGAGAGGCAATGAGGGTTGGTTCATGAAAGGATCTGACACATAATTGTCATTCAGGAATGGATTGGGTCAAAGAGAAGCAGAGAGCACCATCTTCCTAGAGAGAGATAAGCATTACAAGGGAACAGTGCACTGTGTCAGAAAGAGCATACCAGGGTCTTAAGGGGAAAGACTGGCTTCCTTTCAAAACCTGGAGAGGAACTTCATTTAAAGGTATGGCTTAAAGGAAGAGTAAATGGAGAGAGCCACCAAGACTGAATGGCAGGAGAGGTCCAGAGAAATCCTACAAATGAAGGGGATGTCTGACTTTTTTATATGTTTTCAGGAGCAGTAGGAAGTTTCACACCAACTGATTTAGTTTAACATAGTGGAAGTGACAATGAGCATGAATTAGGAGATGTTAACTTGCACAGAACAGCTTCCCAACTTTGTCCTAGGGTGAAAACTGGGTTAGGGTAAGGCTAAGTTCTTCTGGCTATGAGATGCCATCTCTTAAAGTGACCAGTGTCTTAAAGGGACAGGCCTAAAATCTAGTAATTATATCTATAATATAACTGGTGATGGTTACATGTAGGAGGATGAGCATAAGTACTGAAGATCAGAAGGCATCTTTAAAAAAAAAACAAAAAACAAAAAACTCCCACTTTTTATACAGGAACAGTTTGTTTCTGATCTGCTACATCTTCTTCCAGGATTCAGATGGTCTTGGGACCATTACTAGCCATTACCACAGATCATTGCGTACTGACAGTGGATCAAAATTCTAAATCGTGTTCTTTATTCACGACCTAACAATGGTTACTTGACTGTGATTATCGGGAAGCTGCCCCTGTCAGTCTCCTAGCTCTGGACTGAACAAAGAGCATCCTCTAGTGTTATATCCATCATAGCATAATGCTTACTACAGTGCCTTGGTTTACACACCTTTCTCTGATAGCTTACCTTTACTAAATTGTTTTAACTGTGGTGTTTTTAGCACTCTCTTGTTTTTAAAATTTTCCTGTTAAGAGGGAAACCCCTTTTAAATGGAAACTTTTAGTCATTCACTCATAATTCAAACATTGCTTTCTGTAACATAGAAGAGGTAGACATGCTCCATGGTAAAATCCTAAACTCTTGTACTCTAAAGTCAAACATAGCAAATGGCAGGAATAATCATTATATTCTTTTTAAATTAATTTTTTATTTAAATTTAAAACAAACTTATTTTGCATACCAGTTCTAGTTCCCTCTCCCTCCAGTCCTCCCATTCCCCCCCCCCCCGCCAACCCCCCATCCCATCCCCATCCACTCCTCAGGGGGAATCATCAAAGTCTGTCACATCATTTGGGGTAGGACCTAGGCCCTCCCCCATGTATCTAGGCTGAGAACGTATCCCTCCATAGGGAATGGGTTCCCAAAGCACATTCATGCATGAGGGATAAATACTGGTTCCTCTGCTAGAGGCTCCATAGACTGTCCAGGCCCCCAAACAGACACCCACATGGTTCATTCTTATGCTGGCTCCCCAGCTGCCAATCTGGGGTATGTGAGCTCTGACTTGCTCAGGACAACTGTTTCTGTGGGATTCCCCAGCATGGTCTTGACCCCTTTGCTCATCACTCCTCCTCCATTATTTTCATTTCTATTCACCACTATATAGGAAGTATCAATACAAAGGAAAAATACATGTGACTGTTCAAGAATAATCATCCTGCCTTTTTTTTTTACAATGACATGATTGTACATTTAGAAATATGTTTATTTTTTATATTTCAGTAAATTCTAGAATCAATAAGTGAAATTAGCAAATCTATGCACTGGATCAATATATAAAGAGTAACTGTATTTCTACATGTTAGTGATAAGTTTTTGAAATTTAAATTTTAAATATTTAAAATAGAATAAAAGGTATCAAATGCTTTTTTAAAAAAGATCATGATACCATTTGAAAACAAGATTTGTGAGGAGGAAAATTAAGCATAACAAGGCACTCATAGCAAAAACAAAAACTGACACATTGACTATTAAAACTAAATATGTGTCACCAAAAGACATAAAATAATCATGTAAATGGGAAAGCCATAGACTTAAATAGTAACTGTATATATTTCTGAAAACAATGAATACAAATTTCCTTTTAGAAACTTAAATCAATTTTCTTGAGACTAACAACGGATTGGTGAGAATTCAGTTAACAAAATGCTTGCTGTGAAAACATGAGGACCTGAGTGCAATGCCCAGAAGCCATGGAAAGAAGTCAGGTGTGAGGGTCCATGTTGCAGTCCCAGTTGTAGACATGCAGGGACAGGCAGCTCTTGGGGCTTCTTAGCCAAGCAGCCTAATCAGTACAAGCCAAGCAAGAGACCTCATGTCAACAAACACAGTGGACACCTGAATAATGACACCTGATGCTGACCTCTGGCCTCTACATGCATGTGCACCCACACACATGAACCTACACACATGAGCAGACACACACACACACACACAGAGTCAGAAACCAACACTGCTTTAAGTAGGAAAAAGAACCGAATAGACACTTCACAGAGGACAATATCCAAATAGCTGATAAACATATAAGAAATCTCCAACAACACTGTTTCTCCAGGATACTTTATAAAAATGCTTATAATACTATTTCGCCAGCCAGCAGAGTGTTAAAGTGAGAAATACTGAGAATAACAAAAGTTCATATAGAAAGATCCTTACCTAACAGCTGTTGATGAAAGCAAAAACAGTTTTAAAACTTCACAGGATAACTTGGTGATAGAAATCCTGTGGTCCAGGGCGCTCACATATGTACATTCCCAAGAGAAATAAAGAGTACACTCTAGACATAATACTTTCTTGACAATTTTCATGGATACTTTATTAATAATATGTAGATTTCATAAACAAATACCTGCTAAGACAATAGTAAATAAAATTGTGTATTTGGACAGCAGAGTACTACTAAAGAGAAATACCTAGGAAAAATATTGTGATGCCATTCACAAGGGAAGCAGGCAGCAGTCAAAAGATAATGTGGTAGGCTATAGATGCTGCTCAGTGCCAGAGCACATGCTTGACATGTGCACGACCCTGGAATCCAGCACTGTCAAAATAAAATAAAGTAAAATGAAAAGTAAATATGCTGGCCGGGCGTTGGTAGCGCATGCCTTTAATCCCAGCACTCGGGAGGCAGTGGGAGGCTGATCTCTGTGAGTTCGAGGCCAGCCTGGTCTACAGAGTGAGTTCCAGGACAGCCTCCAGAACAATACAGAGAAACCCTGTCTCGAAAAACAAACAAAAAAAGTAAATATGCTGTTTGACACTTAATATGAAGCTCAAGCCTAAGCAAAATGGGTCTGCCAGGGTAAGAGTGAGAAGGACAGGTGTTTCCAGGAAGAGAATGAGTTACTGGGAATTTTACTGGAAAATAACAGCTCAGAGCATTCTGAAATGATGGAAATTGCCTATGCTAGGTCTAAATGGTGCTGTGTAATTTTACATACTGAGGCGGGGAATCATTAAACACTTGATATTCATATACTTTGCTGTATAAGATCACACTTCAATTTTAAAGGGAATGGATCCCAGTCAGGAGATCATTAAAAGAAAAAATGCCAGCATTGTGGAGGGGGAAGGAACCTGTACGTATTTCTTGGTGAGAAGGCAAATTGGATTAGCTACTATGGAAACAATACAGAAGTTTCTTGAAAACCTAAATTAGAATTACCATATGATCCAGCTATACCACTGGATACAGACCTAAAGGAATCAAAGTCTGCACACAGTAGAGATACCTACACACGCATGTCTCTTACAAGTCACAACAGCCAAAGATATAGAATCAGCTTTGACACTTATCAATAGATGAATGAATAAAAAAAATTGATATACATACACGATGAAGTTTTATTCAGCTACAAAGAAGATGATTCTAGGAACATGGGTGTGCTAGATACCACAATAATGAGTGAAAAAAAATCAGACACACAAAGGTAAATGGCATATTTTCCTGGGTATGCAGAATCTAGATTTATAAACAAAAATGGTTTCCATTCTTAGAGGGAAGCTATTTGTGAAGAGAGGGCAGCTACCAAGAAAAAGTATAAAAGAGATAGTGGAAGGTGGAACATGATAGAAATAAATTCTTTATACGTATGAAAAGTCAAAGTGAAACCTATTATTTTGTTCAAATAGTGTATGATAGTATTCCTAAATAAAAAAGTAAAAACAGTTGGGCACTTTTTTACTTGCCTACATTGTATTAATTTCCCACCGTTCCTACCCCTAATCCGTGTGTCTTGAATTCAGTCTTGCACTCAACCTCATTACTGGAAATATAGTTCCACTGAGCTTTACCTTCTGTGAAAACTTGTACATTATTGAATTGAATCATTCAAAGGGGAAAAGCAAATGGTTTCCAAACTGTTTTCTCTAATATAATAAAGAGAACTTGCCTAAGAAAAATTCATAATTCAAAGCATCTTTCAAAGAGTTCATTCTGTCAATGATGTATACTGATTTTTAAAAACATTATCCTTCTAAATCTGTCTATAAAGCTTTGTCTCCTTTTACCCAAATATAATGAACATACTTCCAAATCTGTCTGTTACTAAGCTTTCCATACATTTGAATGTTCCAAAGTCTGTCTCTATTTATGGAAAAATAATGAATGAATGAAGGTCCTATGCAGCGTCTTACAGCTCTGTATAATGCTTAAGGGAGAACGGGTGCCTGGTTCTTGGTTCCATTATTCCCATTCACTCTCATACTTCAAGTGTCTTGGAAGCATTTCTTTCTCAACCTAAATTTTCACCCCTAATATGCTTGCAAAAATGATATTCCAAAAATTAAGCTGAATGGCATCACTGAAAATGCGATCAGATTTGTTTAAATGCAAACATCAGTGTCAAGCTTAAAAATATGGAACTGGCCATGGAAAGGGGGGAGCAAGAAAATGGGGCTAAAAGGAAACAAATGTTATTGGGATTCAAAGGCCTGTATGTCAGTCCCAGCTCCAGTATCAGGAGCATGTGCATCCGAAGTTACCTTGTAAAACCTTTAGAAATCAGCAGTGTGCAGCACCTTATATGAATAAGTTGGACTGGGTTGTTTCTTAGGTATACTTTATCATTATAAAAACAATTTCTGCAAAATAAAGAATAATTGATGCAATTGAGCAGACAAATTTAAATATTCTTGAGAATGAGTTTTTAAGTTCTGTTGTTATAGTGTAGGAAGCACTGACTTTCACTACTGAAAAATAATGACTGTTTTAAAACTCCTAATAAAGCTTTGGTTGCTATTTCCAAAGCACTTTCACAAGAAGATTTTTCTGCTCCAGGTCTTCTTCAGAGCAATCTTGACATCCTTATTCCTCAAGCTATAGATCAGTGGGTTGAACATGGGCACCACAGCAGTGTAGAAAACAGAGGACACTTTTCCCTGATCCAGGGGCAAACTAGAAGGCGGCTTGAGATACATAAAAGCTCCCGATCCAAAAAAGAGAGACACTACAATAATATGGGAAGTGCAGGTACTAAAGGCTTTGGACCTGCCTTCTTTGGTGCTAATGTGGAGGATGCTAGAGAGGATGAAACCGTAAGATATAAAAATGGTAACAATGGGCACTCCGATGCCAATGGTCACAACAACAAAAACCACCAACAAATTGATGAAAGAGCTATTGCAGGACAGCTCTAGGAGGGGAATGATGTCACACATATAGTGATTAATGATGTTGTCAGCACAGAAGGTGATAAATTGTAGGTTTCCCATATGGGCCACAGCCCCAAAAGCTCCCATTCCATAGACACCCGACAAAAGATATGAACATACTTGGGGAGACATGGTGACCCTGTACAGTAACGGTTTGCAGATGGCGACATAGCGGTCATATGCCATTGCTGACAGGATGTAGGACTCAGAAAACACAAAGAAGCAGAAGAAGAAAAATTGTGTCATGCACCCTTCATAGGAAATGATATTCTTCCTCAGAATAAACCCCACCAGCATTTTAGGGGTGAGTGTGGTGGAGTAACTAAGATCTATGAAGGACAGGTTGAGGAGGAAGAAATACATGGGAATGTGCAGGTGAGAGTTCAGCCCTATCAAGGTGATCAAACCCAGGTTCCCCACCACAGTGACCACATAGAAACTTAGAAATAGGATGAAGAATGGGATCTGGAGTTCAGACTGGTCTGTTAATCCCACAAGGATGAACTCTGCCACTGAGGAGGTGTTCCCTGTGGCCATTCTCCTCCAGGGGTGTCTGTGAAGGTAAAACAAACCACAACAAAAGAGTCATTAAGAGAAAGAGGGCATAGTTACACACCATGAAGTACAGGGAAGCCAAAGGAGGGAGCAAGAATAAAAGAACAAAGCAGTTACTGACACTAACTACGGGACACTTTCTAAATGCTGGCTGGTCCGTAATTTCACAGGTGAGGAATGTTACAGGTGAAGTCACAATGCTACTGAACTACCAAAGCAGAGGAATTACAACCACCTGGCTCCCGAACCGAGCGCTGCTAACTGCTCTAGAGCAGGAAGCTGTGGGTCAGGCAGAACTCACCGGTTCAGGGGTTCAGCTCAGAGCCTCCTTTTACTGCTCCTGTCCATCTCCTTCCAGATGACTCAGTTGGTCTAGAGGAAAGGAAACAGTGTGCTGTACAGGCAGCTCTACTTTTGCTTCTCTGTATCTAGGATCAAAACTTTTAGTTTATCTTGGTTCCTATGCAGAATTGGATGGAGAGCTTGCTCTCTGGTTGTTCCTTTGTTGTGAGACTCCTGGACAGTTACTAGGGAATGGGGAAGCATCTTTCCCTAGCAAGTGAACAGCAGGAAACTGAGGCTTTTGTTGGAAATTTCAGTGAGCTCCCACAGGACCATTGCCCCAGAGTCTGCCTTCCTAAGGAAATGTTCATTAAACCCTTGATGATGCTTCAAGCAGCTTTTAATGAATTGTTTTTTCCTTTAAGTTACATCTTCTTGAACATGATTAAAAACAAAGCATTAAGGGGGAAATAATTTTTACCATTAGTATAGAGCACTGTGCCAGGCATCACAACAATGTACAAATAATGCTGCCATGTCTATTACTGATATTGCCCTAATACATAAGTCAGTGTACTTTTTAGCTAGCTGTATTTAACCATCACACAATGGTTACATACTTAAAAGCACCATGTTGTACATAATAAATATATGCTACATCATCTAGTGATTTTAAAAATTCTGTCAGTTTATAAATGAGAAGGTTCACTCCAGAATTGTGAGTCCACTTTGATCTTTCCAACTCCAGTAATAGTCTGAATCATTGCCTACACTGTCTCCCTGTGAGTGTCACAAGTTCTCTGAAGCAGTGTCATTAATTACAAGGATCTAGAAGTTCTAAATAGATATTTTAAAGGAGGGTAAAAAGTGCTAGAGGCAGGAAAGGTAAAGTTAGAGACTCTCAGACACCTGAAGAGGAGAGTCCTCATTTCACTCACATGACAAAAATCACTTGACCATATCCAAACTAAAATACAAAAAAGTTTACTATTTCATCCTATTATCTGCTCAGGCAGATTAATAGTGAGGATTAAAAACAAATGCTTGCCAGACACTTATCATCTGTTAATGTCTGAAAGGACAGGCATTGTCCCTAAGCCTAGCAATAGGGATTTGATGGCTTTGACCAAGAATGCATTAGACAGCTTCTGTGTTACAGACATTCTTCTGAGCTACTTTACTCACCCCGAGAGGAGAATAACAAGTAGTATTATTATTGTTATTGTTATTATCATCATCATCTTCATCCCATACTGGAAAATAATGTTGTACACTTATAAGGCATTATTCAAGTGCATGAGAGACAATGCATATGAAATGTGGGGAAAAAAACACGAACAGGAAAATTTCTGTGAAGAAAAGTTAAACCACTCAGAGAAGCAGAAAGTGAAGGAACATTCCAGTTTTAACTAGTTATCTGACATCTGAACATAAGATTTGTGAAGTGTTGTTTGAGGAAATCAATTACTTGACTACTTATCAGCATCCACTGTTTGCTTGACACAAGACCCTCCTCAAGACATCACATTTTTACCCTGAAACCTAAAAGCGGTAAGTTAACTAAGAACAGTGAGTGACACTAAAGGGAGAAATTTCTGGATATAGTAATAGGACAGAAGTGTAGAAGACCTCGCTGGGGATTTAGGCAATCATGAGTCAACTCTACAGGTCCCTGACTGAGAAGAACATAAGTTCTTGTAAGGCTCTGTTTAACAACTTACATAAATTCCATAACCAAGAAATAACATTTGAGGAAATTCAAGGTTTTGTTATCAAAACGTTTATAATAGTTTTAGACCAGTTAAGTCTAGAAATTTCTTGGACTTGTTTCAAAATTTTAACTCAAAGGTTCTCCTCCAGCCAAATCTAGCCACCGCCACCATATACATGACAGCAGGTATATGTTTTGTGGTGACTGCACATACATCAATGAGGATTAACTAACTCCCAACTCAGTCTCAGTCATAATGGCATCTCATTGGCCAACTAACACATAACTACGCACATCTCAGATAGAAGCTAATGATTTCCATCTTCTGTTCTTCATCCCACCACACACAATTGAGAAATACATAATATCAAACCATTATAAAAATAATACTTATGTCCCACAAAGCAAGTATTCTTTGAGACCATGTCGGCTGGGGGAAGACCTTAGGGATTCATAAATTGTTTACTTGTCTCTAGGAGCTTTGGCAAGTTCTACATGTATGATATAACACCAGGGAAAGTTCTTTTGAGGTTAATGGTTCACAAATGGTTTCCATGGGAACTTCATTTCAGTGCATCAATGTTTTATTTCAAGTGAACCAGGGCTTCTCGGGTGTTTCTACTGTTAACTTGCTGCAATATAATGAGAGGGAAGCAAGGAAATATGTCCTTGATTACCTACCTGATACAAAACTGTCTCTCTTCCCCAAACTTGAAACTATGTATAATAGATTCCTTGCTTGATTTACTGTTAATAGAAAACTATATGTGAGACAGGGATGATAACAAGCTCATTGAGGCAAACATATGCACTACATGGGGTTTTTATACATATGGTGTAAGTTTTAGCCTCCAAGAATCTGGTCTGCCATCAAATAACATGTGGTGTACTGAGAATGACTCTGTCCACTCTACACAAGAGAAATCCAAGAACAGCCATAATAGCAGCGCACCAGACAGCCTGTCCGGAAAAAGATGGCAGTTGAGTTGTTCCGATCCAAAATGAGTTCAGCTGGCCCCTAAGGATGTGCATAGATTAGTGTCATCTATAAGACATCTCCCTATAACATTAATTTTAATACGTACATTTATCATGTCAAATGCTAAGTTAAAAAAAAAGTCCAAAGAAATGGCCTCTTTCCCAAAAGTTTATAATCTGACAGAGGCGTCTCCCATCTGTTTCCTCCTCCTTTTACTCATCTTTTGGGTTCTAAAACTTCCAGGCTTCAGTTCTCAGTGATCTGTGCCTCTTCCTTTCTACATACTTGATAATCTCATTCCGGGTCTTTAAAGATCTTCACCACCACTCCAGCAGGGAAGCAAGTGGACTAACAGCAGATCTTCACCTGTCCCTCCGGGTCTCCAAATCCCCACTCCCAAGCCCCACCCACTCACATTTCATCCCTAGTTCAGCAGCAGACCACCTGCTGAGGCTACCCTCCCCCAGGTGCCCCCAGATCCAGTGGAACTCACAAGTCTTCTCTGCCTAACTATTGCTTTACCCTGGCCATGACTGGAGTGGGTACAGGCAACTCTGGTCAGGAAACAGGTAAGCTAATTGCAGATCTTCACCTCTCCCTCTGCTCCTCCAAATCCAATCCCACAGTCTTATCCCCAGCTTTGTAACAGACTACCTGCTGCAGCCTCCCATTCCCCCCACCCCACCTCCAGTAGATCACACAGATCTACCCCTCCAAACTTCCTTCCCTGAACTCATTGCTTTATCCCAGCCCCCAACTCCAACAGGCGTTCCCTGGAAATCCTCGCTCTCTGCTCTGATTCCAGGGAACTAAGCAGATCCTGATAGACACCCAGATAGATAGATAGATAGATAGATAGATAGATAGATAGATAGATAGACAGATAGACAGATAGACAGACAGGACATCCTGCTTTCTTCCCTCCTGTGGGCTTGATCACCAACACCTCTCCAAGCCTATCCCCTTCTAAGTGTCACCTCCTAATACCTAGAGATACATTATACCTGGGAACATCAGTGGCTACACCTATCAGGATCCCAGAGTAACTTCCTACAGGCAACACATTCTCCTAAGAACCACAGAGGAATCAGAAATCAAGAAACAAAACAATCACCTAACAAAGACAAGACCAGATATCAGCACATAAAATTATGGTCTTCCAAATCCCATATGCCTAAAAACACCATTAATGATAGCCAAGACAGTATGTATTCACTAGAGACTAGAAACCATGCCAAAACATGCCCTGAGTATTGCAGGATAGATAAACCCTTTAAAATAGCATTATAAATATGACAGAGATCCTTAAAGATGAAATGAATAAATCCCTTAAAGGAATCTATGAAAACACAAACAGTGGAAGAAAATGGAAAACAAAACAAAACAAACAAGAAAACAAAAAACAAAACAGGTCAAAACCTGGAAGTAGAAAAAGAATCAATAAAGAAAACCCAAACTGAGGAGAATCTGAAAACAAAAAAAATTTAGAAACTGGAACAGGAACCACACAGGCAAACTTCACCAACAAAATGCAAGCAAGAGATGGAAGAGAGGATCTCAGGCATTGAAGACATGATAGAATAAATGGATACCTGAGTCAAAGAAAGTGTTAACCTTTAAAAAATATCCTGGCACCAAAATAAAAAAAGAGATAGGAAATCTGATACACTAAAAAAGACCAAATCTAGGAATAATAGGAATAGAAGAAAGAAAAGAAACCCAGATCAAAGATCCAGAAAATATTTTCAACAAAATCATAGAAGAAAATTTCCCTAACCTAAAGAAGGAGATGCCTATTAAAGTAAAGGAACCATACAGAACATCACCAGACTGGACCAGAAATGAAAGTCCCTGTGGCAAAAACTGAATGCACATAACAAAGAAAGAATATTAACAGCTGCAAAGGGAAAAGTAACATATTAAGGCAGACCTAATAGAATACCACTTGACTTCTCAATGGAGACTTTAAGAGCCAAAAGGGATTGAACAGGTATTCTACATACTATAAGAAACTAGACCTGCCAGCCCAGACTCCTATACCCATCAAAACCTTACATCACAGTAGGTGGAGAAAATAAGACATTCCATGATAGAACCAAATTTAAGCAATCTCTACCTACAAAGACAGCCCCTACAGATTTTAAAGTGAAAACTCCAATCTAAAGAAGTTAACCACACCCAACACCTAAGAAAACACAAAGAATAAATAATTCCAGACTAGCAAATCAAAATATGGATATAAGAGGGGAAGTGAAAAAAACAACAAAAAAGTAAAAGAATACCTTAAGCACTCGGGGCAGAGGTAGGCAGATCTCTGTGAATGCAAGGCCAGTCTGGTCTATAGAGTGAGTGCCAGGACAAGCTCCAAAACTATACAGAGAAACCCTGTCTCAAAAGAAAGAAAAAAGAAATGAAGGAAGAGAGGAGAGAGAGAGAGAGAGAGAGACAGAGACAGAGAGAGGAGGAGGAGGAGGGGAGCATGGGAGGAGGGACTGGGAGGAGAGGAGGAGGAGGGAAACCGCAGAACTATTCAGGTTGTAAAAATAAAACAAATAAATAAATAATAGTGAAGAGAGGGAAAATACACACAAACACACACACACACACACACACACACACAGGCTGTAACAACTAAATAAGAAAATTCCACAGACATCATTCACTGATATCTCTCAACATAAATGTTCTTAATTTCCCTAATAAAAAGACAAAGATTTACAAATTAGATATGAAAACAGGATCTGTTGCATCTAAAAAACATGCTTTTGCATCAAGGATAGGCATCATTTCAGGGTAAAGTGAAGGAAAAACATACTCAAAGCAAATAAACCTAAGCAGAAAGCTTTATAACCATTTTAATATCTTCAAAAATAGACCTGAAACCAAAACTATTAAGAAGCTAGGACATGACACTACATACTCATCAAAGGAAAAATCCACTAAGAGGATATTATAATTCTTAACATCTATTCAACGAATGCAAGGGCACCCAAGTTCATAAGAGAAACACTGTGGCAACTGAAAACAAATATTGACTCTCACACATTGATAGGGGGAGACTTTAATACCTGACTCTCACCAGATAAAAACTAAAAAGAGACATGCTAGAGCTAAGTGACATTATAAACCAAATGGGCCTAACAGATATTTGACCGTTTCACTCATAAAAGAATATGCCTTCTCTGTACCCTATGCAGCTTTCTCCAAAATTGACAGCATGCTTAGACACAACGCAAGTTTAAGCAGATACCCTATCAGACCATTGCAGATTAAAGCTGCATATCAACAACAGAAACCTTACAAAATCACAGGATATTTACTGAATGAAAAAAATGGATCAAGACAGAAATTAAGGAATAAATAAGATTTCCCAGAGTTGAACTAAAATTAATACACAACATACCCAAAATCATGGGACACAATAAGAAGGTCTAAGATGGAAGATCATATAACTAAGGGCCTACATAGAAAATTGGAGAAATATCATACTAATAACTTAACAGCACACCTAAAAGCTCTAGAATAAAATGAAATCACACTCAAAAGGAGTAATGGTAATAAACAATCAAATTCAGTGCTGAAATCAATAAAATAGAGGAAACAAGCAAAAAACAATACAAAAAAATCAGTGAAACAAAGAGTTGGTTCTTTGAGAAAATCAATACAATTGGTAGACCCTTACTCAAATAAACTAAAAGGTGGAGAGAGAATAACCAAATCAGCAAAATTAGAGATGAAAAGGAGAACATAGCAATAGACACCAAGGAGATCTAAAGAATCATAAGGACATTCTTTAAACCTATTCTCTACCAAATTGAAAAATCTAATATAAATGAATAATTTTCTAAAAAGTTACCACTTATCAAGTTAAATAATCATGGTAAACAGACCTATAACCCCTAGTGAATTAGAAGCCACCATTAAAATTCTCTCAGCCAAACAAAGCCCAGAGCCAGATGGTTTTAGTGCAGAATTCTACCAGACTCTCAAAGAGTTAACACCAATACTCCTCAAATTACTCCACAAAATAGAAACAAAAGACATTGCCTAATTTATTTTACAAGGCTGCAGTTATGCTGATACCCAAACCACATAACACCCAATAAAGAAAATTACAGAATAATTTCCCTTATAAATATAGTTGCAAAAATACTCAATAAAATACTTGCAAACTAAATCCAAAAACACATCACAAAGGATCATCCCCCATGATCAAGTAGGCTTTATCCCAGAGATTTAGAGATTATTTAACATACATAAACCAATCAATGCAATCCACTACTTCATAAACAAACCAAAAGAGAAAAACCACATGATCATCTAAATAGATTCAGAAAAGGTCTTTGACAAAAGCCAACACTCATTCATTATAAAAGTCCTGAAGAGATTATGGATACAAAGGACATACCTCAACAGCCTTAGCAAACATCAAAATAAATGGAGAGAAACTCAAAACAACTCCACTAAAATCTGGACAAAGCAATAGCCTACAGAATGGGACAGTATTTTCATCAAGTACACATCACATAGTGGACTACTACCCAAAATATATAAAGAACTCGAGAAACTAGATATCAAAAAATCAAATAATTCAATTAAAAATAGGGTACATAGCTAAACAGAGAATCCTCAAAAGATGAAACTCAAATAACTGAGAAACACTTAAAGAAATGTTCAATATCCTTAGCCATCAGGGAAATGTAAATCAAAACTAGTTTGAGATTTTTATCTTACACCCATCAGGATGGCTAAGATCTATAACACAAGTGACAGTTCATGCTGGCAAGGATGTGGAGTAAAGGGAACACTCTTCCACTGCTGGTGGGAGTGCAAATTTGTACAGCCACTATGGAAATCAGTGTTGTAGTTCCTCAGGAAGATAGAATTAGTCTACCTTAAGATCCAACTGTACCACTCTTGGGCATATACTTAAAGGACACTTCATTCTATGTCAGATACACTTGCTCATTGCTGCTATACTCATAATAGCCAGAAACTGGAGACAGATTTCTCTCAACAGAAGAATGGATAAAGGAAATGTGGTACATTTATACTATGAAGTATTACTTAGCCATTAAAAAAAAGAAGAAATTTACAGTCAAATGGATGGAACTAGAAAAAAATCATCCTGATTGAGGTATCCCAGACCCACAAAGATAAATATGGAATATATTCACTTATGTATGGATATTAGCCACTAAGTCAATGATAACAATCCAAACAACCATAGATGTTAAGTATAGAGTAAGGAACTATAGGGGAAAGATTGATCTCATTAGGAAAAGAAAATAGAATGGATTCATGGGGGTGGCTGGAACAAGAGAATCGTATGGGAAGGTGGAGGGAAGAGGTGAATGAGGGAGGAAATATGGGGATATACAGATAAAGTTAAGGTCATTTGATGGGTATTATGAAAAATTAATATAATAGATACGTCCTAAAATACATACATATATAAAGGCAATCTAACTGAAATTACAAATGATGGGGAGACAGAGCACAACTGGACAACTCTTGTCACCAAATAAAGCGTCCAGTCCCAGGATTGGGTTATATCTAATTGAGTTGTTGACCATAGGCATCCTATGGAATCCCAAACAACCCAGGCTGTTGCCAAGACTACAGATTGCTCTCCACAAACTGATGGCAAGCCCCATTGCTGAAGAAAACACCTACACAACTCATTGAACATATAAAAGTCAAACAGGTGCCAATATTAAAGCCTTTTCACCTATGTTCTAGAGTATCTGGAACAGAAAGATACTCAGCATGGTACCAAAAGGAAACTTAAACATCAAGCCAGCCACAAACACTTGGATCAACAATGATGTTCTGCTTGAAAGGTATATTAGTGCAGCGGTGTCACAAAGTTTGTGCGAATAACCAACCAATATCATATTTGACTTAAAGCCCACTCCACAAGATAGAACCCATACTGAACACTGCTTGGGTGTCTTAGAACCTGAGACTAGCGAGTCCAGGAAACTAAGGTAAAATCAAATACTACTTTTCCACTAAAAGAATGTAGCAACCAGATGCAGAGATCCACAACCAAGCATCTGGCTGAGCTCGAGAATCCAGTTGAAGAGAGGGAGAAGGGAACACATGAGCAAAGGAGGTCAAGATCATGAAGGAAGAAATCTACAGAGACAGCTGAACCAAACTTGTGGAAACTCACAAACTTTAGATGGACAGCCACAGAGCCTCCATGGGACCAAGCTAGGCCTTCAGCATGAGGGAGACAATTGTGTAGCTGGTTCTATCTGAGGGGTCCCTGACCACAGGACCAGTATCTATCCCTGGTACATGAACCAGCTTGTTGGAACCCCATTCCTGATGGTAGGATTCCATGCTCAGCCTTAATGCAGGGAGAGTGAGAGGTGGTTGGTCCCACCTCAACTTAATGGGCCAGGCTTTGTCAATCTCCCATGGGAGTCCTTACCCTATGGGAGGAATGAATTGGGGGGGGGTGGCTGAGAAGAAGGCAAAGGGGATGGGAGGTGGAGTGGGAGGGAGAACTGTGGTTGGAATTAATAAAATTTAGGAGACAAAAAAAAGACAATATAGCATTAAATGACTCCTAATAACATTCTGCTACCCTCAGTACCATGTTCAGCCATCATCAAAGAAGCTTCCTCCTATAACAGACGGGAACACAGAGACCCACAGTCAGACGTTATGCAGAGAAAGAAAGACCTTGGGGCATTCAGCCCTAAAATGACATCTCCATTAAGTCCCCTCCATAGTGGCTCAGGGAACCCAGAAGAAGAGGCAGACAGAGTGTAAGAGCCACATGAGACAGATGACACCAACAAGTCTTCTAACTCAAAATGATCAAAGCACATAGGAACCCACAGAGACTGAGGCAGTATGCACAGGGCCTGCATGGGTCCACACCAAGCTCTTTGCATCTATATTACGACTTCCAGCTTTGAGTTTTATGGAATTCCTGGGTGCACAAATGTGCGCATCTCTTTTTCTTCTGCCTTCTCTTTGACTCTTTTGTTTGTTTTATCCAATTCCAGTATCTTAGCATTTGTTTTAACTTACTACTTTTTATTTTATTATTATCCCTAAAAAGCCTATTTGTTTTGTAATGAGAGACAGAAAATGGGTACAGATGGGAGGGGTGTGGGGAGGAGCTGAGAGGCATAGAGGGAGAGGAAACCTAAATCAGTATGAGAAAAACATCTATTTGTAATAAAAACGAAAAAAATTCTTTGTAATTTTTTGTTCCTTCCTTCCCACAGTATCTATTAACTGTCATTAGATCCTTAGCTATTGATGGGAGCTAGTAAAGCCTTCCACACTCTCTGCTGAAATAGTAACTGTCTTGAAATTGTATAGGTCTTGAGCTGGCAATCACAGCTGCTTTAAGTTCATGAATGCAGCCATCCTGTCATGTCCAGAAGTCACTGTCCCATTCTGATCCTCCTGGATCTCCAGCTTTTAGCAGCTCTTTGTCCCTTCTCGTGCAGTGCTCTCTGACCTTTGGGAGGAGAGGCTGTGACAATGATGTCCCATTTATAGCTGAGCATTTTACTGATACTTATTCTCTGCACTTTGACAGTTATGAGTTTCTTTATTAACAGCCATCCAGTGCACAAGAAAACTTTCCTGATATGGTCTAAGAGGGGCACTAATCTATGGGTATAGGTACTTAAATTTAGAGAGCAGTTTGATACCCTATGCATTTAGCAAAATAATAGTAACAAACTAAACTCACCCTGGAGTCTAGGAAGCCCCCAAACCATGGATGTATGACCAGATTTACAGTACCAGAAAACATTCTGAAAAACACATTGGCACCTTCATTACTTAGACCTATACCTATAGATGAAACATATTTAGACTACAATAATATTTAATATGCTGGAGAGGTGGAAGCAAGAAGACCTATGAGGTTTCACCAGCAGTACAAATATCAAATCAAAAACAGTGTTAAAAAATGACATCATGAATGACAGGACAGCTGCTGTATAATTTGAAGGACAGAAAGGAAAGAAGCACAAATTGTAGTCTGCCTAAAATATTGAGCCCAGAGGCCCATGAACATGTGGCAAGTGTGAATAAATGAATGGGAAGGGAAAGAACTGGACTTAAGGATAGATGATAAAATGCTGTCCAAAAACTGAAAATGGAAATAAAGAAGTAAAAATACAGCCTCAGAGAAACGGAGCTTGAAAGAGAAATGATCCAACTACAAAGTAGAAAATCAGCTCAATGGAAGCGGTGAAGAATGAGATCAACTGCTCTGAGAAGAAATATTTAAACAGAAGGGTTGAGGATGAAAGCTTTCAAAGAGCACTCATGACATAGGAGGAGAAAAAATTGTCAAGAAAATTTATCAATTAAAAAGCTGAGAATAACAACTGACAAAAAGATATGATGTTGAACTGGCCTGGAATCAAATTCCATCTCAATAATTTCTTAGCTATGTGAACTTAGGGAAGTTGTCCTAATATCACTGAGATATGATGGCCCTTTATACACTCAGGGGAAATAATGTCACACTTACAGTTGTGTGTAAGGTATAAAGTCTGACTTTAGTAAATACTTGTTAGATCCATAACTAGCAGAACTCCCCCACACACACACACACAAACAAAACAAAGGGAATTTCAAAGGGGAAAATTAATTATAACCTCAGACTACAACTTTCTCCACATCACATTTTACTTACATTTTAGGGCAAAATATTTGCAAGAATTCAATATGAAGATGTCTTACTTAAGGCGCTGGAAAGATTTAAGGACAAATTTATTTAATTTAACATATTAAAGACTATTTTGAGTTTCTCTTTCTTCTTTTGTGAATTTTACCAATTTTCATCTTTCAAATAAATTTCTAGGATCCTTAAGTTGTTAACTTATTAGCATGGCTATTCACAACCTTTAGTTACTTTTAATGTCTGATATCTGTAGTGATTGTCTCTCTTTATTGTTGATATTATTAGTTTTTATTTTATATTTTTCTTGATTTGTCTATCAATATTTTTATTGATCTCTTAAAATATCTATATTTTGTTTTTACTGATTTTCCTTATTAATCTTTGATCATCTATTTCATTAATTTATGCTTCATCTTAGTTATTTTCTCCTATTTATATTAAATTTTTCTTCTATTTACAGATTTGGGGTATGTCATTGATTTTTGATTTTCATTTTTTCTTTTATAATTTAGATATAAGTATGAAAAAAATTTAGTTAAATCATACAATGTTCAACTTTTTCCTTTTTATTTAGCTCTAAAGTATCTTCTAATGTCCCTTGTGGGTTTGTTTTTCAGCAATTATGTTATTTAGAAGTATATAGTTGGTTTAATTTCCATATGTGCAGAGATTTTTCAGAGATCTGTTCTTAGTTTCTAATTTAATTCCACAGTAGGAAGAGAACATATTTTGTATGTTTTTGGTAGTCTTAAATTTATTGAAACTTGTTTAATGTCTGGGCATATGGTCTGTCTTCGTGATTTTTTTCCATGTGCACTTGAAAAAGTGTGTATTTTATTGTTGTTGGGTAAAATATTATGTAAATGTCACTCTCTTCATATAAGTTGATAGTCCTGTTCAGGTCTTCTGTGCCTATGATGATTTTTTTTGTCTACATGTTCTGTCAGTTATTGTTGACATCACCAGCTTGAACTGTGAATTTTTCTGTTATCTTTTTTCAGTTTTCCCAATGTTTGTTTAATGTATTTGGAGTCCTAAGTTGACTTCAGTTATGTTCTCCCTCTCCCCTGTTTCTCCCTCTGGCCCCCTCCTTTCTTCTCTCTCTCATACCTCACTCTAATGGAACTCTGGGCTGGCCAGAGAACTGCCTGAGTGAATTCTGCCAGGTAACAGGGAAGGCCAGTGTAATGCCTGAACCTTTCACTTAGACCGCATGTGTTTCCTCCTTTTTTTCCTACTTTTAGATAAATAATACTTGCATGTATTTACAGGGAATATTATGATAATATGATAAATGATTGCAAAGTGTAGTAACCAGATCAGTGTGCTTGCTAGTATTCTCATGGCTGACATTTCTGTGTTCTGGGAACTTTAAAATTCCTAATTATTGTGAAATCTATCACGTACTTATAGGTAATAGTTACCCTACTAAGCTCTAGTAAACCAGCACTAATCCTCCTACCCGTGTGCTGTGTTCCTTATGTAATATCTTTCCACCCCTTTTCTCTTCTGAACCTCCCGGTCCCTGGTGACCACCACTTTACTCTGTTCTCCTATAAGATTTGTTTTTCAACTTCGAAGAGCAATAACATGTGGAATTTGTCTTTTTATACCTGGATTATTTTACTTAGCATAGTGACCTCCAGTTCTACCCATATTGCCCTAACTACAGGATTTGATTATCACATGGCCGAATGGTATTCTATTGTTACATTTTCCTTATTCATTCATGCATTGATGGAGACATTGGCTATTAGGTGGTCATTGTGAATGGTACTATAGTAAACATAAGGATACAGATATCTCTTTGATAAAACAATTTCATTCTTTAGGTTATAAACCCAGTAGTTGGATTGCTGAATCATATGGTGACTTTATTTTTACTTTTTAAAGGAATCTCCATACTGCTTCCCATAATTTTGAGAGAAAAAAATCTGTTTCATATGTAATGTTATCATATATATATAAGTACATATATATATATATGGATTTTCATCACCCAGTTTAGCTTCTCTGTCTCTTAATTGGCATGTTTAGACTATTTATATTTAACATAATTATTGAGTAAAGTCTACAGAATTTCTGTTTGTTTTCTATTCATTCCATCTGATCTGATCTTCGCTACTTTTCTCTCTTCTTTTCCTGCCTTTGCTTTATGTTTCTTTTAGTACTTTTTTATATTTTCAATTACTATCTCATCTTGTCAGTTCTTACTAATAATTTTAGGTATATACATCTTCATTTTGACAAACTTTATTTTGAAATTGTATTGTAGCAGATTGTACATTATGTATCATTGCTTCCATTTCCTCTTCTATCATTTGTGCTATTGTTCTTAAGTTTTACTACATCAAATTATAAATATTGATGAATAGTTCTAACTTTTTGCTTTAAAATAAATTTTCTTTTTAAGAATGTCTAAATGAAATTAATATTTGCATTTCATATTTAATTCTTTAGAGTAATGATAAAAATGTACCACTTAAGGTACTTCAAGAAGTGTGGATGAGGTCACTCTACTTCCTTCTTAAAGGGGACTTGGAGATCAGTCACATTTACAAAGAGTCTAGCTCCTCCCAGAGGCAGACTGACAGTAACATGGCTAGGATATTAAAGCCAAATGTGAGGTTATGGTGTTTAAGAATCCTCTGACAATTGTATCATCAGCTTTCCAATCAGATGGTTCTCCTAACTTCTTTAATTCCCTCATTTACTCTAACAGATGGCATAACCTATCTTGCCTTGGTACCTACTTATCAGAGGATCTGGGACAAAGCAAAAGTATCAACTGTGACCCAACCCAAGACAGTAAGACAAGGACCAGAGATTGAACCATTCTCTGGTGAAAAACCATCACACAAGCTGGCCGGGGACAGTACCTGGCACTCTATAGCATACTCAATGTAGATTTAGTTGGTAACAACCAAGAATTATGTTCCTGTAGAGGCAAATATTGTTGAAGGTACAGTGACTCATACCTTTAAAAATAATACCATTAGAGACAAAGGAACTGACTGATTGGTGCTGTCTCTCCTGCTAAACAAAATATGAGAAATGATTCATCATTACTCCTATCAATATAGTAAAGTCCAGGAGTCTGACATTTCTCTGATAACTTACAAAGAAGTCTTTACCTCCAACCTGAGCAATAGGCTGAAAATAATTATAGTCAAAGCCAGGCAATGGTGGAGCATGCCTTTAATTCCAGCACTCTGGAGGCAGAGGCAGGCAGATCTCTATGAATTCAAGGCCAGCCTGGTCTACAGAGCAGATGCCAGAACAGCCAGGAGAGAAACACTGTCTCAAAAAACCACACACACAAATAATAATAATTATTATTATTATAGTCAAAAATTCCAAAGGTGTTTCATCTTCCCATTTTCCAAATAATGATGTCAGAATGTACATAATTATAATTTACGTAGCAAACATTAACATATTAATGCATCATATAGATATCTTTAACCTCCAGTGTTAGAGTCCTTCATTCTATTGCTGTGACTTATGAATGTTCTAGCCTGAGACTTGTAATAGTGCGACTGAAACAGTTTTTAAAGATATATGTCAAAGGTTTGGGGAGATCACTATTGTTAAAGTGCTTGCCACACAAGTATGAAATTGTCTTTGTAACCTAATTGTAAAATCTATTTTAGATTTTAACAGAAGTACTCTATGAGTTGTTAGTCAGGCAGGCCTCTCTCTGAGGACCACCAGCAGTATAGGCTATGGCCAGTGTTGATGGTTTCCCACTAGAACTAGATGCTAAAAGTCTATTGCTGAAGACACCACACACTCTGCTTAAAGGACGTAGAAAACGTAGCTAGAACTGAGTAGAAAACCTCCTCCCTGACTGCTAGTTATGAGAGTGTCAGTGGGTAGTGATGTAGGGCCCTGGAGGATGATCATCAACAGTCTTAGGTGTGCAATGTCAAACACTTCGTAGAGTAGAACTTCAGATCTTGGCAGCAAGTAGAAGCAAGGGGAATTGCACCAGTGATTCAAGAGTCACTACCGATTCAGCTACTCTGAGGAGGGGCAAGGCAGGAAGGCAACTGACAGCATATACTAGAATCATAGTTTTAATGCATGCCAGGCCTTCTGGATGGAATCCCAGGACAGGCAAAATGAGGACCCAAAAGCTGTAGTTCTGGTCTTGTAACTGTCAAAGTTAAGAGCAGAAGCATAACTTGCCAGGTTTTGGGCTAAGACATGGTAATTACAGGGGAAGCCTTGGGCTTCAGCTAGTGACAATGCCTGAAGTTCTCCTGAATGAGGTGGATCCTTGTGGTTTTGTCTTGCCCTCTCATTATGAGGTACAGAGGGGAGATTGGGTGTATGAACTCAGGCCACCCATTTAGCTGATGTTCAATCTGGTTTCAACTTGCTTAGCTGCAAAGCCTTCATTTTAGGTTCTGGGGTGAGACTAAAGATATGACTTGACCAGAGTTACAACTGAAGCACAATGATAGACTTCACTCTCTCTCTTAATACCAGCTTTGTTCATTAGGGCTCTCTAGAGCCACAGAACTTTATGGGAATTTATTAGAATGACTTACGGGCTGCAGTCCAACTAATCCAACAATGGCTGGAATGAATGAAAAGTCAACGAGCACTGAAGTTGTTCAGTTCACAAGGCTGGATGCCTCAGCTGGTCCTCTGTATATGATGGAATCCCTGAAGAATTAGGCTCCAATGCTACTGAAAGAATGGATGTGCCAGCAAACCAAGGACAAGCAAGCAAAGAGCAAATCTTCCTTCTTCTATGTCCTTATACAGGCTTCCAGCAGAAGCTGTGGCCCGGGTTACAGGTGTGTTGTCCTACCTCAAGATCCAGATCAAAGGTGTTTGTCTTCCTGCCTCAAAGGTCTGGATGAAAAGTGGATTCACCCACTTCAAAACAAGTGGAAATCTCTCACACATGTGCCCTCCATTTCTGGATTGCAGTTCATTCAAAATGCAGTCAAGTTCACAACAGGGAATAGCCATTCCATCACTATGAATGTGAAACTTAACTTGCTACTATCTATCCTTCCTCCTCCAAGTAAGTGTTCATTCCCCACTAGGCTGTCTGTTTCCAATCTCTCTCTCCAGCACCTCCTGATAGTCCTTCATACTTTAATTTTGCCTAGATTATTTTTTATGCCTGGGTGTCATCTGGTAAGATCTTAGTTCATATTCATTTGCAACATATATGCATTTCTGGACCCACATTATAAGTAGACATATAAAAGGTAAAGTCTTCAGAGTTTCAACACAATCACTACCTCCATCAAAATATAGAACATTTCCAATATTCAGAGATTGCCTCATAGCTACTCCTTACAATAGTACCACCAACCTCCCAATAAGTTACCATAATCAGCATCCTACATTGACAGAATAATTTTACCTATTAATGAATTTTATGCATTTTGCTCTCTGGTTTATTTTGTTCCATAATACAGATTCATCCGCATTGTATATAATTCATTTTTCTGCATATTATGTTTCTGTACTAATAATATGCAACAATGTATTCCTCCATTTCATTTTGTGACAATAGTTATTTTTTTAAAAAATATAACAAATTGAATTTGGCTATTCAAATAGAAATAGAACAAATAAAACTCTGGATTATATGTCATGAAAATAACTGTTGAATACACACACATATGCACACAAAACTGTAAATTTCTCTAAACATATTTATAAAATATAACAGGTCATTAATATCCTCCAAACTCAGTTTTTTATTAATGCTACAGCATTTTTGTTGATTAAATGTTTATTTAATATATAATACATACATATATTTCAAGTGGTCAATATCATGGTAGAAGTCTGTTTTTCTTTTTTTTTAATGCTTGACTTTTTGTTTTAGAAACAATCTTATTTTACATATCAATACCAGTTCCCTCTCCCTCCCATCCTCCCATGTCCACCACTGACTCCCACAACCCATCCCCCACCCATTCCCCAATGTAGAGAGAAGTCTTTTCCTTGCCAGCAGCTTTGGTTTTCCTCCCCCGCCAGTCGCCTGAGCTCTGCTCCGTTGTAGTCCCCAAATAACACACAAGACACTGTATTAATTATGAAGCTGTTGGCCTTGCGTGTTTCTTACTGGCTATCTCTGACTTAAATATTTACCCCATAACTGCCAATCTAAGTATTTCTCTTACCAGAGAAAAGTTCCTGACATCTTACTTCTCTGACGGGCTACATGATGACTCCCTGTGTTTCTCCTACCCATAATCCTCCTGGACTCCTAGTCCCACCTATCTTGCTTCCCTATTGGCCAACAGTGCTTTATTGACATATACACAGGACTTCCGCATCATCTCCTCTTTCCTCTCTGAACAAAAAGAAAGGTCTTAACTTTAACATAGTCAAATTATATATAACAGAACAGCTATCAAGCAAGAACACAGTTACAATATTTTGTCCATCAACATTCAGCAAGATTTAAAGAAAATATCATCTATCCCATCCTTGTGAGTCCAAAGTCCTATATGTAGTTTATGTTTTATCATAACCAAGGAAAACTATGATTATAACTATCTGTCTTCAACTCCATCAAAGACCACAGAAGGATAATATATAAACCTTAGAATTGACAGAGACATCTTACTGCCTGGACAGTCACCTGAAGTTCCTCTGTAATGTTGGGACATCCACCTTCAGCCCATAGGCCACAGTGTGTCTGGAAGACTTCTCAGCAAAGCAAGAAACTGCAAACTGTCCATCTGCATCAGCAGTCTGTCAGTCATTTTTCTGTGTCCTGTAGAAAGCCTTGTAGACTCTTCCATGAAAAAGGAACCCGGAAGGACTATTTGAGTTCAGCAGTCACTTTCCTGTGGGTCTTGCATATCCAGTTTATACAGCAACAGCCCAGCAGTCTAGGCAAGAGCACTTTCTTGCTCAAATGGCTATTTTTGCCATGTTGAAAGCAAACTCCATAACAAGTTTCTTTGATGCCCATCTTCCTCTCAGACGTAATTGTTGCTGCCAGGAGCAGACATTTCTCGTTGTCAAGAAAACCCTAAAACATTTTCTGAAGATCTCTGAAAGGTTTGAAGACTGTCTATCTATCTCAAATATATTTCTGTATATCTAGAAAACCTAACTTACCTAACTATAAGTTCTGACTACTATAACTATCTATAACCTGTATTTAATTATGTATTACATTTTAAAAGATCAGTATAAGCACAATACTTAATCAAGAGGAGAAATATACATATCACAAAATTGACCTTGAATTTGTATCAATAACTGAAAAACCATACCAATACAAAGTGCTCATTTCCATACCATAATCCCTTTTTTCCTTTAAGAAGAGATTGGTTGTGATCATTAACCAATTATAAGCAACCCAATTTAAATGAAAACAAAGATTTAAAAACAATATGAGTATTTGAACGTCGCTCATTCCAAACTGCTTCGTGCTGGAAGGGGGCGCTGTTCACACCATGGGGATCATGACAAAACTCAGAAACCTGTATAAGTCCTTATTTTCGTGGTCTGTAAAGCTGTATCATCTTAGTTGTTTTAGATGGTGAATCACTTGGGCCATTGGTTCCGGGGTTCTTGGTTCATTAAACTTTGCTAAATGGTTCTTTAAATCTTGCTAAATGTTGGTTCTTTAAATCTTGCTAAATGTTGATAAACAAAATATTGTAACTGTGTTCGTAATAACTGTTCTGTTATATATAATTTGACTATGTTAAAGTTAAGACCTTTTTTGTGTTTAGACAGGAAAGAGGAGATGATGGGGAAGACCTGTGTATATGTCAATAAAGCACTGTTGGCCAATAGGGAAGCAAGATAGGTGGTACTAGAAGTCGAGCAGGATTATGGGTAGGAGAAACACAGGGAGTCATCATGTAGCCCTCCAGAGAGGTAAGATGTCCATCTGGTAAGAGAAATACTTAAATGGGTTAAATACTTAAGTCAGAGCTAGCCAGTCTGGATCAGTCCCCTGTTGGCCTCTTAGTCATCAGCCTGGGGTTCAAGAGCTCCCCTTGTCCAGTCAGCTGTCTTTGTGGGTTTAACCAGCATGGTCTTGACCGCCTTGCTCATCACTCCTCCATCTCTGTCACTGGGTTCCATAGGGTCAGTTCAGTGTTTAGCTGTGAGTATCTATCTCTGCTTCCATCAGTCACAGGATGAATGAAGGTTCTAGGATGTCATGTGAGGTAGTCATCAACCTTATCATCAGGTAAGGGCTATTAATGTAGTCTCTCTGCTATTACTTAGTTTTCCAGTTGGTGTTATCCTTGTATATCTCTGGAAATCCCACTAGTGTCAGCTGTCTCCAAAAAACTATAATGAATCAAGCTATTATGGTATCACTCATCGTGGTCCTCTATTCTTACCCCGACTCAACCTTCCTGCTCCCCCATGTCTTCTTCTACCCTCCTCTTATCTCCCTCTCTTTTTGCTGGTTCCCTCTCTTCTCACCCCATGTTCCCAATCTGCTAAGGAGATCTTGCCTCTTTGCACTTCTCTGTGGTATAATGCATATCTCTTGGGAACCTCCCTGTTTCCCAGACTCACTGGCCCAGGGATTGTATGCTGACACTCACCTGATCCATGGCTAAAATTCATATATGAGTGAGTACATACCATGTTTGTCTTTTTGTGACTGGGTTACCTCACTCAGGATGGTTTCTTCTGGTGGCATCCATTTGCCTGCAAATTTCAAGATTCCATTGTTTTTTTTCTGCTGAATAGTACTCCATTGTGTAAATGTACCACATTTTCTCTATCCACTCTTCAGTTGTGGGGCATCTAGGCTGCTTCCAGGATCTAGCTATTACAAATAATGCTGCTATGAACATAGTGGAACAGACATTCTTGTTGTATGAATGGGCATCTTTTGGGTATATGCCTATGAGTGGAATTGTTGGGTCGTGTGGCATACTGATTCCCATTTTTCTGAGGAATCTCCATACTGATTTCCAAAGTGACTGTACAAGTTTGCACTTCCACCAGCAATGGACGAGTGTTCCCCTTTCTCCACATACTCTCCAGCATAAGATATCATTGGTGTTTTTGATTTTAGACATTCTGACAGGAGTAAGATGATATCTCAGGGTTGTTTTGGTTTGCATTTCCCTAATCGCTAAGGATGTTGAGCACTTTCTCAAGTGTCTCTCAGACATTTTAGTCTCCTCTATTGAGAAATCTCTATTTAGTACAGTCCCCCACTTTTTAATTGGGTCCTTTGGTGTTTTGGAGAATAGCTTCTTGAGTTCTTTGTAAATTTTGGAGATCAGCCCTCTGTCAGATGTGGGGTTAGTGAATAACTTTTCCCAATCTGTGGGTTGCCTTTCTGACTGCATCCTTTGCCTTACAGAATCTACCCAGTTTCAAGAGGTCCCATTTATTAATTGTCAATCTCAGTGTTTGTGCTACTGGTGTTATGTTCAGGAAGCAGTCTCCTGTACCAATTCATTCAAGGGTACCTCCCACTTTCTCTTCTAACAGGTTCAGTGTGGCTGGATTTTTGTTGAGGTCTTTGATCCATTTAGACTTAAGTTTTGTACATGGCGATAGACATGGATCTATCTGCAGTCTTCTACATGCCAATATCCAGTTATGCCAGCACCATTTGTTGAAGATGCTATCTTTTTTTTCATTGTATAATTTTAGCTCCTTTGTCGAAAATCAGCTGTTCATAGGTTTGTGGATTAATCTCAGAGTGTTCAATTTTATTTCACTGGTCTACCTGTCTATTTTTGTGCCAATACCAAGCTGTTTTCAGGACTACAGCTCTATAATAGAGATTGAAGTCAAGAATGGTGATGCCTCCAGATGTTGCTTTGTTGAGCAGGGTTGTCTTGGTTATCCTGGGTCTTTTGTTTTGCCATATAAAGTTGAGAATTGTTCTTTCAAGGTATGTGAAGAATTGTACTGGGATTTTGATGGGGATTGCAATGAGTCTGTAGATTGCTTTTGTCAGGATTGCCATTTTTACTTCATTGATCCTACCTATCCAAGAGCATGGGAGATATTTCCATTTTCTTGTGTCTTCTTTAATTTCTTTCTTTAAAGACTCAAAGTTCTTGAGCTACAGGTCTTTCACTTGTTTGGTTAGCATTACCCTAAGGTATTTTAACTTGTGTGTGGCAATTGTAAAGGGTGATGTTTCTCTGATTTCTTTCTCAGACCTCTTATCTTCTGTATATAGTAGGGGTACTGATTTTCTTGAGTTGATCTTATATCCTGCCACTTTGCTGAAGGTGTTAATCAGCTGTAAGAGTTCCCTGGTAGAGTTCTTTGGTTCACTTATGTAAACTATCATATCACCTGCAAATAATGAAAGTTTTACCTCTTTCTTTCCAATTTGTATCCCCTTGATCTCCTTTTGTTGTCTCATTGCTCTAGCTTGAACTTCGAGTACAATATTGAAGAGGTATGGGGAGAGGGGACAACCTTGTCTTGTTCTTGATTTTAGGGGAATCTCCTTGAGTTTCTGTCCATTTAGTTTGATGTTGGCTGTTGGTTTGCTGTATATAGCTTTTATCATGTTTAGGTATGTTCCTGTTATCCCAGATCTCTCCAAAACCTTTACCATGGAGGGGTGTTGGATTTTGTCAAAGGCTTTTTCAGCATCTAGTGAGATGATCATGTGATTTTTGCTTCTCAGCTTGTTTATATGGTGGATTACACTGATAGATTTTTGTATGTTGAATCATCCCTGCATCCCTGGAATGAAGCCTGCTTGATCATGGTGGATGAGTTTTCTGATATGTTCTTGGATCCAATTTGCCAGTATTTTATTGAGTACTTTTGCAGCAATGTTCATGAGGGAAATTGATCTGAAGCTCTGTTTCTTAGTTGTGGTTTGTGTGGCTTGGCTATCAATGTTATTGAAGCTGGCGGGGGGGGGGGGGGGCTGTCAACCTGGCTGCAGTTCCCAAGTCGGGGGATCCGAGAGAGGGCAAGTGTGCTCACTTCTGCCCTCTGCCCTGGGTTTGGGCGAAAGTCCACATCCTGTATTTTTTGTTTGCTTTTTCTGCCACTTCTTTAAGGGATTTTCTCGTTTCCTCTTTGAGGGTCTCTAATCTCTTCATAGACTTGTTTTTAAGGTCCTTGTCTTCTGATTCATCTATGTTGGGATGTTCAGGTTTTGTTGGTGTAGAGTTCCTAGATTCTGGTAGTGTCATACTGGTCTTTCTGTTGTTGAGTTTGTTCTTATACTGTTGTCTTCCCATCACTTCTTCAAGTGGGTGCAGTTGGGTCTCTCCCTCTCTTCTCATCTCCCAGTGGCATAGGTGGGATTTATGATTCTTTTCTAAATTCTGTGTCCTAGGATTCATCTAGGTAATTCTCATTAGAGAACATTTCTATAGGACTAGTGGATTTTAGGGAGACAAATCTTTTCTTGATCTTTCATATTGTTTGAATTTTTGCAATGAGACTTGGTCATGTACACTAATTTCACTGGTTCTGTGTCTGTAACTCTGGATGTTCTGATGTCTTCTGGTGTTCTCTTCACTCAAGCTCAAGCAGAGGACAGAGGGTGGGCCTACTACCTGTGGAGCAGGTCCAGGAAATTCCAAGGGGGAATGGCCAGAGTTTGGGCCTGAGAAGAGCCCACACACACCTCAAGCAGAGGGCAGAGGGCAGAGGGCAGAGAGGAACCAAGATTGAGCTGTGGCCAGACCCTGAGTGGTCTGTCCAGACTGAGTGGGTCCACCACAAGTGGGAGATAGTGGGAGCTGAGTCACAGCAGAGCCCACACGCACCTCAAGCAGAGGGCAGAGGCCAGAAGCCAGAGGACAGAGAGCCTGTTTTTCATAAACTATGAAACTATGCTTTTTTACTTACTGAGTTTCCACAGGAAATAAATTAAGGAATTAGACAATTGCCAATTTTATGAAAGTTAATGCCATTTTTTCTGCAAAAATAATTATGCATTTTCAGGGTTAGAAAGATGGCCCTGGCTGAGCGTTGGTGGCTCACGCCTTTAATCCCAGCACTCAGGAGGGAGAGGCAGGCAGATCTCTATGAGTTTGAGGTCAGCCTGGTCTAGAGAGCAAGTGCCAGGATAGGCTCCAGAGCTACACAGAGAAACCCTGTCTCAAAAACCAAAAAAAAAAAAAAAAAAAAGAAAGAAAGAGAAAGATGACCCCATGGTTAAAAGCAATAACTGTTCTTCCAAAATACCTGAGTTCAGTTTTTAGCACCAACATCAAGTGGTTCACACCTGCCTGTAACTCCAGCTTCAGGGGATTTAACACCTGTTCTGGACTTTCAGCCTGCCCCTATATGCCACACAGTGGCATATATTCACAAAACTCATATTAATACACATTATTTTTTTTAAAAACTGCTTTTATATCCATTACTTATATGGTTTAGTTCCTTTGTTTTATCTTCAAATCTTGATATTCTCTTTTACTTGAACAATTCTACTTATCTTTACCCTTAGTTTTCTACTCAGGTAGTTGAGTTTTTCAATTCCATCTTCATTCCAGCTTGAGTTCCCTTCAATATTTCTGTCTCCTTCTTGAGTTTGGCATCCAAATCCTGAGTTGTTTTCACCATTTTATTCAGTCATTGTGTTTTCTTGGGCATCACTCAGGCATTTATTCTCTTTAAATTAATTGAGTTGTTTCTTTGAGTTTTTATTAGTCATTGAATTCTTTGATGGAATTTATTGTTCTTTTCTAAATTCTGTGTCCTAGGGTTCATCTAGGTAATTCTCATTAGAGAACATTTCTATAGGACTGGTGGATTTTAGGGAGACAGATCGTTTCTTGACCTCCCCTATTGTTTGAATTTTTGCAATGAGACCTGGTCATGTACACTTATTTCACTGGTTCTGTGTTTGATGTGAAAACAGCAAGGTTGACTGGTGAATAAGATGTGCTACCCAATTCAAATCTGCAGTTTGACCAAAATCCAGGCAAAGGTCACCCATCTGGGCCAGAGTTCTGGTTGTAGGTTATGTGTTTAATTTGTTTTACTTTAATTTCCATTCAGAAATTTTGCCCAAATGTGTATTGCTATTATATTGGTATTAATAAAATCATATTATAGTTATTATACTATATCCTGATATTATATTGAGGTTTATGACATACTAGGAACATATTGCTGTGAGTCACGAATAATAAATGGATCCAAAAGAGTGGGTGGAGGATGGAGGATGGCATTACAAGCAGAGGAACTAACTTTTTTAGAAAAGAAAACAGAATCCTAGAAGCCCAGTGAAGCCATGCACAGTTAAGTCCAGGGTGAATTGTTGGGTATGAAATAGTCAGGAGACTGCTGACTGTACTCTCTCCTTCTATGTTTTACATTCTCAGAAGGTAACTGTAAAATAAGACATGGGATGCTCAGGGAAGATTGAAGGATCCGCTTCCCACTGCACAGAGGTGCTTACACATACATGTCTATGGGTCCAGTGATGACAATAATGCAAGATGCAAAATCTTCTTACATGTCCATCAGCAAATGAGAACACCTGGCTTCAGTAGAAGCGTGACTCCTGGCCCTTGAATCTTACTGTTCCTCCTCTGCAGGCCACAGACACAAGGATAGACCACCCAGCATAGCTTGTCCTCATAGAGCTGATTTCATCAAATCTATAAAAAAAAATAAAGTAGTCCTGGTAGTCTTAGTTGGCTGGGGCAACCTTCCAGCTACCAGCTGTACATAGTTTGTTTTGGGTGTTTGGGTTGGTTTTTATGTTTGGGGGTATTGATTGTTTTGGCTATGTTTTTTCTTTAGATTTTTTTCTTTCTCTCTCTGTCTCTCTCTGTCTCTCTCTCTCTCTCTCTCTCTCTCTTTCTGTCTCTCTCTCTCTCTCTCACTGTCTCTCTCTCTTTAGTTTTCTATTTAAAAATCCATTGAGCTACTTAGTCATAATCAAATGGAAATAAAATAGGATTTCTCAAGAGAAGGATGCTAGAAGGATACCTGAGGAGAATATTGTAATCTATGTATTTGTAAAGAAAACATGAGGGAAACTTGGACAGCTTAGAATTAATATTTGTAATGTAAAAGCTGCTGCTGCCAGCAACCATTGGAAAATTACAATAATCTAGGACAAGTTCATTTCCCTCCCTACAACAGCGTGGTTTAGGCTAACCCAATCAGCAACTGAGACTCTTGGTAAAAGAATTCCAGGATAATGACTTTGTCATGTCCAAGACAGTCCCACCCAAAGGGATTAACCCAGTGCAGTGAAACGTCCTTAGCCCTTAGGTGGTATAAGAGAAGTTCAAATAAAGAAAAACAGGAAAATTTGGGAACTATCGATTGATGGCTTATTTGGGTTGTGACAGATACCAATGGAAGAGTCTACTGATTTCCAACTTGTATGCATGCAGCTATTAGTTTAAAAAAAATCAATTTAAAGGAGACAAAAAAGGGGTAATTGGGGTTGAAGGGAATAAAGGGAAATAATAAATGTTGTAATCAAATTATAATCTCAACATTTTTAATATTAAAAAATAAATAAGATTTAACATTTTAAGTATTTATTCTCTTTCAATCAAAGAAAATTGTTTTATTATAACTTCAATACTTTTAAAATTTTTTAGTTACATTTATTTGTTTATTTAATATTTATTTATTTTGGAAGCATATGTGTGTCATGATGCACATGTGGAGATCAGGGGATAACTTATGGGAATTGGTTCTCTCCTTCCACCATGTGGGTCTTACAGATCAAACTTGGGTCATCAGTCATAGCAGTAATCACCTTTACCTAACACTGACCCATCTCACCAGCCTACACATAAGCTCTTACACTTTTATTTTATCTTTGTTTTGGCAATGTATGTTCTTTTTTTTTTTTTTTTTTTTTTTTTTTTGGTTTTTCGAGACAGGGTTTCTCTGTATTGTTTTGGAGGCTATCGGTCCAGCCCAGCCTCGAATTCACAGAGATCCGCCTGCCTCTGTCTCCCGAGTGCTGGGATTAAAGGCATGCGCCACCACCGCCCGGCTGTATGTTCTTATTAAAAGAGAAAATTTGTAAAGTAATACAGTGACTTAGTTAGAGTTTCTATTTCTTTGAAGAGACACCATGACAACAGCAAGTCCTGAAAAAGAAAATTTGATTGAGGCTGGCTTACAATTTCAAAGGTGTTTTATTCCATTATCATCATGGCACAAAACATGCAGGCAGACATGGTACTGGGAAAGGAGTTAAGAGTTCAACATCTTGATTCATAGGCAGCAGAAGGAGAGACTGTGTATAACATCCCATACCTTGAGCATAGGAGGCCTCAAAGCCTGCCTCTGTAGTGACACACTTACTCCAACAAACCACACCTCCTAATAATGCCACTCCCTATGGATCAAGCACTCAAATACATGAGACTATAGGGACCACACTGTTCAAACAACCACACACCACAAATAATATTCTTCAACATCACTACTAATCTAAAAAAAATTATTTTCCCTTGAACTAATTTATAACATATTTGAGAGTCTTTTGAGGAATTGAAGAATGTCAAAAATATTAAAAAGCTAAAATATTTGAGTAAAGTCAAGAATCTCTCTCTAGTGTTATTATTAATAAAAGGATATTACTTCTGTACCAGACTATAGAGAATTAATTACCGCTGCTTAATGTCATGTCACTGAAAAAGTTTATCATCAGAAACACCTTCTGGTAAGACAGGAACTTAACGTTGTTTTGTATTATGTAAGAATGAAGTAACAGGGGCTGGAGAGATTGCTCAGTGGTTAAGAACACTAGCTGTGCTTCCAGAGGTCCTGAGTTCAATTCCCAATGGCCTCATGGGTCACAACTCCAGTTCCGGGGAATCAGATGCCCTGTTCTGGCCTCTGTGGATACAAAGCATGCATTAGTATATAAATATGTATGCATGCATTATATATATATATATAATTTTTAAATTAAAAAATACAACCATTTCTACAAATATGCATGCAGACAGAGCATATATATATGTACATATGTATACAGTTAAATAAGTTTTGAAAATTAAAAAATACAACCATCTCTACAGATATGCATGCAGGCAAAGCATGTGTGTGTGTGTGTATATAGTAAAATAATTTTTAAAAATTAAAAATACAAGCATTTCTCTTCCCAACATTAATTTTGTAATTCCTCAAGTGCAATTAATTTTGTAGTATGGAAGTATGAAAATGATGTTTTCTGGATACTTTTTCTATCACTGATGACTGGGGAGACACACTGTGCTGACAGAAAAGGGATTGTTTAGGGTCGGTGCTAACATATATTTACTGATATCATGAGAAGGCATACTTCTCAGTGTAACTGAGTTTCCACAAAGGTGCCTGAATTTGCTATGAATAGTGCAAATCACTGTTCAGGTCACATACAGAGAGCATTTTTGTGGATGTAATATAGAAAATCTAGAAGAGTTTGAAATTGTACCCTGATAATAAATGATTATTTGTTTAAAATAAATTAGCCCCTTACACTTTTAAAGAATTATTTATTTTTACTTTATGTATGTGAATACTTTGCCTGTATATATGTATGTGTGGGAAAGGGTTTTGAATCTCCTAGTACCATTGATGGCTGTAAGTTGTCATTCGGGTGTCAGGACCAGAACCTGTGTCCTTTGTAAAAGCAGCAAGTGCCCTTCACTGCTAAGTCATCCCTCTAGCCCCTGAACTCTTACTTTTAAAGAAACAATAAAATGTAGTATTAATATACATGATGGAATTTTATTCAGTTTCAAAAAGCAATGAAATTATGTCAGTCTCAAGAAACTGGAAATCATGATGCTAAGTGAAATAAGCCAGAATAAGAAATACAAATATTTGTTTCTCCTATATGTAGAATCTAGATTTAAACATACACATAAGATATGAAAGTACTTGGGGGTGCAAGAGGTTTATTTATGAGAGGAAGGAAAGCAATGGCAGAGGGAGGAGGACAGGGTAATGGAGGAGTGAATTTCAGCAAAGCACAGTGATATATATATATATGTGTATGTGTGTGTGTGTGTGTGTGTGTGTAAGTGTAAGTGGCATGATGTAACTCATTACTTGATATGCTAATTTTTCATTAATTTTAAAAATAGATCAACTTCAATACCGATAGAGCTACCTGCTTTAAATCTGCAGCCACACTGTGCTTTCCTAATTCCTTTATTGTTTCTGCCAAAATAAATCTTATGAGCTCAGGCATAAGGAGAGAAGGACATGAAGATTTCCCTGCCGTTTGGAAAAGTTCCATAAAGGAGGATGCACACACTGTTTCAGAGGGCAGACCACACTCAGGAGGAGGAGACTCAGCCATTGTTTCCAGGTTAGTCTCCGGCTGTGGCAGGATAGCTGCCAAAGATGGAGAAGACCATGGATATGGGCAAAATGTTAGGACTCCTCCTCTCTTTGGGCACAGAACTCAGACCCCTACTTAGAAGATTCACCCATCTTTTTGTCAAAGGGAATTGGCCCATAGAGAAAAGAAATGGTTTCCTCCATTTTCCTTTTATGAAATCTCATATATCACCTTGGCACATGGTTGATGTTAAATTCTTCAGCCCAAGTCCCATAAGTATAGCTCAGAACTTACTGTTGTGATATTTAGTTATTCAAACTATCTTGAAAAAATAGCTAGAAAATATGAACAAAGACCCGGGTCTACTAACGTGTACTTGTAACCCCCAGCACATGGGAGGATGAGGCAGGCAGATTGTACGGTCTGTAAGACAGAAGACATTGCCTCAAAAATAAATGATTAAAAAAATAGATAAAAGAAAAGGGGAACGATAAGCATAAATAGAGCAGCTGCTACAAAACGGAATTTTCTCCATATCTACACAAAGCAGCAGGGCAACTCACTGAGCAATGCAGGGAAGTGTCTGGACTATGGAGAAATTTCTGTTTTCGAAGTCGGCTTCCCCACATCACATAGAACTTCAAGAACAACACAGTAGACTTTGTTGCATTAGCTTGTGAAAACATTCCTAAGCTTAGGGAAAGCACTCTACTCTGTCACTATTTGGGAGAGGAAAGAACAGAAAAAAATGCCAGAAAAGAGAAGCTTTTTTAAAAAATGTATTGAGCTGAGATAAATTTCACTTGTAGACTGATTGCCTGGCATATACAGGGTCCGTGTTCAATCACCTGCCCCACATAGGTTGGCTATAATAGCACATGTTTGTAGTCCCAGAACTTTGGAGCTAGATAAGGGAGAATCAAAATATTATCCTTAAATATACAGTGAGTTTAACGGCAACCTGGTTACATAAGACCTTGTGTTTATTATTTTTCTCTTTCTCTTTGCATTTATTATTCTCTCATACAGTACATCCCCACTGAAGTCTCCCCTCCCTCCACTCCTCCCAGTAACTCCTCACCTTCCCCATTCCCCCAGATCCACTGCATCTCTATTTCTCTTCAGAAAAGAGCAGGCTTCCCAGGGATGTTATCCTAACATGGTATGACAAGATGCAATAAAACTAGACACAAACCCTTATATCAAAGCTGGACAAAGTAATCCCATAGGAGAAAAAGCGTCCCAAGATCAGGCAAAAGAGTCAGAGAGACATTTATAACCACTATTAGGAATCCAACAAAAAAAAACAAGCTAAACAACTATAGCATAAGATGCAGAGGACCTAGGGCAGACCCATACAAGCTCTGTGTTTGATGCTTCAGTCTCTGTGAGCATCTATGAGTCGTGCTTAGTTGATTCTGTGGACCACGTTCTCCTGATGTCCTCAACCCCCTGCCTCCTACAATCCTTCCTACTCCTGTTCTACAGGGTTCCCTGAGCTCTGCCTAATATTTGGCTGTGGATCTCTGCATCTGCTCCCATCAGCTGCTCCAAGAAGCCTCTATGTTGACAATAAAGACCCTGTCTTTAGGGACTGGAGAGATGGTTCAGCAGTTAAGAGCACAGGCTACTTTTCCAGAGGTCCAAAGTTCAATTCCCAGCAACCACATAGTGGCTCACACCATCTATAATGGGATTTGATGCCCTCTTCTGGTATGCAGGCATACATGAAGACAAAGCACCCATACGTTTTAAAAATGCATAAATAATTTTAAAAGACACTGTCTTTAAAAGAAAAAATACAATTGAAGAGTTGGACTCTCTGTTGTATGAGATGTCTAGGAAAGAAACAATATATATGGTCTGGTTAGGTAAAGATAACAGAAACTATGGCAGAAGTATGTTTAAGATGCAAAAATCTAAAGAAATAACAAGGGATCCCAAGTCAAGTAAAGGAGACATCATTACAGTATGTATGCTAACATGAACAAGGAGAAAACTATGGAGGTCACCCTCATGTGTACAGACTCAGCATACAGCACTCACATGAGATAAGCTGAAAATACTCAATTTAATCATAAACACAACCCTGCAAACAAACTGGATAACAGAAGTAAAATGAGAAGAGGTAGGGCATATGCAAATACCACACATGCTAGACAAGAGAGCCAGGAGCAAGAAGGAGACATCAAAGACCCTCAGAGGAGTAGAATCTGCTGTGAATCACCCAGCCTGACAAAAAATGGAATTGAGACCTAAGCGGGACACAGTCAGTGACTCCAGCTCTAAGTGTCTGGGAAGAACAAAGGCAGAGGAAACCAACTTACCACCAACAGCAAACAATTCTTTGCCATTCTTTCCACAGACAAGTGATTGATTCATTATTAATAAAACCAAAATCTCCCCCAACAGATGAAGCATCAGAATAAAGATACATATGCTGTTATTAATTTTGCTCATGATCATATGTAAAGAGCAGAAAATACATCCAGAAGGAGAGAAGCTCATTGCACAAATGATAAATGACCAATTTGGATGTAATGCTTCTTCTTAATGTCAGGCAGGAAGTGTGCCAATCACTGTGCAGTGCCCCAGCCACCCACACCCAGATACTGTTCTTCTGTTGATGCACACCAGCCTGGAGTAATATTCCACAAGCTGCCAAAGACCAGCACCTGCTGCTACTTTCCAGAGAGTTCCATTCAAGGTGCCTGAATTCTATTCCTTGGCCAGAAGAGTGCAAAGAGCTTGGAATGTTATATTTCCGGAACTATTCCCCAAGGCCATGATTGCCATATGCAAGCCAAAAATACTATGGATGCCTGAACCCTGCTAAGGACAATTCCGAGACATGTCATAGTCTTCAAAGGCCCATGTGGTGATATATTATTTATGATTTATTAAAACTTGCCTGAAGATTCAGAAAGCAAAGTCTGCCACAAGCCAGGCACACACCTTTAAACCCAGGACTCAGGATTAAGAGGTAGACTGGTATCTTTTAGTTCAAGACCACACTGACTACATATAATTGATCCAGTACTAAGAGAAACAGCTCACACAAATAGTATCTCAGCACTTGGGATCACACACCTTTAATCCCAGCATTAGGGAGGTATATAAGACAGGAACAGGGTCTCAGAGCTGGCATTCATTCTCCAGCCACATCGAGGATGGGAAGGCATTCTGAGATTAGTTTTAGGACTCTCCAGTCATGTTGAGGAGAGCACAGCAGTCTGGGATTGCAGTCTGAGATTTAGTGGAGGCAGGATTGCCTTTCAGTTTGAGGCAGAGGTAAAAGCTAGTGGCTGGCTGCTTTGTTTTTCTGATCTTCAGGCTGAAGCTTGAACCCCAGTATCTGTCTCTGGGTCTTTTATTTATCGTGCTACACCCCCATGCAGGGGTAGCTAGAATTTGCTTGATGTTGTGGTTTTCTTGGTATTCTTCAATCTGCCTCAGTTCTGCATGCTTCTGCAGGATTTGTCATCAATGCTCCTGTATTAGTCCAATTTCTCTAAGGAAGTACAGTAGATAGACCTGATAATAACTAGGGATTTATTAGAATAACTTACAGGATATGGTCCTGCTAGTCCAACATGGCTATCTCCCAAAGGAAAGGCAGAGATTCCAGCAGTTGTTCAGTCCTTGCGACTGGATGTCTCTGCAGTCTCAGTCTAGTCTGGAGTCCTGGAGGAGTCCAGGAGAGCTGCTGATTTTCATCCTACACTGAAAACCTGAAGAAGTTGGGTTTGTATCAGCTGTGGTGTCGTGGTAAATGAGCTTTCAAGTGAGAGTGAGGGTAAGCAGACAAAAAGCAAAGCTTCCTTCTACGTCCTTTTATGTGAACTGCCAATAGAAGATGTAGACCAGATTTAGGGTGGATCTACACACCTCAAATAATCTAATAAGAAAATCCCTCAAATCAGTGGCCAACAAATTGGGTTTTCATCAATTCCAGATGTAGTGAGGTGACAGCCAGTATTAGCCATCACAGTTCCCAAAGAAGTCACTTGAAGTGAGTCTTTGCCTTGACTAGTGAACTAACTGTACCTGTGATCCCTCCACAAGAGGAAGTGAAACCAAGCAGAAAGTGATGAGAACGGACTGCTCCCAGAAGCAAAGGGAAGGCCAAATAGTGGAGAGACCACCTCGAATGCCCATTCCTGATAATGAACTTGATGTCTATAACCATCCTGGAGCCTTCATCCAGTGACTGGGGCCTTGAGCAGTGGATCAGTGTCTATCCCTGGAATACAAACAGTCATCGTGTGCCCATAGCACAAAGAGGGATGCTCTCTCAGCCTGGACTCTTAGGGGAATGCCTGGACCCTACCCGGAGTGAAATGACAGACTCTAGATATCCCCTATGTGGAAGGAATTGGCAATAGGGTAGGAGGCTGGGGGGGAAGGGGAGTGCGGGAGGAGGGGAGGGAGAGGGAACTGGGATTGACATGTAAAAAAAATAATAATAATAATAAAAAGAAATTCTTTAATCACTTCTTCCCAGAAGAAAGATGATTAGAATTCAGAACATATCCTAATTTCTTTAAAAACAGATAAACGTTATACATCAGTACACCTCTAACTCACGGGAAGAACCTGAGGAAGTAGCATTTGAGTGTGCTGCCATGTGGCTGGAAGAGGCTACATGACGACTGTGTGTTCTGAAGCAGGCAGAGCAGAAGCAGAAACATTACCCTGGAACTTTTTAGGAATAAAAATTCTTAAGTCCAGGCCAAAACAGTGGCTCAGCAGGTAAAGGCATCTGCCATGTAAGCTTGGAGACTTATGTTCAATCCCTGGAACCTACATTATTCCACACTTGTCCTCCAGCCTCCATATCTGTGCCATGGTATGTGTGCCTGCACAAGTACATACTTACACACAAAATGACAATTTTAACTTGTTTAAAACATTCTTAAATACTACTCAAATCCCACCAAACTAGAAATTCTAGATGAGGGATCCACAATCTGCATTTTAGATGCTCTGCCAGTTATGTCATTACAGAAGTCCACCTGTAGCCATGGGTCTAGTTGTCCATGGTCAATGATAATTAACAAATATCAGCTATTCAGAAAGGGGCAAACCTCCAAAAGACAGCAACCAAACAGGATAAAACAAGACACAACAAGACTAGGCAAAGGCACTCATATCATGGCAGGACAAGGCAACCCAATAGGAGGTAAAGAGTCTCAAGAGCAGGCTAAAGAGTCAAAGATAAAACAGCTCCCATTGCTATGAATCACACAAAAGCACCAAATTAACAACCATAAAACACAGAAGACCTGATGCAGATCCATGTAGGCCTCATACTTGTCATTTCAGTCTATGTGAGCCCATATGTGCCCTAATTAGTTAGTTCTGTGAGCCATGTTCTCCTGCTGTATTCCATCCTCTCTGGCTCCTGCATTCCCAACCCCACTTCAGAGGAATTTCCTGATCTCCAGTAGGAAAGACCCAGTGAAGACCTCCAGTTTAGATTCTCTCTTTCTCTGTCTGTCTCTCTCTGTCTCTGTCTCTCTGTCTCTGTTTCTCTCTCTCTCCTCCCCCCTTCCCCCCATACTGTCTGTCTGTGGGTCTCTGCTCCTGGTTCCATCTTGTTTCTGAGAAAGCCCCTCTGATGACAACTGGACAAGGCACCCATCTATGACTATAGCAGAAGATCATTAAGAATCATTTCATTGATTTTTTTTCCAGTCGTGTTTGGTTCTACTCTAGGACTCTGGGCTATCTGGTCTCAGGCTCCTAACCATCCAGACAGTGTAGGGCTTGGAGGAGTAGATCTAGTAAAGCGGGAGAAGGAATAATAGGAGGAGTGGGGGGAGCAGAAACTATGGTTGGGATGTGTTTTAAGAGAGAAGAATCTGTGTGAGAGAATCTATTTTCAATAATAAACCAAAAAAGTCAGGGATATATATATATAGTATAGTATATATATATTCCTCAAATGCTTCCATTAAATAGATGATAACCATTGTGACAGTGTATTTTTTACCTATATTTCTGAACTTGTCTGTTAAAATAAACTGATATTAAAACTGTGGTTACACTCAGGAGAGCAGGCCCTGCACCTCACCTGGGCAGCACAATAGAGCCTATCCTGTTTGTGGACACGTGGGTGAGCCATCCTCATAGTTGTTAGCATGGGAGAGCTGTCCCTATTATTCATCTGTCATGTGGCAGCATGGGCAGGGGAGACACGCCCCGCCCCACCTATCAATGCCCAAGGTAGGTGGGAGAGTTGGTCCTGCCCCTCATCAGCTGCAGCACTCAAGAGAGTGGTCCCGGTACCACATCCAGGCAACACAGTAGAGCTGACCCTGAAGGTGTAGGTGTAAAGGATCTGACCCTGAGGACTTGAAAGTAGAAGAACTGGTCCCACCCCTTACTCATCACTGCAAAGGGTGAACTCACAAGGGCAATGCAGGAGACCTCACCATGGTGGTCAGGACAAGAGAGAGCTGGAGGCTAACCAACCCTGCAACTACCCAGGCCCAGAACCAGGGTTATGTGTTGGCCCATCCCTACATCCACCCCATCTGTTATCTGCTAGAGCACATGAAGGGACCAGTCCTGCACAACCAAAGGTACAGGATTTCCACAACACAGGGCAACAGCAGGATAACCAAGAGGAGTTCCACTAAGGGACCAGTACTGATAGTGTAACAGAAACCAAAGGCCTTAAATCAGACTAAAGACTCTCTGCAATGAACACTTACAAGTAAAGATAGGTGGATAAAAGGGTTTACTGCAGAGCTCACTATGCTACACTACAGCTTCCAAGATGAGATTGATTTTTTTCCTTTTATTTTTTTCCTCTTAAATTTTATTTTATTTAGGGAAGGAGGTTATGAAGCCAGAGGGTGGATGCAAAGGGATGGGAAAATAAATGGGATGGAGAATAAATAAAAAATAGAAAACTGATATAGAACTAATATCAGCTATGAAATTTCATAATTAGCAACTTATAGGTTTAAAATAACTTTTATTAAGGTGCAATCAGTCTCTTGCTATATCTGTGGATTATGTATGTACAAAGTCAATCATCCATGTAATAAAAAATATTTTAAAAGAACCCTGAACATGTACACTTTTCCTGGATAATATAGCATTTATATTATTTATAGCATCATAAATAATCTAGAGATGGTTTAAATTATACAGGAAATTTTGCATATATTATATCCAAATGCTGTACCACTTTGTACAAGGGACTTAATTTCAGAGCTTGAAGCAGAGCCAGATTCTGATATCCATGTCAGCTTGTGGAACTGATCTCAATGGGTTCCAAGAAACAATTATATGTTGTTTTGATTATTCTATATTATTGTTATTGTTGGTAATCTTTTAATGTGCCTAATCTATAAATTAAACTTCATAAAATATATTTGTGCATAGAATAAGCTTTGAAATATAATCCCATGGATAAGGGGGTGGCTACTATGCACATTTAAATTTGAAAAGTACTGGTGTAGGTCTTGGTCCCAGAAGGTAAAATGGTTACATATATTCACCTAATTTAAAGAAAAAGATAAGCTTAGGGTTTGTCTCAAGAAAGAAGAAACAGAACAATAAAAAGGATACTTTATCTGAGATAAAGGTGGTCAGTCATAAGCACAGAATCATAAAACCCACCAGCTTAAAAAACAGATATTGGGAAAACAGAGTTTTGTGGGGACCATGATCCCAAGACAACTGTGTCTCTGGAAAGTCATCTATAATGGAAGAAAGCAAGCACCATCCATCCATGATGCCTGGACCATTGGGTGATATATAAAGGAGGGATTCCTTTATATTTGTATGGCTCAGAGCTCTAAAAGGAGTATCTTCTTCACATACTCACCTAAGCACTTCTGTAACAACACACTTTTACTTCTGTATGGAATTTCTTACTCAAGAAGACTGCCAGTCCCAAGGTAGATGCACAAGCTTCTTTAAACCCAGCTTAAGGAGCAAGATTGAGTCACAGTTGGAATTCCTACTGAGCCTTCCTGCAAAGGACATTCAATGCTGCAGTCTAGGGACCTGGCAATCATTCAGTTAAAGCACCTACAGACTCCCCAGAGCAAAATCTCATAGTGATTTTTTTTCAGTAACATGCCTACAACTTTTTAAACCCTCCAGATTCTATGTTATCGAATAACAGTGGTAACTTACCCCCAAAATGGACTCAAAACCAGTGCATGAAGGATAGAGAGAGGAGTAAATGTCATCTTACCATTGGCTCTGTGGAAGCAGTGATGTTCTGCACACAGACAGCAGGGAAGGATCACACGTAATCACAGTGACATTTTTCTAAAGATACCTCACGCTGGGAGACAAGATTCAGTACATATTCTCCATTATTTTGGCTAAAGTATAAGTTCACTGTATGAATGATTCATGCTTCTATTCAGTAATTATTCCATATTTCCATAATTTCTGCATTTTAAATGAATATAAATATTAAATTACACTCAATTGCTAAAAATGTATTCCTCTAAAACATGGTATTAACTAAATGATGATGCTGTTTATATAAGTTTGCCTTCTTAAATAATGCTATATATTTTTCCCTTAAAAATTTGAGGGAAGATAGTGTTTAAAAATTGGAGAGGTCAGAGTAAGGATAATTTCAGTTTAAACAACCACTAACATGTTCCCTGTTTCTATCCTTTCCTCCTCTCAACTGTATTATATAATGGAATCATACAGTATTTAATCTTTGAGATTGGCTTTTTTCATACAGCATAATTCTATTCAAATTTACCCAAGTTGCAGTGTGCATGAATAACATGTTCCCTTTTGGAGGAGGAAGGTGTGGATACGAAAAAGCAATGGAAACAAGGATCCTTGCAGCAATGAATTATTATGTATCTTGGCTCTACCAACGGCAATATTTTGGTTGTTATATTGTATTGATGTCTTGCTAAACCATACGAGTAGGAGAAAGTGAGTAGAAGGTACATGAGATCTTTGTTTCTCACAGTCAGCTGGGATTCTGCAATTGCCCCCAAATGACCGATTCAATAACAGTTAAATAACTAATTGAGTTTGAAAAGTACAATTCCTTTCACCTCATGCCTGGAAGAGGAAAAGCTAATAGTCGTGCATTGTTTCAGAAGTTTCGGTCCATGGTCTCTGGTGATATGACTTGTTGTTGTGACCGTGGCTGGCTGGTTGTTTTTCATCTGGGGTTTTGTGAGCTTCTGAAGACACAGTGGGGGGAGAAAAAAGAAGAGGGGCCAGAGTCCTGATGGTTTTTTGGAGGGCACACATTAATAGCCCAAACTTCCTCCAAGCAGGCCCTGCATCCTAAAGATTCCACAACCTCCCAGAAGCTTCATGCTTTGGAGACCAAGACTTTAGCCTATGGGCCTTTAGGGAACATTCAGATCCAAACAAATCAATAGTAAAATGCATAAATCTTAGATTGAAAGGTAACAACTTAACTTGAAATTCATTCCTAATTAGAAGACAGAATAAAGTCATGAAGCTTAAAGTTTTCACTATTGTTTAACACTGTATTAAAGGTACTAAAAAATGTTGGCTGCAAAGGGGGAAATAATAAAAGGCATAAAAGTTGGAAGTAAATAAGCATAAACTTTTACAAGTTTGTAATAAGCTCACCATAAAGAAATAATAATGTTTAAGGTGACAGTTAATTATCCTGATTTGCTCATTATACAATGAATATATGGACTGAAACATCACATTCAACTTTATATACACAGTTATTATATCAATCAAAAAGAAACATTTAAAAATAAAAATCTCTGTAAATGAAAAATTAAATTACAAAGTATAAAACTGAAATATTTATTAATACAGTTCATATAACCAAATAATAAAAAGAAAGTCTAATGAAAGATAAGATTCTCATTGCCATTACAATAGCATTCCCAAACATAAAACCAACAGAACGCATGCAAAAGAGAATAAAGCAAATTATTAAACATTGCCAAACATACTGATACAAATCTGAAGAAATGGGATGCTTCAAGACTAGAAGCTTCAAGATCCAGAGTGTGGGGAACCTCCCCCCTAGTTCCCTTGTCAATTAAAAATATAAAAGATCTCAATGTGTATATGCTATCAGAATTTTTTGCTACAGCTAGCCAAATTAATTACAGAAGTTATGGCTAAACATGAATACTCAGCAAATTCCCCCAAAGAAGAGTATGTGGGATGTCACCCTGACGATAAGAGAACATAATGAAATTTCTATAGTTAAAGCAGTGTGGATTAGCTTACTGGTAGATTGATGGACCAATCAAAAAGGATGGAAAACACAGAAATAGCTCAACTTCCTTGACATTTACTATGTAATAAATGCAGGCGTTCAAAATTAGAAAAAGATGGACATTTTTGTAAATGGCAATGGAGTAAGTGGATAGCCATACGGAAAAAGATAAAGTTGAATTCATTCACACTATACATCAGTATAAGTTATAAATAAATCAGATATCTACCTGTTAAAAACATGAAATGATACAAACAAAATGGAACACTAGATAAATGACTTCATAAACTAGGAAGCTATAAAATATTTCTGTGATTAAAATATCAGAAATTATAAAATATCAAAACATTTAATCAAAAGCAAGTTTCTAAAGCAATAAAAAAGAAATCAAAGTCCAAATCACAAAATGAAGGAAAATACATGTAACCTATACCTCAAGTAGAAGGTAATATCTCTAATACAAGTATAAGTAAATATCTCTAATATTCATATGAAAACTAAAGAATCAAAATCTCAGAAGAAAAGGAACGAAGAATACAAAAACACTACATATAAAAATTCAGTAGCCACTGAATATCCAAAAACATTCTCAATCTTTCTTGTAATAAGAGAAAGGTGAAACAAAACAACACAAAAAGTTGTTCTTCAACTTTTCAAATTTCCAAATGATACACTGGAGAAATTAAAGTAGTCACTCCCATTTATTGATAAGGAGGCTATAAATGCTTGTTCTCCATATATTTAAGGCATTCCCATCAAAATATGATCAGGGGATGCATTATAGGAATTTATGAGCTAACTAAAAATTAAAAGGTTAAGAATCTATGAAACTAAAACAAGTTGTTAAAGGTAGAGGGCTTACATTTCATTGATTGGTTGGATTGGCTATGTAAAACATATCTATGATTCAATAGTGGCATGAATATCATGGGGGTAACCAATCACTTTTTTATTGGATTTAAGGTTCACTCCAACTCATACCTAATATCACTGATAGGCCAAGAGTATGTGGATAGACAGATTATAGGCCCTAGACATGAACCTACCACTATTATGCTGTTAAATGAGCATAATTTTAAATTGATTTCTATTGACTTATTATTATACCAATAGATTTATTAATCTCTCAACAGTCATTAAAGAAGCTTCTATTGGCAGTAGGCAATGATTAACACCCAGGCGTACAACTGACAAGACACAGATAACAAGAGATCGAAGAAGCTCATCCCTAAATGGGATGTCTATATCATATCCCACCTTCCCAAGGATCAAGGATCATTGTAAATGAAGAGTGATAAGAGACTGTAAGAGCCAGAGATGATGAGTGCATACAAGTAAAGAGTGTCCCCTGTACACAGCAAGACTGCTACTCATATATACTCACAGAAATGTGGCAGCATGCACAAGCCTTGTGCAAGTTCAAACCAGACAAAATCTCAGCAAAGAGAGAGGAGAGAGATACACAGCCCAACCCCTAGCTAAAGACCTATTGGCAATTGGTAGTTGTTGGGGAAGGGAGAGCTCATGTTTGCCAAAAGTATTGACCCTATTAGGTCAACCAAACTCTAGTAAAAGCCACATACTGAAGAATATATGGGCAGCACAAGTTGGATCCAACTGGTGGAGGGGAAGGACACAAAGCTGGGTGGATAAAGAAGTGATGGAAGGAGTTGAGGAGGAGCTAAATAAGATTAAAACACAAGAATTAATAAAAAGAATCAAATGTCCCAATTTATGTGTGTGTGTTCATGTCTATCTATTTTGTTGCTTCTGATTTTCTGATGCCAGTTTTGATTATTGTATAAAGGTCTTTAGTTCTAGTTATCCCTCCCCATATATTTCTTCCTCTACCCAGCCCACCCATTCCCCACCCCAATTAAACCTTCTTATTCTATAAATCCTTATCTATCAAAGATACAACCAAGACTTAGGATAAATATTTTTTTATTCCTTTCAAGCCACAAATTTCCTTCACATATGTGTTTAATATCTTTTTATTAAGAATTATATACATGAATATAATGTATTTTTATATTTGTGCCCCACTAGTATTGCTTTGACCATATTTACTCCTCTCCCTAACTCCTTTCAACTCCACCCTCCATTTCCTCTACCCAAAGTTTCATTTACTCCTTTTTAATTGAGTTTAATTTGTACTGTCCATGTAAAAACATTTATAGGGCCATCCATTGAATCATAGTCTATCTACAAGTGGCCACATCCTTAAAGAAAACTGACTTTATTCCCCTAGTAGCCATCAACTGTCAATAGGTCCTCAGGGATGGGTAAGGGCTCATCAGTCTCTCTGCCTTCCATGATGGAATGCTGATTGGCTTGATGTTATGCAGGTCTTGTGCAAGCAGCAACAGCTGCTACAGATTCATGAATCTATCATACCCAAAAGACACTGTTTTATGCTGGTCCTCCCAGACATTCTGTCTCCTCTTCTATAATGTTCCTTGAGCCTTGGAGGGAAGGAGTGTGATGTAGATGTCCCATTTGTGACTGAAAATTCCACAGACATGATACGTATTCCCTATACTTGGACAAGTTGTGAGTTTCTGCATTAATTACTGTTTATTGCACAAAAAGCTTCTCTGAAGAGAACTGAGAGCT